>NC_061513.1:158548417-158642318 GCF_022539505.1 Lolium rigidum | reverse complement strand
CATAATAGAAGGTTTTGCGGCCCACTCAGAAGCATATATAGAGTGATGTGTCTAACCACAAGCTTTGAAACGGGAACTTTAAAATTTTATATGATGGTCCTGTGCAGAAGATGTAGGAGGAATTTTTCGTGCAGCTTAAATTCTGTTCTTCTGCACTTGGATGCAATCTGCTACTCAGTTACGTTTAATTGGTGTTCTGAATTTAATTGGTGCTGGTTCTTTGTGAGTGCAATCTACTTCTCTTCTGCTGCACTTGGATGCAACCTACTAGATTTATTGCATGCTGATATATTTGTTTTTTTCTTATTTCTTGCACTTTGAGATGTTGATACTCTATTCGATACACATTTGTAGATGTTGATACTCTCCATGCATAAACTAGTCTACACATAATCTCAATCCCGTTATATATCTAGAAGCATTTCAAGTTGGTGTACATAAATCTTGTGACTCAAAATAAAAAATCGGCGGTGGTGACTCGATGGTATTACATCACACTCACATATCTATCTTGTACACGGCCAAACAATCAAACTGCAACAAATGGGACTCCAATTCTTTCTGAACAAATGTAACCACTCTCCGGATCAGATCATCGGTCGATCTTCTAACTGGTCACTCCTTATTGGGAGCTTCAGCATTGACGTGCGCCAAGAACTCCTTGAGGAGGCGGTTGTAGACACAGGGCCTCTCGAGGTGCACGAGATGCCCGGCCTTGTCTATGCTCTGCAGCATCGTCTTCTCGCCGAGCTGCCTGCAGCGTATACACGAAAACCCATCTGTTATAATCTCAGCACACATGCTGTGCTAGCTTCAGGCTGGTGGTGGTGGAGCTGTAGCTGAAAGTATGAGATATCAGGAGCATATCTTACTCTTTCATTGTCTTGGCGAGCTCTATGTTGAAGATGTTGTCGTTCTCTCCCCAGAGCAGAAGTATTTTCTGCAGAGAGTATACAAGTACAAAACAGAAAACGGTCGTCAGAGATAGTCAGATAGACTCATCACGCATGTGGCGTCAATCAGGTTCACTGGTGTGAAGCATCTGCTCCATTTATGTCAAGAGAGAGTCAGAGAGCTGAGGCCGTGATCGATGCGCTTTGTTCGAAAAGGACGGCAAGGGCTCTGTATCCGTGAAAAAACTTGTAAAATTGAAAGCAAGACTTGAGCTTCGGATACGCTGGGTACATGGTATAATTCTAGGGCTGTACTTCATCAGCAACTTTAGATTTTCATTTAATACTCCACTACTAATCACGGGAATTGCTTGGTATGCTTAAGTTTTCATGGTTGGATTTTGTGGCTTTGGTGCACCATATCTGGCAAGCGATTGAAGAGGTCATCTGATCAGATGAGAGCATTGAAAGCCTTCAACGTATCGCCGCCGTTCATGACCCCCATTACTCCCAAAGGAGAATGCCCGTCAATGCTTCTGTCCTCCCGACTAATCAATTGTAGTACTGCTAGTACAAACATATCTCAGATTTGGATATGCTGCAGTACAACCAATCGGGATGTTTGCACCTTTTAGCCCGAAGAATGAAACATGGCACATGTTTCTCTCCTAGTAGAAAAGGTTGTTGAGCTAACTTATTTTTTGTGTGAAAATGATTGAACTCTGGCTAGAATCACAGATGACCGAGAAAAGAAGGCATATTTGTATACTGTGTGTGTAAATGTCGTTTACCAATTTGGATTTAGATTTGGCGCGCTCCTTTTCTAGACTCAATTCGTAAGATATGAACAAAATCGATATGAAATTGGATTTTAGACACTTTGTTTTCTGCGGCAGGTAGCCTGCCAAACATACATGAATGAACCAAAACGTGCAGATCAGGTGGTTAATCTCTATTACTGCAGCCGGAGTGCGATCCACAGCCTCATGGCATGTCAAGAAGGGTTAGGGTGAGTGGGAGACGGTGGCCAAACGTACCTGTGGCAAGACGGGCACGGTGGCGTCTTTGTTGCTGACCACCAAACCTTCGAGCAGCTCTGCTCTTTCCTTGCGGTTGGTAAACATCACCTGCATGCATGCGCAACTCAACACAGATTAGACCGAGTGACCGACCATGCACACAAATTGACAGCAGAACTAGTGCTGCGTTAAGCAAAAGGGCAGAAAGGGGAACCTGGAGGTAGTCCCTGTGAAGGCGCTCCGGGAACCAGAGGTTCCTGTGCGTGGCGATGGAGAGCAGCGCCTTGAGCCCCTTGACGGAGTCGGGCAGCAGCAGCTCGGCCGACGACTTGACGCCGATCCTCTCGAGGGTGGTCTCGCTGATGGAATCGGTCATGGCGACGACGGAGCCCGACACGACGAGCGAGCGGACGAGGTCCGGGCGCGCCTCGGCCATCTTGAACGCCACCATCCCGCCGTAGCTGAACCCCACCACCGTGCACCGCTCCACGCCCAGCTTCCCCAGCGCCGCCGCCAGGCATTCCGCCTGGAACCCCGGGGACCTGTCCGACGAGGGCGACGTGGAGCCGCCGAAGTACAGCAGGTCCGGGATGTACACGTCGTAGTGCTTCGCCAGCACGCCGGCCTATGCATATGCAAATCATCAGAACGGAGACAGGCCAGATCGCACTCACGTACGTAACGTAACATAGAGCGCTAGCACAAGAGAAGAAAGTGCAAACCTGGAACTGCCAGGTGACAATGCCTTCGGCGGCGAAGCCGTGCACGAGGACGACGGCCGGCCTCTCTGCCGCCGGTGCCTTGCCGGTCTTCCCGTCGGCAGCTTCGGGCGTGATTTCGCGCACAGTGGACTTGTCCTTGGGGACCTTGTCCTTGGGAACCCAGAAGGTGAGCTCCGTCCCGGCGCCGTCGACGTCGACCGTGTGCTGCCGGAGCCCGGCCAGCCTGATCAGGAAGTGCAGCAGCGGCTTCTGTGCCTCCACCAGGTTCACCATCCTCGCTCGCTGACTGTTGGAGTTACAACTTACAAGAGCAGCGAAGCTAGCTGGCTGGGCGTGTAATGCAAGTATGAAAGCTCGATCTTTGGGTTGTACTTGTATGCGCAATGCCGCCCTATGGAAGAGCTGAGTATGGGCGGTGATCTTATATAAGAATGGCTGGCGACCTGGCTGCTGCAGGTGGCGTCATAACGGCACTGTGCGAGGGAAGTTTTCTTCAAGGCATTCAATTTCTTCCGGTGGTAGTTGCCGGTTGTTAAGTCTGTTCTTCTACCCTTCTGAAGAAACAAACATTTTCTTCGCATAGGACGCCAGGTGCGACGATCAGGGCAGAAATGCAATTTGCCTCAAGGGCAGTTTTTTTTCTCTGGCCGAGATTTCCAAAATTTCGTCGAAAACAGGTTACTACCGGTAAAGTCACACTGAACGAAATTTTCTGGTTTTCACATAATCTGCTCAAATATAATGAACCTTGACCAATGTTGGACTAATATATAAACATTTGACAAATCTCGGGGGGTATTTTAGCCTGTATTTTACGAAAACCGGTTATACCCACGGGCATTTTTTTCCCACCAAGAAAAAAACACTACTCAAGGGTGTATATGAATACATTGTGTGAAAACACATTATAAAATGTCAAAAAATTGAAATAATTTGTTTTGCATGTACATATAAACTTTCTATGTTCGCATATAAGTTTCCAGGAAAGAAGAACAATTTTTATATCATGTGTAAAAAGTGCAAATTTTGATGTTCCAACATGACTAATCAATGAGACATTTTCTTTTATCTTTTCTACGCATGCCACATAAAATGGTTTTTTTTGCCGAAAACTTACTCCAAAACACCCAGACATTGTATGTCCAGATATATAGGTGAAATTTTATTTCGAAATTTTTAACATTTTAAAATTTTATTCGTTCAAGCATTTTTCATTATTCGACATTTTCAAATTTTGTTTTTTCATGCATTTTTCATATTTACATGTGAGCCAAAACACCACCTCCCATTGGAGGGCATTCTAGCCCATACTACAACTCTGACCATGTTTATTAACCTCTTCCATCTAAGAAATCTAAGAAAAATACATAATTCTAAAAAAAAAATCAAAATACTCTATCCCTTAAACCTTGCCTTCCACCCACAGTCAAACTTTGGACTGTACGTGCGTCATTGCAGATCCCTCTCCAACGAAGTTATCTTTTCGTGTGATCGTCACGAGATCCACCACCTCAAGCCTCTCCGGTAGATTTTAACCGGTAGGGCAACCAAACTCCTGCATGATCTCAAATTAGTTCGTCCTAATTAACGTTTGGGCTAGGCGGCAAAACCCGGTCTTGGAATTCACAAACAGTTAGCTGCCACAGTGCCACGTCGGTGGATCATACATACATAACGGGTTTATATTGGACCTTTTGAACTGCATCAGTATTTGCAAAACTATTATAACCATAACGGCAGATTGGCGGGGCCGCTACCAAGCGGAAACAGAAAGCGCCCTCGAGTAGGAGTAGCGACGTTTGATCAGCAATTGTGGATGGTGTTAGATGAGCTGCTCTCGCCTACTCAAAACAACCGCGGGAATGCCGGCCAGCGGTCATGGTCTCATGGACGCGTATTAATATTCCCCGGCCACCGGAAAGAAAACGACCTTCCTCGTAGCTTCTCCGAGACCACACGGAACGCGAAACTTCCGCCAGATCGAATTGGCCAGCTCCGCATGTCCGATTAGAGCATCCCATCCGTCTCCCTGATGATGCTGTCCGAATGCCTTTTTTTTCATCCGGATGGACGAAAACGGTCTAGTCGCGCCCTCGATTTTTCGTTTTCGTCCGGATTAGCCCTTTCATCCGTCTGGAGAGCCCAGGCCATCTCCGGGTTCCCGAGGCCCGATCGGGCACTCCGAACGAAACAAAAGCGCGCGAAACGTCGAGCGGGCCCACGTTGTCGGCGATAGAACTGGTAGTTCCTTCCATTAATTTCGTTTTCTCTCCATTTTCCCCGCATAGAAACATTTTCCCCGTCGAATTTCAGAGAAGCTACCGCCATTCTCCCCCAGAGTTGCAGCTCCTCCCCTTCCACCACCATGCCGCCGAAGAAGCTCGCCGCCGATTGCGCGCCGAAGGCGAGGAAGCCGCGGGCGCCAAAACAGAGGCCGCCGGGCATGTCAAACGCGGAGTGGGCGGCGGATCAGGAGCGGCGGCGGAACGAAACTCGCGGCAGGGCGGAGAGGGAGAAGAAGTGCAATGAGGAGAGGGTGGCGCGCGGCGGCGGAGGAGGAGGAACATGCGAGGCTGATCACCATCAACTTCGGCCAGCCGCGCGTCGGCCAATTCTCCGGCCCATGGCCGACCCAAGGTATGATCGGCTCTCCTTCCTTCTCTCCGGCATCGCCGGCCACGGCCATGTTCCACGACACCTACACTGCCGGCATGGTCGGGTTTACGCCGTCACCACCGGCGTACGACGGCGCGATGTATGAGGGCATCTCGCCTACCCTGCGACGTGGGCCGCTCTCCTTCTCCAACTCCGGGATGCCGCCGCCCAATGAGCATGTGATGCATGAGATGATCACGGCGGGCTCCGTGGCCGCCGCGTCAGCCCGAGTTTCTTCACCCAAGAGGAGGCAAGGGCGACGGAAGCCATCGAGTCGCGTAGCGGTGTCTACCTCGACCACGGTCACCACGATGAGAACGACGGTCACCACGAAGACGTCGACGAAGAAGACGAGCAGACCAACGTCAACCAGGACGTCGACGAAGAGGAAGCGCCTGAACCCACGCAAGAAGCGTCCAAGGGGAAGAAGAGAAGGAAGAAGAACTCGCCGCCGGTCGAGCCTCAGATCAAATGGACGGGCAAATAAGAGGAGTGCCTCGCCGAAGCTTGGAAGACCGTGTCTATGAGCGGCATCACCGGCGCTAATCAGAACTACGACACGTACTGGTAGCGGATCAAGGTGGCGTTCGACAAGCGCAAACTCCTCGATCCATACTTCAACAAGACGGTGATGGAACACAACGACAAGGCAATGGGCACCCATTGGGGGATCATTCAGGCGGCGTGAAACAAGTGGCACGGAATATAGGAGGAGATCGATAAACATGTTGTGAGCGGCGAGGAATTTTAAGAAAAGGTATGCTCACTCGCCGTGGCTCCTTCCGTCGAATCTACATCGCCGTGGCTCGCAAAAATCTTTGAATCGCCGGCTTGTTTTTGCAGATTCGGCGGGCGCTGGACATGTACGCGGACGACAACGCCGGCCAGATGTTCAAGTTCCTCAACGTGTTCGCCCGCATCTCGGACTGCGACAAGTGGAAGGCGGTGCGCAAGAATCTCGCCAATAACAAGAGCGAGCAGTACAACCCCGACGATCCAGCACCTGCCGCGTCGGCGGGCCGCCCCGAACTCGGCCAGAAGAAGCTCAAAGAGCAGAAGAAGGCCGGCCATCCAGCCAACAGGTTGCAGGCGTCCTTCGACGAGTGCTAGGCCGACGCGAGGGCGCACACTGCCGGGAGGGACGACAAGCACGACGTGCGGTGCAAGGCGATGCTCGCCAACCAGGGCATCCGGATTGCCTTGCTCAAGGAAACCTCCGCAGCGAAGAAGAGGAACACCGACCTGGCGTTCCTGATCGGCGGCAACGACGCCAACATGGACGATGAGACGAGGGCTTGGTACGACGCCCATCACCAAGACAACCTCCGGCCACCGTCGGCTCCTTCATCCTCCACTTCGACGTCAACTCCCACCACTGCGACAACTGCAGACGCCGATGCTTCGCCGCTCAATGCCGCGCCAGACGCTGATGGGTCGCCGCCTGATGCCGCGCCAGACGCCGATGCTCAGGACGGGACAGCCGATGAGCCTACAATCGTCTAGTTTCGATCATCGGAATGTGGCTGATCCGATCGCCGGACATTGGCGATTCTTTTGTGTAGCGGGAAGACGATATTTTGAATATATCGCCGCTGATGGGCGAATGCCGGGGGTGCGACTGGGAAATAGTTGCCTCCCAAGCCCTTTTTACATCCAATCCGGTGTTTCTTATATCCAGATTTTTGCCCGGGGGCTCGAACTGCTGGAGATACTCTTAAGGCTCTGTTCTCGTTCGTGCAAGTGTAAAACACTAGTTAGAGCATCTCCATCGGCAGCCCCCAATAGGCGCCGGCAGGGGCATCGGCACCTTCGTTTAGGGGACGCCGGCACTGCATCCTCTATTTGGGGGAGCTGTTCCCACACCGGCGCCCCCAAAACGGTGGCCCTGATAGATGTTTTGATTTAAAATCATACATGTATGCATAGAAAATTAAATAAGAAACATTTTATTCCACAAACTAATATATAATTGGGAACGTGGTTTACATGAAGATATAATTTGGAACATGGTTTTCCACAAACTAATACATAGTTTGAACCATGGTTGACACAAATATAAAATATTGCAAAAAAATAAACCTAACTAGGCCGATCATCACAGGTTTCGTGTGTTCACTGCCAAGAAAGAACACTAGAGGGCAGTCACCCAAACTGGAAAATCCAGCTGATGATGGTGACCCTGTTGGTTCTTTTGACGAAAAACATCGAAAACATACGTGCCGATATTCGCTGCGAAGAAACAACACTCAGTCGTCGTCCTCCTCGACGTTATCGCCGTGGTAGTGGCGGCGGCTACGCATCTCGTCGAACACCTGGACGCTCAATGTCCCTGTCGCCAAAGTAGGAGAACACGAGCACGAAGCCGGCTTGGAGGCGGTGGTGGCGCGCGAACTTCTCCCAGCCGTATGGAGGTACATCTTGCCGCGCACGTCGTAGATCACGTCCACGATCCACAGGTAGTAGCCGCACACAGCCTTCCGCAGATACAGTGTGCCCGGGCGGTCGTCGCCGGCGACGAAGTCGGCGAAGGTGTCGAGCAGCCGCTGGATGCCGCGTGGGTCGCCCTTGAGGACAATGACGAACTCGAACAGCACGGGCCCCTCCCCGTTCATGTCCGACGATGAAGACGACGGCGTCACAGGCGACGGCGTGCGTGCACCTCTGCCGCGGCCACGACCACGACCACGGTCGTGACCTCTGCCTCGACCAGACATGGCGTCCTCTTTTCAGATGGTGGTGGATAGGGTTGGGGAGAGAGGCGCTAGGGTTTGTGTGTGAGAGGGACGATGAGAGGCGGCCCTTTTTATAGGCCAGAGGGAGGCGGGGGAGCGGTGACGCTCATTAATGGCGGCACGAAGAGCAAGGCGCGCGCGATGGGATGGTTCGCTGCGCGTCTGCGGAAACTGCACCACCGATGCGCCAATTAACTCTCGTCGCGAGGTAGGCGACGGTTAGGTTAAAATTGAATGAGCCGATGACGCGTCGACCCCGCCACTACCGCTGGCGTCGACTTTTCGGATGTGTGGCCGACAGACGGCTCTCATGCCCAAAATTTTCAGCCTCGCGAGGCACTGACGCGCCCGATTCGCACCCTTGGCGAAAGGGCCAGCACGGGGTTGCCGGCGATTCTATTGGGCGCCAAAATTAGCCGACGCTGTTTAGGGCGCGCCCATTTTCACTCCCGGCCCCAAAAAAACTATCGGGGCCGTTATCGAGGGCGGCGGTGAAGATGCTCTTACTGCCGGACTTGTATACCATAGAAGCACATTGTCCCTTTTTTTACGAAGTAGGCACATTGTGCGTGTTTCCGTCCGTATTGCGCCTGATTCTATTTTTCATCAAGTTGACTAGTGATTTATTACTCTATCCATCACCAGCTAGCCTCCAAACCACTACGCAGACTGACAGTGGTCAACATTGCGGTTGGGGCTCAGCATTAACTAGAGTAGAGGCAGTCGCTGGATACACCTACTGCCACCTGCTTCCACAGTAGTAGGAGTACAGTGCAGCATCGACCGACTCAATTCATGTTTTAGCACGTTTTTGAAGTAGTGCTAAATAGTATATTAGTAAGGGCATCTCCAAACGGCGCGACTCATTTCGGACGTCTAAATTGTTCGCTGACGTTCGTTTGCGTTGCCTGGCGGACGCCAAAATGACCGCGAGGACGAAATGTCCATTTGCGTCATTTTAGACATGCAAAGTGTTTTTTTTTTGTGCTACTTCTTTTCATTTTTGTTGAATGAACAAGTTTAAAAGCGAAAAAGTAGTACTCAATGATGTCATGTTGCTCCAATCGAATAGATTATAGCCTATAAACAATTAACCGGATACTTCAATCGACTAGATTCAAACATATTTAACATACAAAGAAGAACAAATTTAAAAACATATAAATTAAAACTATTTTTTGGCCTTCTTGTTAGAAGGCCCTGCCTCGTCGTCGAAACTCCTGCGCCTCTTGCTTGTCACCTCCTCGTCGGAACTGGAGGACGACGCGCCCGTCGAGGAGTTGAAACTGGAAGAATGGCGTCTTCGTCGTCGTCGTCGGTGAACGGACGACAACGCGCCGCCCGCGCTAGCGCCCTTGCCGGGGCCCTGGACTTCTTCCTTGCCGCCGCCTTGTCGTCCGCAGCCTCCTGCGCCTCCAACCGGGCGAACTTGGTGTCGAAGTCCTCCTCCTCATCCTCAGCATCGCTGGCAGCGCCGCCTCCGTCCTCCTCATGGCCTTCGCTGCCATTGCCGTCTCCGCCCTCCTCCTCCTCACTCGGCGTGGAGGCAGGGTCGCTGGGCGTGGAGCCCGGATCGCTTGGCGTCGCAGGGGATTCCCACCAATGCAGAAATCCGGGCGACTTGCCCTCGCTCTCCGAGTCGGACGGCAGCGTGTAGTCGCTCATGGCGTGCCGGTGTTGGAGAAGAAGAACAAGAGGAGGTTGAACTTGAATTACTGTAGACGCGGGGGTTATAATGTGCGGGGATTAACGGTGGCGCGTATAACGAAGAGGCCGTCGGTTGCTCTTCCGCGGCGGTTCGGCGCTCCATTGTGGCGGTTGATCGGCGCGGTTGCCACACCGGCGCGCGTTGTGAATTCGAGGCCGATCGAACCTGGGTCGCTGCCATGAGGGCCCATGGGGAAGCGAGCGGACGGTAGGCGCGACCGCCGAGCGTCCGCAGAGACGCAAACCTGGCGCATATTTCGGCCAGGTTTGCGTCTCCGCGGACGGCACGGTCACTTTGCATCGCCCCGTTGGAGGTGGTGCCAGACGCATTTCCGGTCCGCGCGGACGCAAACGGTCACTCATCGTCCGTTTGCGTCGCGCCGCTGGAGATGCCCTAAGAATCACGTCGATATTGCAGACCCCCTGTCCCAGCAAGCATTACAAACTGGCGTACGGTACTTCTCGGCCCATGTATGCCCTAGCCATCTTATTGATGGGTCTAGTTCGTTTGCCACTTAGGCTGGTGCCAACGCGGGCTGGAGGCGGGGCGGTACCGCCCGCGTCGGGGCGAGAGGGAGGCGAGAGGCGGGCGAGACGCTAGCGGCGGGCGGTGGATCCACCGCCCGACGGTAGGGGGCGGTACCGCCCGCCTATAGCCCGCGTTGGAGGCGAGAGCGGGGCGAGAGGGAGGCGATAGCGGTGCTAGTGGGGGCGGTAGGGAGGCGGTAGGGAGGCGGTAGGGAGGAGAGAGAAGTGAGAGATGGCACTATAGCCCGTGCACTGGCACCGTGGGGTGAGAGTGGGGTAAAAGCTGACGTGGCGAGGCTATAGTGGGGTGATGCATTGGTACCAGCCTTAGGCTGGTGCCAACGCAGGCGTGAGTGAGGGCGGTAGCGGCGGCGTCGGGGCGAGAGAGAGGCGGGAGTGGGGCGAGAGGCCAGCGGAAGGCGACGGCGCGGGCGCCCGGCGGTAGCGCCCGCTCCCGCCCGGCTAACGCCTGCGTTGGGGGCGAGAGGGAGGCGAGAGAGGGGCGGTAGCGAGGCGGCAGCGTTGGCGGGGCGGGGCGAGAGAGGCGCGGGCGAGAGGGCGGGCGAGAGCGGGCGGTAGGCGGGCGATAGGCGGGCGAGATGCGGGCGAGAGCGGGCGAGAGGCGGGCGGTAGTGTGTAACGGCTAGCTGAGGTGGCGCGATCTGATTCGTCACCTCAGCTAGCCGTTGGGGTTCAAAAAATCCTGAAAAAATGCCAAAACCCCCTATAAATACCCCCCATATGGTTTCACTCATTCCACACCTCACTTCATCAGCTCCACTCTCCATTTCCACTCCTCTCAACGCCATGTCTTCGTCTAGCAGTGATATGTCTCAAACGTATCTATAATTTCTTATGTTCCATGATTGTTTTATGACAATACCTACATGTTTTGTTCACACTTTGTGATGATTTTATGCGTTTCCGGAACTAACCTATTGACGAGATGCCGAAATCCTAGTAAGGAAATATTCTCGGAATCGGACGAAATCAACGCCCAGCATCTTAGAATTCCACGAAGCTTCCAGAACACCCGAGAGCCACCAGAGGAGAGCCACAGGGGGCCCACACAAGGGGCTGGCGCGGCCCAAGGGGGGGCGCGCCCCCCTATTGTGTGGCGGCTCCGTACCCCCTCCGACTTCGCCTCTTCGCTTATTTAAAGGTCCTTGACCTAAATCTTCGATACGGAAAAGCCACGGTACGAGAAACCTTCCAGAGCCGCCGCCATCGCGAAGCCAAGATCTGGGGGACAGAAGTCTCTGTTCCGGCACTCTGCCGGAACGGGGAAGTGCCCCCGGAAGGCATCTCCATCGACACCACCGCCATCTCCATCGACGCTGCTGTCTCCCATGAGGAGGGAGTATTTCTCCATCGAGGCTAAGGGCTGTACCGGTAGCTATGTGGTTCATCTCTCTCTCCTATGTACTTCAATACAATGATCTCATGAGCTGCTTTACATGATTGAGATCCATATGATGAGCTTGTAATCTAGATGTCGTTATGCTATTCAAGTGGATTTTACTTATGTGATCTCCGGAGACTCCTTGTCCCACGTGTGTAAAGGTGACAAGTGTGTGCACCGTGTGGGTCTCTTAGGCTATATTTCATAGAATACTTATTCACTGAGTTATGATTTGAGTTGGATGTCTCTATGAAATTGTGGTGTGTTAGTACCTCCTATGAATGCTCACAGTGACATCGTGGAGTGTTTATTAGTACTTGGGAATACATCTTTAAGGTTTGCCTACATGATGAATTAGTGTTCGTTATCTTGCCAAAGAGTAATTCAGAGTAGCATAGTGAAGTGCTTATTTATATTCCTTTATGATTGCAATGTTGAGAGTGTCCACTAGTGAAAGTATGGTCCCTAGGCCTTGTTTCCAAATACTGCAATCATCGCTTATTTATTGTTTTACCGCATCTTTACTTCCCTGCAATATTACTACCATCAACCGCACGCCGGCAAGCTATTTTCTCGGCGCCGTTACTACTGCTCATATTCATTCATACCACCTGTATTTCACTATCTCTTCGCCGAACTAGTGCACCTATACATCCGACAAGTGTATTAGGTGTGTTGGGGACACAAGAGACTTCTTGTATCGTGATTGCGTGGTTGCTTGAGCGGGATATCTTTGACCTCTTCCTCCCTGAGTTCGATAAACCTTGGGTGATTCACTTAAGGAAAACTTGCTGCTGTTCTACAAACCTCTGCTCTTGGAGGCCCAACACTGTCTACAGGAATAGAAGCGTGCGTAGACATCAAGTAGCAGTTCGAGCGACGGAATGGAGGGTGATATGATCGAGCAGTTCCAGGAGGAGATGCTCAATGAGGAGGTGGTGCAAAGACGTCAACGCATGATTTGATTGAGCATGTGTGGGCTAATTCCTAGATTATGTAATTTTTTCAAATTTTTATGTAATCTTTTCAAATTTTTATGTAATTTTTTTATGATGTAATCGGTAACAATTTTAGTTCAATAAAATAATTTCCTTGCATTATTTATATTGTTGTAATCTGAAAATGAAATGCTGATGTCGAGGAGAGAGAAAAGCTGACGTGGAGGAGAGAGAAAATGAAATTAGAAGTAAAGCTGGCACTATAGCATGTGCATTGGCACCGTGGGGTGAGAGTGAGGGAAAAAGCTGACGTGGCAGGCTAGAGTGAAGTGGTGCATTGACACCAGCCTTATGCTAGAAGGGTTTTCCGGCCAATCCTACACACCGAGCAAGTCGGGGGGGTCCGTTTTTTCTTTATTTTGAAGTTCTTAATTTGAATAATTTTTTAATTTCCACAATTCTCGAATTTGAATAATTTTTATTGTCAATTTTTTCGAGTTTACACAATTTCTAAAATTGAATAATTTGCAAATTTTCGAATTTGAATAAATTTTTAATTTGAATAATTCTTGAATTTAAACAATTTTGAAATTTGCACAATTTTCAACCTTGATTTTTTTTCCAAATATGAACATTTTAAAATTTGAATGTTATTCGAATTTGAACATTTTTCTAACTTGCATATTTTTTAAAAATTCATATTCGAAAACTAAAAAATCTGCATGATTTTTAAAATTATTATTTTTCAATAAAATTGAATTTTAAAAAATATGCAGATTTTACAAATTTAACATTTTAAAGTTTAAAAAGGAAAACAAAAAAAATAGAAACAAAAAAGAAAAAGGAAAAAAGGCTAGCACCTAACTGGGTCCGCTTGTACCACGCGCGGGGGTGTGCGGAGCGCGGTTCGCGCCGACCTGGTCCGTGTATAGGAACGACCCCAAGTCGGTGCCTAACATGCATAGCACACCCTGGTCGGGTATTGGGCCTGGCCCATTTACGATTTTTCCCTCCTTTTCGTTTCTCTGTTTCTATTTTTTCTTTTCATTTTGTTTGCTTTTCTCCTTTTCTTTTTTGTTTCTATTTCTTTTATATTTATTTTTCTTTTTCGTTTTAATTCGAAAAAGTTTAGATTTGAAAATAGTTCAAATTAAAATATGATCAAATATGAAAATAGTTCAAATTTTAAAATGTTTAAGTCTGAAAAAATGTTCAAATTTGAAAAATGTTCAATTAGAAAAGTGTTTAGATTTGAAAAATGTTTAAAATTTTAAAAACTTGTATCCGAAAATGCTCAAATGTTGAAAAGAATAAAAAATCTAAAAAATGTTTGATCTCAACAAAATGTTCAAGTTCGAAAAATATTCAAATTTTAAAAATATTTAGATTTCAGAAAAAACTAAAATTTAAAATTTTCATATTTAAAAATATTGGATCCGAAAAGAATTAGCTTTTGGAAAAGATAAAATAAAAATAGAACAAAAAAAATGTGGGGGAATGGTGGGCCGGCCCAATAATCAGCCTGAGGGGTGTGTGGCGCCAGGTCCGTGCCGACCAGATCAGCATAAAACACCCTCCAGGTTTTCCACATGGGTCACATTGTTTGCAACTTTTGTACTTCCTCTTTTCTTATTTATAAGGCCACTTTGTGTTTGGAGACAAATTGTGAGTAATAATTAGATCAAATAAATATGACAAACATGTCATTCAAAACTATATCATCGGATGTACATTTCTATGAACTTTTCATGGTATATTTTTGGATGACATATAACTTATATTTAATTCACTAAATTATTAGTCAAAGTTTGACACGACAAACCATGTGGCCTTGTATCATGAACGGAGGGAGTAATAAAATTTTGATATGGTTGCAAACTGGTCTTTGGGCACCAGATTAAGCTATCATGAAAACATTTAAAGAAAAATAAAATAAGAATGAAAATGGAAATATAATTAAAAAATGCAGAAAATGAAAAGAAAGGAAAACGTATACAAAGAAAATTAAAAAAGTCACGGCTTTGTGGGCCAACCTAGCCGCGTACACTCGTGGGCTAACTCCCCTATTTGAAGCAACATACTTCAAATAGGGATTGTTCTCAAATATATATAGCACCTGCGCAAATACACATGAAACATTCATTATTTTATGACAAAAGCTAGGAATCCGGCTTTAGGACGAGTCATTTTGAATTTCCATGCATTGAACATTATTAGTGTTTTCTGCGTATGTAGTACTTTTAGAAACACAACACTGATTTATACTATTTTTACCGTGAGCGTGTAATAGCTTGCGAAGTGTAGCAAGAACTTCTACAATAACATTTTAAATACATCGTTTTAGCAAAAAGCAATAGTCACATGCAACAAATCCCCATTTGTTTGCAACAAAATTTCATTAAAAGTTTGTCACATAGCAAAACATTGTGTCCAACATATGTCCCCAAATCATCCAACATTACTGACACATGTGTGTATCATTGTAGGAATCTGTTTGTAGCATATTTAAATAACATTGTACCATTTTTCAAGTGGATACACATAAAACAAAAAGGCAAGTTTGTAGCAAATATCAAGACTATATGTAACATCAATAAATCACTAAACCCCATGATCAACTAGTTTGTCGTCTTCTTGATTTTGCCGGCGGAAAACTCGGTTGGCCCGAGCCATGTCGCCACTGGAACCGGTGAACCCGAGTAAATCCTCCTCAATTCCACCATATTCCCCGTGCTAGAATATGTTGTGGAGCTTTGAACTCATTGCAAAAACAAGGGTATTTGGAGGAGCTGCATCGACAACTGCTGACATGCTAGGGAATTGCGGAGCTCTCCATTCGAGCAAGTGGATGAGTAGCGGCCAGCAACAGGAACAAAGACGGGCGGTCAAGGGTGGTAGTGGAGGGATGCAAAGGCAGTTCCATCACAACTTAACATGGAGGAGCCGCGACTAAGGAATGGATGCCCACGCGTGGATTAGCGACGTCTGAGGAATGTCAGCTGAGGAACGACGAACCGCAAGGGGAGAATCGGTAGCGGAGCAAGGGCGACTTACAAGGGGAGGAGCGGCGGCTGACGAACAACGACGGACATGGGGAGGAGCAATGGAAGAGGAGCTAGAGAAGCAGCGGGAAACGCGTGTACTAGGCACGGAGGTATCATCCTGGTAGAGCGGAGAAGACAAAGTGTGATAGAGCTGGTTGTAGCGTCAGCCGGTTGAGAAAGATAGTTTTCCTTATTTTATGGCGTCGTGTACATAATTGGGGTTGTGTGGAGTCGGGCGGCATTAGTGGAGTGATGATGGAAAACATACTCATTTGTAGCCTCATTTAAACCAGATATTACTCACCATTATGATCATACATATTATCTCTCTAGACCTTCCACTAATCACTAATAATTGCATAGATATGCAATTATCTTTGTTATTTTATTTGATTCATAAATTAGCACATTGATGATGAAACCTGAGCAAATCGAGAATTACAAACTAGCTGGAAGCAATCCCAAGTCAACCAGCCTTCGGAATCAAGTCATAGAAGACTTAACGAGCAACGGTATGTTAGGACCCACCCGTTCGGCACCATAGCGTGACATGTTGGTGTCTTTGTAGGATCAAATGGAGTATTTGTTGTGAAGGCATCTAGGTCATCAGAGAAATAGAGCGTCGTCGAAAACACAACTATGTCCACAGAAGTCTGATCTCCATCACCATTCCTCGAAGCACTGTCGCCCCATCACCACTTCATTCCCCTCCATCACTATCTCATAGCCATCTGTTTGTACTATTGATTCCTTAGTGGCTCACGATATTGTAAGATTATTTATTATTCATCTATGAAAAAAAACTCGGTACAATATTTCGGATTGGTCATCTGTGAGTACTTCTAATTGGGTGACGGTTGAGGCATATCGTTGCAACAATATGTGCATCTTTTGATATAATATTGTTTGTGTAACTAGCAAGGTGGCCCTCGCAAATGCGAGGGCATCATCTTTAGCAGGTTAAAGCTCATGATGATATAAATTTATGATGGCATAGATAACACAAATTTGAAATTCTCCCACAAAATTATATGAGGTAAAACGTCACATTTGTGATATTATTTTTTAATTTGTTTTGTAAATAATAGATACCATGACATCTCCATTAATACCATGTCACATATTCTAAATTTTCTATTTTTTGTTAACTAAATGTCCACCATTTTTTGAGTTGATATTAAAGGTGTAACCTTGCATTAGTGGTTTTTTATCATGAGAATCCAACATACTGTTATTGCTCCTCTTACACTTGCATCATTTTCTCTCTAATGATAGACCGACGAACAACCTAAATATATATATTGTTCTTACTCTATTTTCTGTTTAATCAAACTATGCTAACAGATTACTTATGTATCATTGAGTTTGATTCCAAATAAGAACTCCAAAGTTTTTAACATGATCATTCTAAAACTAACTCTTGAGGCACATGGAGCAATCTTCTCTTGATTCTATATCATTACGCCAGTGTGGAAATTTTGATAAAACAACTTAAAATCCACGCATAACAGTATTAAAATAATAATAAATTAGAAATATGAACCTAACTATTGTTTATTTTACTGCGTCATACGCTCTCACCCGAAATCCGAATCAATATAACCCTAAATTTGTGTTGACCGGGCTTAGAAGTTGGACATGTCTGTCTTGAAATCACCATTTGAAAAATTTCGTAAACAAATGTAGCCAAACATAGCGGTGAGTTTGAAATCCAAAATCATATAATAAATTACTTATAATCATTTACAGAGCTTTTTCTAAGATGTTTCTTTAAAACATTGCAGTCTATCGAATATAATTTATCTAACACGTGGCTTATTCACTCTCCGAAACCAATTAGACAGTTTCCTCATAATAACTGATTAACAATGAGTTGTGATAAACCCCATGGTATGTATGTGTGATGTACACACAGTATCATGCACTCACCATGCATGAGTGTGTGCGCTTAGGAAAATGACCCGCCGTATATTACCTGAAATTGTGGAGAATGACTTGTATCCAACGCTTCGAGCTAAATAATTGTGGAGCTAGATTCGTGTGCAATATTTACGGATAATATGATTTTTTTATATTATACATACACGTGCTCTACTTTTCACTACCTCCTGGAAAGGTTGTTCTAAGTTTTTTAATTTTAAATAATCTATAAACTTTTTAATGTAAAAATACATCTGAGTTTAGAAAAATCTTCTACATTCTTCTCAAGAGGGAGGGATTAATTTTTTTCCTTCCAATTGTTTAAATATACTCAATTTATGGATAATATAAATCACTTCACACTATTTACCATAATGTCCACCATGGTCTTCTGGGCTGCCGGGCTCGACAACGGAAAGACGGCAGCAGCTCGACACACAACATGTTCTCCTCAGCGGCACTCTCGATCCGCGGGGGTGGCCTATGGTGCATGTGGTTACTAAAAAATCTGAATTCTGATTTTTGTATGTTTCACGTTCTAGTCTAGAGATGTTGCCATGGTATTTACACGCGACACGTTTCCAGCTCTTGCATGGTACACTCATCTGAACTTTTTAGAAAACTAGGACAAATGACCGTGCGTTGTCACGGGAAGACAAAATATATTGAAAGACAAAATATATTGAAAGGCGAATTCAGTTTGTTGTGCGTACCCAAATATGGTAACTTATAGTTTTTGAAACACATTTTTATCTTCTTACTAACCCTTTGAGGACCAACAACAATACTTTTATAGCCTTTTCAACATGCATGTGTCTTTTTCTATAGCACACAATCTTGCAATTTCCACCATATTGGCCACTTTTGCGTAGGACAATTATTGGTATTTTCATTGCCTAAGTGTCCTAATTCATTGTCTAAATCAATTACAAAAGTGCAATATGACACTGAATGTGAAGCAACGGGAAAGAAATATAACATACTAATTTTTTTATACACTGACAACATTTTTTTTTTTGCAAGAATAGTAACTTATTCAAAAATACATTTAAAATTTCTTGCAATGCAACCTAGTAAAAACCTATCCTCATTTTTCTTTCCTCCAAGGAGGTATTTGGTTCGCGTCTGAAATCGTGTTTTCGTCCATTACATCGTTACCACTTACCGTTAATCATGTTTGATTCAGTTCCTCCGAAAACAGGTATCTTGTAATTGAGTCCCAGCGCACAGCTCAAAACTGTTACCGGTCAGTCCCCACTGGAAACGAAACACGTTACGAGAGCTAGCCGGGTTGAGCGGCCGCTTCTGATCTCGACCCCAACTGCTACCGATATCGGTTCTCCTCGGCGTCCTCTATTTCGGTAACAGCGATGCCTCACGGGCATCTCGCCAGGCGACCCTCTCCTGTGTTTTAGGCAGTCTCCTCCAGATCCCCACCGCCTCACCGACATTCTCCGTCGGTGGCCACGCGTCCACCGGCTCTTCATCTGGATCTCAATTTATGTTATAGAATCCATGCACATGGATGATTAAGTTGCTTCTGTTTTACTCCCTGCAAAATAAAAAGTTGCTTCTTTTTACCTTTACAAATTTCATGTGCCGATCAAGTTGATGCAAGTTAATGCAACCATTGCACTGCCATGCTGCAACTCATATTCACGGTAGTAAGTAAATAAATGGTAAATCCAAATATTCCATTGTTGATCTGGTTTTGCACTCACGTATCTCATTTTCATTGTTACCGGAGCTACAGTAAGCAAACATGATCAATATTTCTCAAAAGAAAACAAGCATGATTAATCATGTACTGGTTGAAAGTTTACTTTAGAAAAGAGCGAGCATCTTGCACACCACCCAAGCCGACGCTCTGCGGGAACAGCTCCTTGGTCTCCTTCCTCCCAGCCTCCTCACCCTACCCTCCGGGCAAGGTAATATTCAACCTCACCTGAAACACAACAAACAAAGCCATATTCAGATGGCATAGATGAATCCTCAATTCCCGGCGCCCGCCTCAAATTCCAGCCTAGATCACCCGAAATTCCAAAAATATACACAGATCTCACACAAAACCTCCCCCAAGAAACCAGAAATTTTCACACAAATCAGAACGCAAACTCCCCCAAGCAAAAAAAAAAAAAAAACTGAACAAAAAAAGGAGAAGCTGACAATTGTGAAACCAATGTAATTCTACCTGCTTAAACATTGTCTATGATGTTCTCCATGGCTTTGATTTGGTATTTGAAGTCACCTGGACTTTTATCTCTGTTACCATCCACACAACTATTCAAGCATGAGTAATCTGAAATGAAGCTTTAAATACAGCAGCCCTAAGCATGAGACACTAATGCTTCTAACCACCTTATTGTGTGTGAACTTCAGAAGCGTGTACACCCTTTTGAGGATGGTCTCTAAACATAAGGCAACATAATACTTGAATTTTGCAATAAGAACTAGATGGATTGGATTTATACTGAACAGGCCAATTATGATCTAAAATCATCATGTGAATTTTAGGGGCAGCTACCTTTTCGTGGACAAACAAACAAAAAATAGAAGAATGGAACTGTCAGACTTCTACAGGGCATGGGAAACAATTAGTCTTACAGCTTTATCTTAAGATTCTCAATGGATTGTTAATCTTCTAGTATGCATATATGCACAGTATAATTGAGCATAGCATCAACAATTCTTTCACGTTTTATGCCCGGGAGAGGTTTTATTCTCCTTTTCTCTTCTCTTCCTTCCGTGTCCACCGATCGACCTGCTATTGTGTAGATATGGATCACAAAAATTCTTGACAAAATAATTCAAGTGCAAATTTAAAGTTAGTACATTACATTTAGAAGCTACAACTTTTCAACATATTTTAATCTTAAGCTATACCACCAAGGGCCATTAGTATATGTATACTTAGAGAGAGAACCTAATAATCCCTGAAAGCGCTAGTTCTGAGCATTTAGCACTTAATTCCGTAAAAGAAATTCCAAAATATATGTGAAGTATTTAGAGACCATATAAAGGTGAGTTTTACATGTCTAAGCTCTATTGTGGACTTATCTTAATAGTATGTCAGTAATTGGCTCAAAATAATCACATACTTCAAGTTGGGGGAGAAGGAGGCACAATGCATGAGAGCGGCTAATGGAAATAGCTGGGACAGTCATTTTAGCCAGCCACGTAGAGTGTAGGAGGCACGATGATGGAAGTATCAGTCAGATTACAATATCATTGACCTTAAAGAGATCAACTGAATATCTCTGTGGAAGTGGTTGACAGTACTTTCACCAATTTATGCATGCACATGAAAATAGGAAACTAATTTTACAATCAAAATATGAACTTTTACTTTTGAGAAATCAGATCCGTTTAAGGCATAATTGTTCTGCATATATGGACATACATATATGAGTCCAGAAAATTTTTCAAAATAAAGGGAAGGCAACCAAAGGAGGTGGCAATGCATAAAAACTACAGACAACCAAACAGTACAACAATAAGAGGAAAACGTGAATCAGGAACTAACATGGAATATACCTATGCTTCACTATCTGATAGAGGATGCTCAAACAACGTGGTAGAAGATCATGTTATTGTTATTCAAATGAGTAATCTACATGGACTTGAAAACGAATCAATTGAAGTGCTTGGTCCTCAAATCAAGAAGCATCTGCTAGCAAGACCAGAAGGTCACTGACATATTTTCTCTAGTATACAAAATACAGTGAAAGGGGAAACATACCATTAAGTGAATATTACTAAACAACAATTGTATCTCCTATCCATGATTGCCCACAATCTGCATCATGAACAAACTTTCAGCTGAAATAATTACTCAACAATATTCTAGCCAAATTTAACTCAACATGCAATGCACTACCATGAATTCTAGTTTGATGAAATTGTGCCTGTAACATCAAGTTTCTGGACAGGGCAGTACAGAAACCTATTTGAATTCAAATTATCTGAAACTGTGTTTGGGGCATGAAAGGTTTGATTACCGCCGATGGCAATGAGGACTAATATGCACATCAAGGTTTGATTAGGGGGTGGATCCAGACTCCAGAGCGAGCTACCGGAAAAAACATAAACATCTAGCTAGCTGCATATCCACTCGCTGGATGACCAGCAACCTCAAACTTCCAGGAATACAGTGGACATAAAGATGTTTCATGACCAGCAATGAGGAACCAGAAACTTCCCTATGCGCGTGGATCCCAAAGACGCAGATACAAATATGTGCAGGAGATCGAAGAATTCGTGTCGCCTGCGTCGTGCTACCAGTGCATCCCGTAGACGGCGGTGACCATCAGCAAACCATCCCGGATCCCTCCTCCGGCTACGTGCAAAAGGAAGATCCCATTTTTTCAGAATTGGGGAGAATAACATTGGTGGCTACGGGTTGGGGCACGGGTCATACCTCGAGAAGCACCTGCGGTGCTCGACATCCCGGCGCCGGCGACGCCATTGGACGGCACCATCCGCACGGCCATGGCCTGCAGGCGCGAGGACCCGGTGGTGAAGCGAGCAAGGGGACGGAGCAGCGAGGCGAGGAAGGGTACGCGGAAGACATGGGGGAGATGCCACGCGTGGCCTGGCCCACGCCGTCCTCGACGCCGATGACCTAGGGTTTCACGACAGCGAGGTTTGAGGTTCGATTGGAGGCGCGTCGGCGACGGATTCTGCGGGAGGGGCGGTGCCGGAGCTGCGCTAGACTGTGGCGAGGTCGGGGTCGCGCGGCCCGCAACGAGAATGGAGCGCCGGAGCTGGGGTGAGGCGGCATCGATCCGTTCCAACAGGGCGCGCTAGGGGTGCAGGGGCGGGGGCGGGGCGACAATGGGAAGGAGCCAGTGGTTTGGGGCGGCGGGGGTCTGCGTGGACAACGAGATTGAGGTGACGGAGAAGATCGAGAAGGGAGTCGGGACTGGGATGGAGGGGACTGTTTTGCGCGAGGGTGGGAGGGGCGAAAGGATGTCGAGCGACGAGGACGACCAAAACATTTGACCTATCGAAGGGAGGGGAGGACGACCAAAGGACGACCAAACTGGGGGAGAAGGGGGAACATATTCGTTCTTTTTAAGTAGTAGAGATAGAGATTAGTCTGGACAGGATAAGCAAATAAGTACGTAGGTATATGGCTTACTCAGATGTGATCAAATAGGACTCCTACGGTTAAAAAAGGCAATACCCTTTAATCGTACAGGGAAGAGACTCAGATTTCCATGTTTTTAATTAAACTACACTTTTACGTGACTTGACTTCCCGTGTCAAATAGAAAAAATGGTACTATTTTTTTTTCCATAAAATCCCAGCCGTGAGTTATAGACTTAATTGTGATGGTCTGGATATTTTGCCAAGAAATAAATAGATCGTGTCAAGTTCACGTCCGTGTTATACATGTGTACGTTTATGTAATTATTCATCCCTCATTAAATCCTGACCATGCATTACAGATCCAATGATAAATAATAATTTGGGTGATGTGGATTAACCTCGTGTCTCTATTTAAAACCCCTTATTTTGCTTTTAATATATAATAGATATAGTGATCAAGATCGATATGTTTATCTAGTCTTTTGCCTCAATCTTAGAACTTGTCAGGTACCCAAGATCCCGAAAATTGATAAAGGTAAAAGGCGAGGAGGTGACTACACAGCTAAGGGCATACCTCCTTGATAGTAGGGTAGTAGGCTAGTTGTGAGTTACTTTTTAGGAATAAATGGTGAGTTAATAGCTCTTAAATCTTTGGAATGTCAATCTATGGTTAGAAATTTAAGTTGAGCCTCTGCATACTTAAAAATGGAAAGTACCCCCTCCCGAAAAACCAGTTCTGAACCTCAGCTCATATGCTACTGGTTGATTAAAAATTTGAAAAAATAGAAAAAAAATTCAAAAAAAAAAAACTGAAAACTTTGTAAAATGAACATGAACAAGTGTTCTAACTGTACACTTGTTATCACCAGAATTTGACCGAGCCAGAGGTGGGCCGCGATCAAGATGGATTTAAAGAATATACATGGGAGAAATATGTGAATCGGCCTTTATATGCAAAATGTGGGCTAGTTGGCCCGTGTATCTGTAACATATTAGGATACCTGTCGGTTAGTTAGAGTTTTACCCGTGCACGGTTAGGTGCACCACCTAAATTAGAAAGTCCCCTGGACTATAAATATGTATCTAGGGTTTATGGAATAAACAACAACCAACGTTCAACACAAACAAATCTCGGCGCATCGCCAACTCCTTCGTCTCGAGGGTTTCTCCGGTAAGCACCATGCTGCCTAGATCGCATCTTGCGATCTAGGCAGCACAAGCCTATCTCGTTGTTCATGCGTTGCTCGTGCTTGAAGCCTTTTTGATGGCGAGCAACGTAGTTATCTTAGATGTGTTAGGGTTAACATTGTTCTTCGTATCATATGCTTGTCGTAGTGCGACCCTCATGCATCTAGCCGCCCTTACACCTATCTTAGGTGTAGGGGCGGCACCCCGCTTGATCATAGTTTAGTAGATCTGATCCGTTACGGTTGCTCCTTGTTCGCAAGGATTAGTTTAATATCCGCATTAGTTAGGCCCTACAAAGGGTTGGAGGATCCAGCGGCGTGTAGGGTGACGTTCGCTAGCCCTAGAAAGGATGTTCCGGGGATCAACCTCGTGTTGGTTTTTAGGCCCTCGTCTAGGATCGGCTTACGGTCACCGTGCGCGAGCGCGAGGCCCAATCGTGAGTAGGATGATCCGATTATGCGGTGAAAACCCTAAATCGTCGTAGATCTCATTAGCTTTATCTTGATCAAGCAGGACCACCATATATTCGGACACCCTGTTCGAATCATGGGTGGATCGGCTCTTTGAGCCGATTCACGAGGATAACTCGAGAGCCGATCGAGGCTCGTATTTAATGTTTACGTGTATGCCATGCAGGAAACTAAGCGAGGCATCATCCAACACCTTCCCGACCGGGTATAGGTCGGGTGGCACGCCCTTGCGATAGCATCGGACGTGTGACCGAGGAGGCTTTGCGGGCCGCCGCTCTGAGGGACTGGGGCCAGCCGCAGCCCTAGTTGTTCCCGGCTCTACTGTGTTGCCCGTCGCTGCCCGCCAGTGGGTTTCTGACGTCAACACATTCTGGCACGCCCGGTGGGACGACCTTCGACATCCGCCACATCGCCATCTACATCCGAGATGGCGGAAAGCACTCCGGTCAAGTACGAGGATCTGCCTGATGAACTCAAGAAAAAACATGACGAGATCAAGGCAACCCTCGAAGCCGAACTCATCGGCTCTTTCCACGAACCCGCTCCCATGGCGTCGGTGGAAGGGGTTCACACTCGAAGGCGCACTCGATGGAGTGGACCTGTCCGCCCCGTCGGAAGAACGCACCAGTGTCGCTGCGTCGGGAGATCAACTACATGGTGGCTCATTCGCTGCACCGCCACTGCGAGAGCTCGGTGAACACTTTGGAGCGTGTCGCTCTGCGCGTGGTCCAGGAAATCATGAGCCACCGGTATTCTCCGTCGGGACCAGCTCTGTGGACTTTCAAAGGAGAGATGCCACTCCAGTCCCATCCGCCGCTGCCGTTCGCATGGGCGGCACCGGAAGCGCCGAACTCATCGGCGTACGTCGTCTACAAGATTGGTGGTGATCCTAGTGACTACCAATTCCTACCTGAGGCACCCAAGGAGATCCCGCACGGATACGCGTGCGCATACGTACCAGACTGCAATACCGGGCACTCTCGAACCAGGTTGCAACAGCGAGGGGCCTCACGGAACAACGGGAGGAACGTCGGGAGCAGATCTTGAGAAGCAAACGTGGCTAGCTAAGTACGCCACTCCGACAAACCTCCAGAGCCCAGCTCCTGAAGTTGGCTTAGAACCGGAAAAGCAAGCATGGCTGGTTAAGTATGCCACCCCGGCGAATCTTCAGGGTTCGACACCGTCAGCCATCACCGCGGATCAGATTTGTGCAATCCTGAAAGATCAGTTCGGCATGATGCCGAAAAGGAAGACGTTCGGCTATACCAAGCCGTACCCCAACGACTACGAACTGATCCCGCTACCACCCAAATATCGGCTCCCGGACTTCACAAAGTTTAGTGGATCGGATGGTTCCAGCTCCATCGAGCATGTGAGCCGATATTTGGCACAGCTGGGCACGATCTCAGCATCAGACGAGCTGCGTGTGAGGTTCTTCGCACAGTCCCTCACAGGATCGGCTTTCGGGTGGTACACATCGCTGCCACCGAACTCCATCCGGACTTGGAAGCAGTTGGAAGAACAGTTCCATGAACAGTATCACTCAGAGGCTTCCGAGGTTGGTATTGCCGATCTAGCACAAGTACGATAGAAGCGCGGGGAGACAGTGTCAGAATACGTCCAGCGCTTCAGGACCATTAGGAACCGATGCTTTTCGGCTCATGTAAGTGAAAAAGAAGCGGTCGAGTTGGCGGTGGTGGGTCTCTCATCATCGATTAAGGACGTGGCCTCCCAAGCAGACTACCCTTCATTGGCGCACATGGTGCGTAAGCTGTCGAGCATATGAGCGAGCGCCACCCGGATGTCTACCAGGACAAATTCAAGCGTGCGGTGACCCTGGTTGAGGCGGACGAGGATGAAGGTGTCTGCGGGAGATCGAGAGGTAGCAGTGGCTGAATGGACTCGAGCGGCAGGCCCCGTGTCCTGCAAATGGGTGAAGCCACAAGGCCCTCCAAAAGGGTTCGACTTCGACGTGACCAAAACTGAGCAGATTTTTGATCTCTTACTCACGGAGAAGCATATAAAGGTACCCGAAGGCCACAAGATCCCCACGGTGCAAGAACTGAACGGAAAGCCATACTGCAAGTGGCATAACACGTTCACCCACACCACCAACGACTGCAGGGTGTGGCGGCAGCAGATCCAAATGGCGATAGAGAATGGACGGTTAATTTTCAACCAGTACACCATGAAGGTCGACACACACCCCTTCCCCGCCGTGAACATGGTGGAGTATACTTACCATGGAGGGTGCCGGCCGGATTTCTCGTGCAATATCAACATGGTAGGACCCGGACACCACTCCGGTAAGGACGGAGATGAGGGCAAGCTGCTCTCATAGCAAAGATACGAGAGGAAGCCGCTCCACGCGATCGGCTCCGCCAAGACGGCAAGCGCTACGTCACAGAGGGAGAAGTGAAGAACATAAGATATCAGCGACCTCTCTCTGATCACCTCCTCAACAAGTACGTGAGTCAGTATGATCAACGCCGGCGATACGGCGATGATGATGAAAGAGATCATCTGGCCAGAGAGGCCAGAAGACATCGTCGGCACGATCGCGAGGAGGAGGAGCACGAGCGCCGTGCCAAGGAAAAGTTGGGGGAGCGAGTCGACGAGGATAGGCACTGGGACTGTCCCTTCTTCAGACACTGCTGGGATTCAGGAATGAGCCGATTGCCCACAATCGGCAATTGCCCGAAATGCAACCAGAAGAAAAGGAGGCAGCCAACGTGTCCGTATTCAAGCGCCTAGGACCTCTCCCGCCACAAAGCAAACGTCGCTGAGTCCCCTCGGTTAGAAGATCTCGAGGATTCAGAAGACGAGGGGAAGAAGAAGACGGTACCACCGGCCAAGGTGGTGCCCCGATGGGCTCAGCCGTTCCCAGAAGCGCAGGGTTCAGCGATTGCGCGGCCTGGAGGAAGCCGAAAGGCTATACTTGCATACACTAAGGAAGGCACGACCTGATCTGGCTGCGAAAGTTCAGCGAACCCTGGATGAAGAAGGTCGCCCACGGAAAATGGAGTGACGCCCCAAGCAAAGGAAAGCCGATGATGAAACATCGGCTGGCACAAACATGGTGCTCGTCCTTCCGACGAAGCTTAGTACTCCACGTTTACACGATGCACTCAAGGTGGACGACAGCAAGCGCACCAACATGATAAAGTCAGAGATTGGGCTGGTTTTATCTACCGGCCTGAACGAGTAGCAAGAGCACGTCAATGAGCAAACGTGGCGAGGCTGATCCTTGTGATCGGCCCCAAAAAATTTATGAAGGGACATTACAAAACCTTCACCGAGCAAGCAGCGTGGAGGCCGATTCCAGCAATCGGCCAAAATTATCCTCACCATCCATTCTGCCTGGGTTCAACATGTAATCCAACAGAGCCGATACCATCAATTCTCTTGACAGAATCGGCTCGGGGGGCACCCAGGTGGATAAAACACGAGGATATGCAGTAGAAGCGTCTCATCCTTTGGTGATGGGTATTGGAGTATGGGGGCCGATACATAAATCGGCTAAAAAATTCGAAATTTTTTAAGCACAGCCGATGCAGCAGACATCGACTTAAGGATATAAAGCCGATGCAGGGCCATCGACTCGAGAGGTATAACTGTGATAATCAGAGGATCAATGGAGCAGGAAGTGGATCCTCTCTTCAAGGATCTCCGGGGTCTCTTTGCGAGTATTCGTGTTTGCAGTTTGAGGATCATGACCCTGACCAATGCCAAGGACAGCATGGACGTGCAGATCAGGTTAAGGATGGATTGCATCAAATCCGCCAAAGGAAGGAGCTGATCTGACCTGCAAGGCGCAAGAAGTAGACTGAAGAAGCTCGGGGGGCAGCTCACCCTGAAGGTTCTCTACTCTCGGGAGCCGATGTTGTTAAAATCGGCTGGCTACGTCATGATTTGAGGCTAATGGCGGCACATTTGGCTGATTCGCCTTGATTAAGGCTCGGGGGGCAGCTCGCCCTAAAGGTCCTTGCTGCGGGAGCCGATTTGGTTGGAATCGGCTAGCCCTACATCGCAACTGGTCTGGAGAGTGGTGTTTTTTGTTACGGAGTCATCAGTTTGAGCATCCAAGACAGTTCCAGGGCTCTCTTAAAGACGCCTGCTCAAGATCAAATCGCCAGCCTACTAAGATCGGCTGTGCCATCGTCATCGGCAGAATTGGCTAGCTTGGATGGATGACTGAATTGGCATGTCTTGCAGATTATCGTAAGAAACCGATGTGTTGCCTGATACGTCTCCGACGTATCGATAATTTCTTATGTTCTATGCCATATTATTGATGATACCTACATGTTTTATGCACACTTTATGTCATATTCGTGCATTTTCTGGAACTAACCTATTAACAAGATGCCGAAGTGCCAGTTCCTGTTTTCTGCTGTTTTTGGTTTCAGAAATCCTAGTAACGAAATATTCTCGGAATAACATTGGCGCTATGTCCGAGGATGTAGTTGTTGATTACATTACGCACCATACTTAATGCAATTGTCTGTTGTTAGCAACTTAATACTGGAGGGGGTTCGGACGATAACCTGAAGGTGGACTTTTTAGGCATAGATGCGATTGGATGGCGGTCTATGTACTTTGTCGTAATGCCCAATTAAATCTCACTATACTTATCATGTCATGTATGTGCATTGTTATGCCCTCTCTATTTGTCAATTGCCCAACCGTAATTTGTTCACCCAACATGCTTTTATCTTATGGGAGAGACACCTCTAGTGAGCTGTGGACCCCGGTCCATTCTTTAATTCTGAAATACAAATCTGCTGCAATACTTGTTTTACTTGTTTTCTCTCGCAAACAATCATCTTCCACACAATACGGTTAATCCTTTGTTACAGCAAGCCGGTGAGATTGACAACCTCACTCGTTTCGTTGGGGCAAAGTACTTTGGTTGTGTTGTGCAGGTTCCACGTTGGCGCCGGAATCCCCGGTGTTGCGCCGCACTACATCCCGCCGCCATCAACCTTCAACGTGCTTCTTGGCTCCTCCCGGTTCGATAAACCTTGGTTTCTTTCTGAGGGAAAACTTGCTGCTGTGCGCATCATACCTTCCTCTTGGGGTTGCCCAACGAACGTGTGAAATACACGCCATCAAGCTCTTTTTCTGGCGCCGTTGCCGGGGAGGAAAGGTAAAAAGGCACTCATACTTCGGTCCCAGGTAAGAGTACTTTTCTGGCGCCGTTGTGTTTGTGCTCGAAGCTATTTTCTTTAGATCCTGCAATTGCATCTTTTTGTTTCTTGTTTACACTAGTTTGGCATAATGGACAACAATGAGCTTCTTATTCTATTTCCTGATTTAAAACATGGATTGTTTGATGCGAAAATTAAAAACCCTATGAAATCTTATTTGCATGCCGGTAGTAATATTAGTATGAACGCTTTGAACACCATTGTTGATAATAATATAGAAAGTTCTAAGCTTGGGGAAGCTGGTTTTCATGATCTTTTTAGTCCCCCAAGCATTGAGGAGAAAATTTTCTTTGATGATACTTTGCCTCCTAATTATGATAGTGGTCCTTTGATACAACCTACTATGGAGAGTAAATTTTATTGTGATTATACTATGCCTCCTACACTTGATGAGAATAATAATGATAGCTACTTTGTTGAATTTGCTCCCGCTATTACTAATAAAATTGATTATGCCTATGTGGAGAGTAATAATTTTATGCATGAGACTCATGATAAGAATGCTTTATGTGATAGTTATATTGTTGAGTTTGCTCATGATGCTACTGAAAGTTATTATGAGAGAGGAAAATATGGTTGTAGAAATTTTCATGTTACTAAAATGCCTCTCTATGTGCTGAAATTTTTGAAGCTACACTTGTTTTATCTTCCTATGCTTGTTACTTTGCTCTTCATGAACTTGTTTATTTACAAGATTCCTATGCATAGGAAGCATGTTAGACTTAAATGTGTTTTGAATTTACCTCTTGATGCTCTCTTTTGCTTCAAATACTATTTCTTGCAAGTGCATCGTTAAAACTGCTGAGCCCATCTTAACGGCTATAAAGAAAGAACTTCTTGGGAGATAACCCATGTGATATTTTGCTACAGTACTTTGTTTTATATTTGTGTCTTGGAAGTTGTTTACTACTGTAGCAACCTCTGCTTATCTTAGTTTTGTGTTTTGTTGTGCCAAGTAAAGTCTTTGATGGTAAAGTGAATACTAGATTTGGATTACTGCGCAGAAACAGATTTCTTTGCTGTCACGAATCTGGGTCTAATTCTCTGTAGGTAACTCAGAAAATTAAGCTAATTTACGTGAGTGATCCTCAGATATGTACGCAACTTTCATTCAATTTGAGCATTTTCATTTGAGCAAGTCTGGTTCCCTTTTAAAATTCGTCTTTACGGACTGTTCTGTTTTGACAGATTCTGTCTTTTATTTCGCATTGCCTCTTTTGCTATGTTGGATGAATTTCTTTGATCCATTAATGACCAGTAGCTTTATGCAATGTCCAGAAGTGTTAAAAATGATTGTGTCACCTCTGAACATGTGAATTTTTATTATGCACTAACCCTCTAATGAGTTGTTTCGAGTTTGGTGTGGAGGAAGTTTTCAAGGATCAAGAGAGGAGTATGATGCAATATGATTAAGGAGAGTGAAAGATCTAAGCTTGGGGATGCCCCGGTGGTTCACCCCTGCATATTCTAAGAAGACTCAAGCGTCTAAGCTTGGGGATGCCCAAGTCATCCCCTTCTTCATCGACAACATTATCAGGTTCCTCCCCTGAAACTATATTTTTATTCCGTCACATCTTATGCACTTTGCTTGGAGCGTCGGTTTGTTTTTGTTTTTTGTTTTATTTGAATAAAATGGATCCTAGCATTCACTTTATGGGAGAGAGACACGCTCCGCTGTTGCATATGGACAAATATGTCCTTAGGCTCTACTCATAGTATTCATGGCGAAGTTTCATCTTCGTTAAATTGTTATATGGTTGGAATTGGAAAATAATACATGTAGTAATTCTAAAATGTCTTGGATAATTTGATACTTGGCAATTGTTGTGCTCATGTTTAAGCTCTTGCATCATATACTTTGCACCCATTAATGAAGAAATACTTAGAGCTTGCTAATTTGGTTTGCATATTTGGTTTCTCTAGAGTCTAGATAACATCTAGTATTGAGTTTTGAACAACAAGGAAGACGGTATGGAGTCTTATAATGTTTACCATATGTCTTTTATGTGAGTTTTGTCTGTACCGTTCATCCTTGTGTTTGTTTCAAATAACCTTGCTAGCCTAAACCTTGTATCGAGAGGGAATACTTCTCATGCATCCAAAATACTTGAGCCAACCACTATGCCATTTATGTCCACCATACCTACCTACTACATGGTATTTATCCGCCATTCCAAAGTAAATTGCTTGAGTGCTACCTTTAAAATTCCATCATTCACCTTTGCAATATATAGCTCATGGGACAAATAGCTTAAAAACTATTGTGGTATTGAATATGTACTTATGCACTTTATCTCTTATTAAGTTGCTTGTTGTGCGATAACCATGCTTCGGGGACGCCATCAACTATTCCTTGTTGAATATCATGTGAGTTGCTATGCATGTCCGTCTTGTCCGAAGTAAGAGAGATCTACCACCTTCATGGTTGGAGCATGCATATTGTTAGAGAAGAACTTTGGGCCGCTAACTAAAGCCATGATTCATGGTGGAAGTTTCGGTTTGGACATATATCCTCAATCTCATATGAGAATAATAATTGTTGCCACATGCTTATGCATTAAAGAGGAGTCCATTATCTGTTGTCCATGTTGTCCCGGTATGGATGTCTAAGTTGAGAATAATCAAAAGCGAGAAATCCAAAATGCGAGCTTTCTCCTTAGACCTTTGTACGAGCGGCATGGAGGTACCCCATTGTGACACTTGGTCAAAACATGTGCATTGCAAAGATCCGGTAGTCCAAGTTAATTAGGACAAGGTGCGGGCACTATTAGTATACTATGCATGAGACTTGCAACTTGTAAGATATAATTTACATAACTCATATGCTTTATTACTACCGTTGACAAAATTGTTTCATGTTTTCAAAATAAAAGCTCTAGCACAAATATAGCAATCGATGCTTTCCTCTTTGAAGGACCATTCTTTTTTACTTTTATGTTGAGTCAGTTCACCTATCTCTCTCCACCTCAAGAAGCAAACACTTGTGTGAACTGTGCATTGATTCCTACATACTTGCATATTGTACTTGTTATATTACTCTATGTTGACTATTATCCATGAGATAAACATGTTACAAGTTGAAAGCAACCGCTGAAACTTAATCTTCCTTTGTGTTGCTTCAATACCTTTAATTTGATTTATTGCTTTATGAGTTAACTCTTATGCAAGACTTATTAATACTTGTCTTGAAGTACTATTCATGAAAAGTCTTTGCTATATGATTCACTTGTTTACTCATGTCATTACCATTGTTTTTGATCGCTGCATCCACTACATATGTTTACAAATAGTATGATCAAGGTTATGATGGCATATCACTTCGAAATTATCTTTGTTATCGTTTTACATCGCTCGGGACGAGCGAAACTAAGCTTGGGGATGCATTGATACGTCTCCGACGTATCGATAATTTCTTATGTTCTATGCCATATTATTGATGATACCTACATGTTTTATGCACACTTTATGTCATATTCGTGCATTTTCTGGAACTAACCTATTAACAAGATGCCGAAGTGCCGGTTCTGTTTTCTGCTGTTTTTGGTTTCAAAAATCCTAGTAACGAAATATTCTCGGAATTGGACGAAACGAAGACCCGGGGCCTATTTTTCCACGGAGCTTCCGGAAGACCGAAGAACATACGAAGTGGGGCCACGAGGTGGCGACACCACATGGCGGCGCGGCCAAGGGGGCCCGCGCCGCCTATGGTGTGGGCCCTCGTCGGGCCCCCGACTCGCCCTTCCGCCTACTTAAAGCCTCCGTCGCGAAACCCCCGATGCGAAAAACCACGATACGGAAAACCTTACCGAGACGCCGCGCCGCCGATCCCATCTCGGGGGATTCGGAGATCTCCTCCGGCACCCTGCCGGAGAGGGGATTCATCTCCCGGAGGACTCTACACCGCCATGGTCGCCTCCGGAGTGATGAGTGAGTAGTTCACCCCTGGACTATGGGTCCATAGCAGTAGCTAGATGGTTGTCTTCTCCTCATTGTGCTTCATTGTTGGATCTTGTGAGCTGCCTAACATGATCAAGATCATCTATCTGTAATTCTATATGTTGTGTTTGTCGGGATCCGATGGATAGAGAATACCATGTCATGTTAATTATCAAGTTATTACATATGTGTTGTTTATGATCTTGCATGCTCTCCGTTACTAGTAGAGGCTCCGGCCAAGTTTTTGCTTTTAACTCCAAGAGGGAGTATTTATGCTCGATAGTGGGTTCATGCCTGCATTGACACCTGGGACGAGTGACGGAAAGTTCTAAGGTTGTGTTGTGCTTGTTGCCACTAGGGATAAAACATTGGCGCTATGTCCGAGGATGTAGTTGTTGATTACATTACGCACCATACTTAATGCAATTGTCTGTTGCTTTGCAACTTAATACTCGGAGGGGTTCGGATGATAACTCGAAGGTGGACTTTTTAGGCATAGATGCGGTTGGATGGCGGTCTATGTACTTTGTCGTAATGCCCAATTAAATCTCACTATACTTATCATGTCATGTATGTGCATTGTTATGCCCTCTCTATTTGTCAATTGCCCGACTGTAATTTGTTCACCCAACATGCTTTTATCTTATGGGAGAGACACCTCTAGTGAGCTGTGGACTCCGGTCCATTCTTTAATACTGAAATACAAATCTGCTTGCAATACTTGTTTTTACTATTTTCTCTGCAAACAATCATCTTCCACACAATACGGTTAATCCTTTGTTACAGCAAGCCGGTGAGATTGACAACCTCACTTGTTTCGTTGGGGCAAAGTACTTTGGTTGTGTTGTGCAGGTTCCACGTTGGCGCCGGAATCCCTGGTGTTGCGCCGCACTACATCCCGCCGCCATCAACCTTCAACGTGCTTCTTGGCTCCTCCTGGTTCGATAAACCTTGGTTTCTTTCTGAGGGAAAACTTGCTGATGTGCGCATCATACCTTCCTCTTGGGGTTGCCCAACGAACGTGTGAAATACACGCCATCATTGCCATCAGTCATTAAGCGTGGATTAGGCCAACAGTCGACAAGGTCAGATGAGGAAAAATCGGCTAAATCAGCATGAAAGAAATCGGCGAAATCAAGTTAAAAGGAAATTCTTCATTAATATTGGGATTTCTTACAATGAAGAGCCGATTGCTCAAAAGAAGAACAAAAGAAGAGCCGATTGCTCAAGGGGCTACTGGTCCTACATAACTACTCCTCGCTAGCGTCATCGTCGGCGTCGCCATCGGCGCTACTGCCGGAGAAGTCCTCGCCGCTGCTGTCCCAGCCGTCGGCTGGGGCTTCCTCCTCCTCGTCGTCATCATCATCATCCTCGCTATCCGCCCAGCTGCGGAAGCGCTTCGTTGGAGGATACCCAGCGGAGGAGGAGGAATCATCTTCCTCCTCCTCATCTTCTCCTTCCTCGTCGTCATCGTCGTCCTCGCTGTCCGCCCACATGCGGGAACGCTTCTTCGATGGAAGCTTGGCGGAGGGGGAGGCCTTGGCCTTCGCTGCTTCTCCTTCTTTCTTCTCCTTGTCGGAGGAAATGGGGTTCGCCCCGGAGTGGAGGTCGTCCTCTTTCTTGTTCTTCGGCGACGATTGAAGGGGGAGGCTTGAGGCAGAGGAGGAAGGGGAGGACATGGTTGCAGGAGAAGAGGGTTTTTTGGCGCTGGTGGACAGAGCAGAGCGAGGGGATGGAGTGGTGAACCGTTTGGCACAGATAAATAAAGGGAGTATAGTGGAGATTTAATGCCATGACGGTTCTCGAGGACGTGATGCCGAAATTGTCAATTCATACAGAGAAGCCCAGGAGGCGAGGCGTAATGATGGAAGATTCTGCAGTTTCTGCTCTGCCACGACATGACCCGACGAAAGAAAAGCGTAATGATTTTGGAAATTTCATTTCCAAAACCAGGGGGGGAATGTGTTATCACCAGAATTTGACCGAGCCAGAGGTGGGCCGCGATCAAGATGGATTTAAAGAATATACATGGGAGAAATATGTGAATCGGCCTTTATATGCAAAATGTGGGCTAGTTGGCCCGTGTATCTGTAACATATTAGGATACCTGTCGGTTAGTTAGAGTTTTACCCGTGCACGGTTAGGTGCACCACCTAAATTAGAAAGTCCCCTGGACTATAAATATGTATCTAGGGTTTATGGAATAAACAACAACCAACGTTCAACACAAACAAATCTCGGCGCATCGCCAACTCCTTCGTCTCGAGGGTTTCTCCGGTAAGCACCATGCTGCCTAGATCGCATCTTGCGATCTAGGCAGCACAAGCCTATCTCGTTGTTCATGCGTTGCTCGTGCTTGAAGCCTTTTTGATGGCGAGCAACGTAGTTATCTTAGATGTGTTAGGGTTAGCATTGTTCTTCGTATCATATGCTTGTCGTAGTGCGACCCTCATGCATCTAGCCGCCCTTACACCTATCTTAGGTGTAGGGGCGGCACCCGCTTGATCATAGTTTAGTAGATCTGATCCGTTACGGTTGCTCCTTGTTCTGCAAGGATTAGTTTAATATCCGCATTAGTTAGGCCCTACAAAGGGTTGGAGGATCCGGCGGCGTGTAGGGTGACGTTCGCTAGCCCTAGAAAGGATGTTCGGGGATCAACCTCGTGTTGGTTTTTAGGCCCTGTCTAGGATCGGCTTACGGTCACCGTGCGCGAGCGCGAGGCCCAATCGTGAGTAGGATGATCCGATTATGCGGTGAAAACCCTAAATCGTCGTAGATCTCATTAGCTTTATCTTGATCAAGCGGGACCACCATATATTCGGACACCTCGTTCGAATCATGGGTGGATCGGCTCTTTGAGCCGATTCACGGAGATAACTCGAGAGCCGATCGAGGCTCGTATTTAATGTTTACGTGTATGCCATGCAGGAAACTAAGCGAGGCATCATCCAACACCTTCCCGACCGGGTATAGGTCGGGTGGCACGCCCTTGCGATAGCATCGGACGTGTGACCAGGAGGCTTTGCGGGCCGCCGCTCTGAGGGACTGGGGCCAGCCACAGCCCTAGTTGTTCCCGGCTCTACTGTGTTGCCCGTCGCTGCCCGCCAGTGGGTTTCTGACGTCAACAACACTACAAAGAGTGAATTTGGTGATCAGGGGATACGTGAGCACGCCCTAGTCATCGTTGGATCAACGTTGAGATTCAATTTTAGGCTAACAACAACCATACGGCGTGAATACGAGCATGTGAGTGCTGCTCCCGGAACCGTGAGGTGACACTTCTACATATTATTAAAAAAGGAAGCGTGGCCCCACCCACGTTGCTTTCCTTATCCTCTCCCCGAGCCCAATTCTCTACCTGCAGCGGCACCCCTGCGCAGCCTCCTCCCTGGCAGCCGCGCACGAGGCGCTCCGTGCGCTCCACACCCCGCCACCAAACAACTATAACGTCACCTAGCTAGTGCCTTGGACCTCCGCATCCCAGCTTGCGACTACCCCGACCCCGTACTCTTCCCCAAGCGTGAGCGGGATTTGGGATGGCTCGCATGAGGGAGTAGGGGAGTGGTGAGCCATCGAAGATGTACGAGCTCGCGGCCTAGGGCGGAGGGACGCCAGAGCTCGTAGCCTGAATGCTTCCTACCGGAGGAGGGACGGCGCTGAGTGGGCCCGATTTTCCCAAATCAAGGATGCCTGGTCGCCCATCTCCAATTCCCGCGGCGAAGAATAGTGCTCCTGGTCGATGGCCGTCGACGCGCGAGATCGACTCCCGCCCCTCCTCTGGCTAAGACGCTCAACCACTACAGCTCGAGCAGGCCGATGAGGCCAAATCTCCATACGCGGCGCAACCACCACTCCTCCGCTTTATCCCCGACCACCGCGCCCGAGCTCCCGTTGTCAGCCATGGCCACCCCTTCGAGCACCCATTGACTCGATTTGTGCCGCAGTGGCCGCCCCTGGAACCAGTTGAATCGATTTGGAACTTTTTTTTGAGATGGATGCTCGATGGCGTCGATGTGCTGCAACGGGTGGGCGCGGGGCGGGTGCGTCGATGTGTTACAGTGGGTGGCCCGGCGAGCTTGGCTGGCTTTGTTTTGATGTGCAGGTCCTATCCCGTTCTTCCTCCCTGGATGACTGCAAGTGGGCGGAGGAATACACTGGGCGGAGGGCGCCGTCACGCCAGAGATTGGCGGAGGGTGCCGGGGTGGGTCATCTCGAGAGCTCCGTCGTTCCCGGAGGTGGGCGCAGCAGCCGGACTGGGAAGCTCTGCCCCAAAAGCTGCGAGACCGCGCTTGTTTCTGGGGGGCGCTAGGAATCAGAAGCCGATTTCAGCTTCATATCGGACTAGTAGCTGGCCGTAGGATTAGAATCAGGGTGGCCGCTGGATCATCAACCAGGCCATGCACAGTTATTTCCGTGATTCCAGCAGCTAATTGCACGCTTCCATTTAAACTGCTACCATAATACACGCGATCTATCCAAAATAATCCCATAATTTTAGGAAATATATTTGGGAAATAATGAGTTGTTTGCCACTAATAAAGATAGCAAATTAATTGCGTTTTTGCCTAATCACATCAACAATTTTTTTGCCATAAGCATTATTTTTCATTGACGGAGCATCATTTTCTTCTGTCAAATATACTTTATAGTGAAACTTAAATTTGCTTCCTACCAAAATAATTTTGCTTCCCGTTGGCCAACAAGATTGCTTCCAAGGCAACTGGAGGTCGTTACCTTATTATTTCCATAGTAGAAAAGACGTAACAAATATTTGCTTGTACAAACATTGCTTCCATGCGGTGACCCGTTGGCCAACAAGATTGCTTCCTACCAAGATAATTTTGCTTCCCGTTGGCCAACAAGATTATTAATTGTTTCCCTGTCATTTGGGTATTTTTTTTAGAATTCAAGTTTGATCAATAAATCAAACTTCCATTTTGAATTCATGTAAATTTCTTGGTGAATCTTTAATTCCCATTTTCACAAATAGCAACAAAGGTTATGTTGCTTTGTATTTTCACACGCTAGTGATACTAGATCATGTAGCAAGAATACAATGCTCCACACTTTGTGTTTTAAATTTAAAAGAAAAAATTTCCCCACATTTATGAATGCACAAATCCTACTTCTACCCTTTTGCGTTCCTAAAACCTAGGTTGTTACATTCCAACGGAGAATTTTTTTTACAAATAAAATAGCGTTTGCTTCCAATGTAACAAACATTGTTTCTATCAACATTTGTTTCCATAGGAGCATATATTTCTCTTAGGAAAGAACTGTATCTGTTGAAACAAATAGCTTCCTACAAAGGATATAACTGCTTCCCACTAAAATAGTTCATGCTTCCTTTAATATAATAACTTGCTTCGGTATACAGTAAGAACTGCTCATAGGGATTTTGCCATTGGGCACAATTCCCTCCGCCTGCCTCTCATGGCGAAGCCACATGCGCGTTGACGTGAGCATCAGAGGCTCGTCTATGACCTGCAACAACAACTTCATGCCTCCACTGCCTCTTGGAGTGCCTACATCTGAACACCATGAGGAAGTCGCTCATCTCAGCAGCCGTGCTTCACACAGGTGATCTTGATCAACATAATCTCTATCTTGAAGTATAGTAGCATAATCTCGACCTTGACATTGACTAGCATAATCATAACCTCGACGTGCCAATAGTCAATGTCGTTGTATCCTGCCAATAGCACTCATTGAGGGACAAAAAGGTAATCTGGAATGTGTATCATGAGCAGCATATATGAGAAATGTAGGAAGCATGAGGCAATGCTTAAAACGCATTGTTATTGACAATTTGGACAACGAAGGTAGAAAGGGTTCTAATTACGAAAACTTTCAGGAACAAACACATACATGATTTAGAAGCATCAACTTGTGATGCCTCAACATAACTAGTACCACATTGAAGCTTGGAAGCCTGAAACACAACTAGGAACACGAGGTTAATGTTTAAACTACAATGGTACTGAATATGAAAATAACAAATCTAAAAGGAGGAAGCATGGTTCTATGCAGCAAACTATCTAAACCAAAAAAAAACATATAATGACATATAATAATGGAAGCATTGAGTTAGGAAGCATGGAAGCATATAGAGTTACGTATAGTGATACAGGGAGTCCCACTCCCACACGAAAAGTATGATGAACACAAATAGAGATACAAGCATAGCATAATTGGCCTCAACTACATATGCCGTAACACTATAAATAAAAAGCTAATTGTACAACATGAAGAGGCGTTGCAAAAATAAGACAGAATTCACACAGGCAATGCCATGGATCTGTTGCAGCTTAAACGAGAATTACAGGAAGGATGATAGTTTAATATGTATGATTATAGGAAGCACACATAAGTACTAAAGAAGCCAATATATTGGATATAGGAAGCATTGATTCTCTGAATTAGTAATTTGTTGCCAACCAACGTAAGTGAGACATATCAGAAGCATGGATTTGACAGTGTAAAGTAGCATGCATTTGCCCTCCATATACGCTTGTAACTTTTTTGATATACCGACCAATTTCATCCAACATAATCGGGATTTTTGTCAGCTTAATCAACTAAAAGATGCACAGACAAAATCGGAAGATACAAATTTGAATAAAATACAGTCTAACCTGACTACATGATTTGGTCTGTATTACGCCAAGTTTAAAGAATCAATTGGTACCTTAATGCTTCGAGGTTGGATATAAATCACAGCCTAGAAAAAAATGGAGATGCAAGCACGGCTTGGTGCAGGTGTACGCACCTGCTGCCGCTGAGGTTGTCGCTAGTACCTTCTCCAGTTCTCCCCGGATCTTGAAGTCGTCGAAGTACGGGGTGGAAGCAGCCTACGGCCTGAATATTCGGACAACGTCTCCCAGCCTAGAGCGTCATGCGTGCCGCCGGCGCACGAGACGAACAAGGCGGAGGCAGAGGTGACGACCTAGAGGGGAGGGAGCGGCACCGTGGGAGAGATCTGGGCCATGTGCGATCCTGGGGAGAGCAAGAGCAGAGCGACGAGCACGAGAAAATCGCTCGGCAGCGCGGCATGATTTAGGGGCGATTGGGGAGGCACCAAGGCAGGGATCTAGAGGTGTTAATGACCAAGAAATTTAAGGATCGTGCGTAGTTGACAGGGGAAAAAAATCAAGGTGGAAGAAACCCAGGCCGTTTGATAGGAACCAGATGGACGTCGCTCGAGAGGTCCGATGAATTGTTTTCCATCGGGCTCTGATAGATAGTATTTACCTTGTTTCTGGGCCGTGATGAGGATTGACTCGCTGTTTTATTATTGTTTACCTGATTCGGCTGTCATCCCTGGAAAAGATAGCGAGCCAAAGCTAGTACAAGCGATTCTCCCCTTAACGTTTTCTTGACGGCGTTAGACACCTGTTGAACAGCTAACGCGTGCTCGCGTATACACGTGATCACTGAGCTTCGTCCGGTACACCAAAAATTTCCAAGAAAATACATATGCAGTGATCTGTGCAAAAAAAAAAAGACAAAATACGGTGATGTTTGGAACATCTAGATTTGTTGCTTACATCACTCTGATTTGTCTTTTTTTGCACAGACCACTGCATATATCTTTTCTCGGAGATTTTTATGTGCAATTAGAATACTTGTTCATGTTTATTATACAAAAAATTTCAGATTCTTTCAAATTTATTTGCTATTTTTGCATTTATTTTATTTATCAAGGAGCATATCAGGAAACGCCTTGCCCCCCCCCCCACCCCACCACCCCACTACCCCTGTTTGCCTACTCTGTTTTTTTCTTCAGAACAATCTAAGGTAGCCATAAAAACTGTTGTTAAGTAGCTGGCTTGCTCTTTGTACTAGATGTTGGACTGCAGATAGAAGGAAATAGAAAGGTCTTGATGATCTTGACAGTTGCACTGTGTGTGATCAACCCTTAAATCATAGACCACTTACTTATGCAATGCCCTTTTGCTAAAGAATTTTGATACCAAATTTTCTATAAGTAAAAGGTATGGATGTTATCCCAGACTACTTCATGAAACTGATCTATGTTGGTGGTCCTATCTTGGCAACCGAGACCCAACATTGCAAAGGAAGATAGTTAAAGCTATTGTCATTGCTGGACTGCGCAGTGCATTGTCCAACTTGATAGTGTTGCCGACGAAAACCTACGGCGCATTCAAGGCATGTCAGTAGAGTATTGTGTGCCGGTGAGGATGAGGAGTAGCAGGTGACACTAGCATGGTTCATGTGGGTGGCTTGGCTACCTGTAATCCTCGGTAAAACCCTCTCACTCATTCTTAAGGAAAATGATGAGCAGCCATTGGTTGCCATTTTGAAAGAAAAAACTCTAAAACTTGTTTTAGATCGACACGCACGCGCGCGCACACACACAAGGGATGCTAGCTTCGGTCCTTATGATCAGTTATGCTCAGCTTGATCCGTGAGAAAATGATAGCGAATTTGGGACCTAAGGTAAATAGGTTGGATAGAATAATCCCAAGATCTTCACAAACCGACTCATTTCTAATTTTTTAGATATTAAACGCCCAACCGTACAGGTGGATTAGGAATGGAAGAGTACTAGGCTATCCATGAGATGTATGGCTATGAACTTGTGAAATTCAGCCTACTAACAACCAATTTTAGTGTCTTTAGCATACTGACCGGTCCAAATTTTCATGCCAAAATCCGCGGTTGATCGCCGGTCTATGGTACGGCAAATCAAAATATCAACGGCATGGAAAATCAAAGCACTAACATGAGTCAGCAAGTATGCACCCACACAGCCCAACAACAAACAAGCATGCATGCTGACCCAACACAACAACACCCCCTAAGAAACACAACAACAAGCATGCAGCGGAAGCGCATGCACCACAAGTTCGCGACATGCAGCAACAACAAGTACGAGACTACATGATCCAAGAGGGATGGAGGATGAGGGGAGTGCAGGCCTTGGGAAGGTGGGAAGAAGTTACCATCATAGCGATGGGAGATGACCGAAGCAACTTCATGCGGGGTAGGGAGCGAATCGAGGTGGTGGCGAGCGACACCAAGTGATAGAGACGTAGGAAGAGACTTTAGGCCGAGGCGGCATGCAATCTCGGTCGCTCGGTGGTGAAGGGATGCTAAATAGGCAAGGCAGTTCGACCGAAGGAGAGAGAGCAGAGGAAGTTAATCGGGAGAAGAGGCGCGAGACCGAGACATGGTGGATATGCAAAATGCAATCAACGCAGAGGACCCGACTTGGAATCAACACATAGAACCAACTTGGTATGTCACCGACATGTAGGCCCAAACCGAACGTCCACAACAGCTCAATTTCAGGGAGCTTAGATAGAGTTGTTTTAAGATTCCCATCCAATCCGCAATTTTATTGGTGCCTTACAATCTCGTAAGGAGGAAGTGCATACGATCGACTCACACGATGACCGAAACATATTATTAACTTATAAATACACTCTAAGAAATAGCTTAAGGAATTGGTTCCTTCTCTCCTTTTTCTTTTTTCTTTTTAGGGAACTTCTCTCCTATTTTCACCCCATGGATTTGGATTTGGGATGGGAGGAAATTTGGTGAATCTCTCTCTTTCACCCAATCCCTACAATTCTCTTGAATATTCTTTTCTAAAAAGGAGAATTTTAAATCTAGGCAAAAATAAAATAATTTGTTGGCATGGCTCATGATTACTCGATTAACTATCGGAGATTTTTCGGAATTTAGGATTATCCCGTCCTTTCCGTTAAATACACTCAAAACACTAGAAATAAACAAGTCCTAAGAGTTGCATTATTCGTCGCCGGGGGATGCAATGCGGGCAACCGACGTACTCAGACTTTATGCGCGCCTTTCAGTAGTGTCGCGATAGTGGTAGCCGTGGAAGCCAGTTCCATGGTAGCAGTTATCTCCTTGTCGATGGGGCTCTGGTTCTTCGCATACACGTACGGTAGAAAGCACTGCTCCGGCATGTTTTCGGCATATCTTAGCTTGTTCACTCCCGCGTCGATACGGCCGGCACGGAGGTCTTGGATCCCGCCCGCCACCGTTTCGCTCATCTCTTTGTATGCCTGGAGGCAGCTCTGGAGGTTGCCGATGAGTTGTTGGATGAAGGCCTCCATGTTGGTGACGTTGGCGGCCGTGAGGTCTGCCGCCGCGATGGCTACCCCGCGGAGGTCGACGGCGGAGGCAGCCTCCGGGTAGGCGGAGAGCATGCCCACGCAGTTGTCATAGACTGCCTTGGCGCCGGTGTCCTTGGCGACGGCGGAGCACGTCGACGTGATGACGGAGGAGGGGCCGCCGGCCGCAAGCCCAGCCCCGGCTGAGATGACGGTCAGGAGGAGGAGAAAGGACATGCTCTGCTGGATCGTCATCCCTTGGATCTCGCTAATAAATCGGTACTGGTGGCCGGGCGGCATCAGCCTCTATTTATCCTTGCATATGCGAGGCCGGCTCCATCCGTGTTTCCATATCCATCTTTTTGACGTTTCGGTTTTCATGCTTAATGGCGGCCAATGAATCCAGAGTACACTAGTAGTATCCTTTTCTGGCTCGCTCTATTAATGCTGCTACACGTATTTCCTGCGTTTCCTTGTACACCTCTTAATGGCTGGCTACTAGTACTAATTTTGTTTCCAAAACAATCAATGTGGAGAGGATCTCCATCCACTGAATGTACATTACATCCTCCGATCCATATTAAGTGTCAAGTTTGTCAATCCAGTCTAGGAGCCAGCCCTTCAACTCAGCATGACACACTAGTCTCTTTGGTGGTGCAGTCCAAGTGATCCCTGTTAGATCAGATAAGAGAGACCAAGCTTACGCTGAATGAGGACAGGTCCAGAAGCGATGAACTAAACTCTCAGTTCCGCCGCACGCAAGAGAGACAACGCCGTCTTTTATCTTCCTATGACTAAGTCCAGCTCCCACTGCTAGCCCATTCTCAATTAAGCGCCACATGTGGACCTTCGATTTCCCTGGAACTTGAGCTTCCCACAATGCTAGCCAACCCTTATGTTCTTCAGTAGACCTTGAAGATTCAGCAGTGCCCTTGGATGCCCTTTTCCACTGTACCGCAAGGTGGTATGCGGATTTAACAGTAAATATGCCATTCTTGGTGAAATTCCATGACTGGAAATGCAGGGAGCCTGGCCTCCCCACAGTAGTGCGCAGGATGTCAGTGGCATCGACTTCAAAGAAATGGTCCTTTACCTTGTTTTCATCCCATGCACCCCCGCTAGGAATAATGAAATCACCCCCCATAGTTGAGCACGTTTCCTGTCGCCGTCCCAGTGGACGTTGTGCCCCTGACCTAGGGATCCAGTTGCCCTCCCCAACTTTGATAGATGAACCATCCCCAATAAGCCATACTAGCCCAGCCTTGAGTAGCTTGCGTCCATGGATAATTCCTCTCAGGTCTACGAGGAGTTGTTTGGACAACATGCATTCAAGAAACCACCTCTTTAAAGTACCTCGCTTTCAGCACTCGCGCACATAAAGATTGCTTCTGTGATTATTCTCCACCCCTGTTTAGCTAAGAAAGCCTGATTAAAACATTCATAGTCCATGAAGCCCATTCCTCATCTTTCCTTGCTTTTGCACATTCTTTTCCATCCAATCTAATGGACCTTTTTTTTTTGTTCCTCCCTGTCTCCCCACCAGGAGTTTGAAGAGATCGAGCTAAGCTGCTTGCACAAAAATTTCGTCAGCATGAAGCAGCTCATAGCATAGGCCGGCACGGGTGCTCCTATACATCGCTTAAAGCGATGCAAGGGGACCGAATCGCTTAACGACTACGACCTGGGCCGGCCCATTTGGGTCCGCGGTCGCTGGACCTTCGATCGTTCGGGACTGAAAATCCCAGAATCCTATCGTTATGATTGTCTGTTGTTGTTTTTTTTGAATATTCAAAATTTAAATAAATGTTCGAATTTAGAAATTGTTCAGACTTTGAAAATGTTCAAACTAGAAAATTGTTCAGATTTGAAAATTGTTCAAATTTGAAAGCTGTTTAAAATTCAAAAATGTTCACATTATTAAAATGTTCAAATTTTTTTTTTCAAATTTGAACATTGTTTACTTTTAAAAACAAAGAATTTTAAATCGAACAAAATTCATATTTGAACAAATTTAGAATTTGATCAAGATTCAAATTTGAACAAATTTCAAATTTGAACAAATTTCGAATTTGAACAAATTTCAAATTTAAACAAATTTATAATATGCACATTTTAAATAAGAACAAAAAAACAAATTTAAAAATTGTTCAAACGCAAAAAATGTTCATATCTAAAAGTGTTCAAAATAAAGATTGTTTAAATTTAAAAAAGTTCAAATCTAAAAATATTCAAACTTAAAAAACGTTCAAATTTAAAAAAATTCAAAATTTGGAAAGTTCAGAAAAAACCAATCAGCAAAACAAAAAACTGGAGAGAAAAAACCAGCAGAACCAAATGAAAAACCAGTAGAAAATGAGAAAACTGAAGAAAAAACGAAGAAAAACCATTTCCGTCCCTAATGGGCCGGCCCAACTCAGTTCCGCTCTGAGCGGAGCGACCGCTCGCTCCCGCTTTGAGCGGAGAATAGGGATCCGCGGCCGGCACCGCTTGGAGGTTAGGTATTATGCTACTGACAAAGTGTTCCTACATGTAGTCCATTGCCTAGGGCTATCACAAGCCCATCGGCCCAATTTCGCAAGTACGGGCCTGCTGAGAATATAATCCTCCTCGATCCTCTACTCACCAGTCTCTTCCTGTACTACAAAATTGTCGAGAATCAAAGCTAGCCCTGAAGTGGAGTCGCATCGCATCATGTCATACCAGCCACGGGGTTGCAGCCACAGTGTCGCTGTGTCGGCCAAAACCAACGTGCGGAGGCGAGAAACCAGAAAGCGAGTGGTTGGCCGTGGACGCAAACCGGCGGCGGCGAGGCACCTACTGCAGGCTGCAGGTGTTGGTGGCGGCGACGGGGGCTTCACGAGGGTGGCACGGTTCACGAGCGCGCGCAAGAGGACAGCGCTTGCTCGAGACTTGACGCCTGCCAGCTTTCCCCGATCCATCTCGTGCACGGCGCGCCGATCATCAGCCCAGCCGTATCAGATCGCTTCCCTTGGAAATGCGTGGCGCCATGGCCTTCGCTCAGATCAGCAGTAGTTGGGCGCCTCCCCCACAAGATCCAAGCTCGATCCTACACGTACGTCCAGTGTTTGTTTTCGTGGACTGAGCCTAGCCAACTGTGGAAGGGGAGGATGTTGTGCAATCTGTTTCTGTTTGTTGCCCCCTAAGTTCAACAATGCATTAGAGAATAAATTTAATAATTCAAGCCCCATAATTGGTTGTATGCATTAGAGCAAAGTACATGACCAGGAGGATAGACGAGAGAGGAAAACACAGTTAACTAAACTTGGAATCGATTACCAGAATAAGAACACATGATCAATACAAATCTTTTTCATGTGGACCTCGACACTAGTAATCTGTGCGTTGCTACGAAGTTAAATTTTATTGAATATAACTATATGGAAGCCCTTATTTGAAAACCAAACATTTCATGCACCGTTCCGACCGAAACGTATCACCCACCCAAGAAAATCTCGTTGACCCACCCTTTGTCTTTCACATTAACCCCCGAGAGAACTTCCACCCTTTCACCCTTTGTCTTTTTTGATGTTCTCAAGAATCACTAATGGCGGCATATGCTTGTGTAGAGGTGAGGAGAACGATGAATGCAAAACCTTTGATGTCCGGTGTGGAAGCACCGGTCATGAGAGTCCACCACTCGAAGAGTCATCGCATGCCAAGTGTTGGGGTTGAGGAAGAAGAGACCGAGCCACGCCTTGATGAGGCTCCAAAGCTTTTGGGTGAAAGAACAATGGACAATGAGTGCCACTGATTTACTAGACGTACCCCATTTATCTTGCTAGCGATCGAGGCCGGAGAGTGAAGAGACAAAGAGAACCAGACCAATTGGATATACGCAGTACAGTACTATGTATATGCAGAGCTTTTGCTTTGTGGTACACAGAGACTGTCAGACCGACAGCTCGCGAGACTACGTACTTTGCTACTTGCAACGCTGGATGCGGTACGGAGTATTCTACATCCAGCGTTCGATTTGTTGTTTCACTGGCAAGTTGCAGCGTGTATCCATCTGCATGTCCGTAGCGTGTTTGCGCTTAGAATTAACCAGTCGGCGTCAGGCCCTGCCGGTGCGTTTGTCTTTCACCGAGCAGGCGAGCATTTGCCTGCTAAACGCCGATCAATCGTCAAACCTGCAGGTTGCCACTAGCGATAGAAACATTGTCACGTGATTCTATCGGTCGTCTGTCAGTCATTTCTTCAGGCTACGATCAAACCTCATTTGTAACTGTATGTGCACAGTAGGGAGCACTTATATGCCTTGTGGTGGGTTGTGCCTCTACACTGTATACAAAATCTTATCAGAACTGCACTGAAGTAGCACGATTGATTATACAAATGTACTACGACAGTGTAGATTATCAATGCTGATGTCGTGACCAGGGCACAAATGCCTGTGTATAAAGCATACACCTGTCGAATGCCACCGTATAAGAACAGAACGTAGAGCGGCGGCATGACAATCAGAGCTTCAGATTCTCGCAAAGTGGACTCTCGAGATATCCAATAAAGGAGTACTACGACTAGGACCTGTGCAAGAAATCAATGAAAATCCTTCCGGGCAAGCAAGCGAGGCTACGTGGCTGACAGCGCCAACACGACAGGACAGATAGGCCAGATGTGAAGCTAAACCGGTAGCCACATACCCCTAATCCCTCCTACGTGTCTGTGAACCTCTGCCTGTCTGTGACAATGGAGTACGCCGACCGCCTAGCGTCGAGCGTAGGGCGATGATTGTTTTAGAGAAGGGCATGTGGAATATCAGCAGGTGGGTTCGATTCAGGGCCTCTTTACTGGCATCCGTCGTGCCGTCACAAAAGTGCATTTCTTACATTACGCTGAAGTGCATACTATCGTTGTGACTTGGTGCCTGTCCATTTTTTACATCAGGCTAGCTACAGTGCTAGTATCATAAGAAGTATCATGTATGACATATTGACAAAAAATTAATGTGATATTATAATTAATGAGGAGATATATGCTAGTGGTATCATAATATTATACTGTATCATAGCACGTGAAACTAGAAAATTTAATATCAAATACATCCTATACACACAATTACATTGAGATTTTAGAAATAATTAAATATCATAAATTATGATACAGTACTACTAGATGATACTAACCACTATAGAGATAGTATCATAGACGGGTACATGATACTTTGCACTGTGGCCAGACTTAGGCTGAAGTACATTTTTTGGCGGGCAGGCCCCGACGAGAAACAGGAGACACGCGCGGACGTGGCTGTTGTGCGCCGACACACATTTTCTTGAGTAATCTAATTATTTGTATAGAGTATAGAATAGGTGCCTAGTAAAAATATGCTTAAATTCTCTGCGCATCCCTTCTAACCATCTTGCATTCACATGGTTGTATAACTTTGCTTAGCAGATAGATTTAGTTAAACGTGGATATAATGCTTAGAGCATCTCTAGCAGAGTTTGTATATTTTTGAACCAAAAACGCGGAGTTCGATCTCCGAACAGTTCAGTTTAGATGGTTTTTGTCGTGACGCATATTAGAAACCGAACTCATGAACTGAAAAAACGAAAATCAACATCGCGGAAAAATGTGATGCGACGATCTTGCGAAATTGAACCCATTTTGCTCCGATCAAGCTACATTCATCAATAATATACATTTAAACTTGCCAATATACGTAGCAGTTCGAGCTACATTCGATAATTTGAGACCTAAACTAATAGATTAGGCCCCGAATCATCACCCGGGCAATTCTTGCGGCGGCGGAGGGTTTTTCCGCGCAGGCGACTCCTACGCGACGATGACCGCGGCCAGCCCGAACGCTGCCGCCTCCGTCGAGCTCCCGCAGGCTAGGGGCGGCCCGTCTGCGTCATCGTCATCGCCGTGCGGGGGAAGCGCCGGCAGCGGCGGGCTGCACGAGCCAGCCGGGGGCACCTCCTCGGCTTCTCCTTCGCGCTCCTCCTCGCGCGCTGCCCGGCGCGCGAAAGATCGTGGTCACTTCCGTGCCACCCGCTTCCAAGCGACGTCGGAGCGCACCTGCCTTGCGCCGTCCGCCTCTGATCGTGCACCCAGCGGACGCGGAGCTGGCTTCCCGTGCCGATTCGGTCCCCTCCCCTATCTACGCGTCTAAAGCGGCCCATTGCGGACGGAGGGGTGGTGGCAGCAGCGGCGGAGCGACGACGACGGCGGCTCAATTGCTCGCCGGAGAGGAGGCAGGCGCCGGTGGAGGAAGTGGTAGCGGCGGAGGGGAGTAGGGTTTGGAAACCGAATTCCTCTCCGCTGCCCCTTTTAATACGGAGCGGCCACCGAGTTTCTCGGGCCCCCGAACTTGTTTTACGGACCAGGTCGCAAGTTCGGGCTTCGTTCTGGCCCAGTTTCGGCCTAAACCCGTATTTCCGCCCGACTTTTTTGATTTCGGCCAGTTCTACGGATTCTGTTATAGATGCTTTTACAGGAGCTTACGGCCATACCGTGTGCAGCTCTAGCGGAAGAAAGACATACATTTGGTGTAGATCTACCGGCTCCCAAGTGATGGCAAAGATGTGAGGCCAGCGTACGTGCATCGTTATCCTGCGGGTCACGGCTGGTGAATGAAGTCACCGACCGACGACAGGGGCACCCTGACCCGGAGGACGCACGGCCGTGAGCGGCAGGGCGGAGGAGGAGACGGGCGGATGGATGCGTGAATGATTGATTGGACGAGGAGTACGGGGAGAATCGGAGATGGCGACGGCGTCCGCTTGCGGCAGTTGCTGCCGGACAAAACGCGACGCCCGTGACCGGCGTCGCCCATGTGCCCATTCAAGAATCAAGGGCAGCGAGGCACATGTGCGGCCAGTGCGCCACGTTCGATCGTCTCCTGCCGAGCCTAGCTATCTTTCGCTGTGCCAGGGCGGTGGCTGCTCGTTTCGGGCAAAAATCACTGCCGCGGGGCACACGGACGGAGCTACGTGCCGGTGTGTTCCGGACCACACCTGGATCCATTCGTCTCCGTCGATCGCGAGATCGAGCCACGGAGGCTCTCCTCCCCGGTTATCCTCGGTGGACTCCGTTGGCTCGAAAAAATAGTCAAAAAGACTTCATTTCATTATAACGTACTATAAAATTAAGAAAATGACGGGAAACCGGCATAAAACCGTAACACCCCTCACCAACCTTTGCGAGGGTACACAGAGCCACCATAGCCTACCCACACATACAACACATAGAACCGAGGCAAAGGTCATCTTCACCACTCACATATCCTCAAAGATCTTGCAAAAACAAACATGAAGCCTACATTAGCATGTACCAAGTAGAAGCCCCAAAAGAGGAAAGCGACACAAAAACGACGCATGTCGCCCGACTCAAAGGGTCTAGGATTTCACCCAAAAAGCTTGCTCCAAGGTGAAAGAAGTCGAGGAAGAACTCTACAACGGCGTCTCCAACGAGAGAGCGACACCCGTAGATGCGGCAGTGGCAAAAGTTAGGCAAGCTTTTTCTCTCTCAACTTTCGGCCCCGCACCTCCCACAACAGGAAAGAGCTGGCCCACGCCCATACCCATTCCATTGTGATCGTGCCAACAACACGTCGAGGTCTCCACCAACCCTACCCTCGAAAGTCAAATTTGGTCATCCAAATTCGGCGACCACCCACAGGCCACCGCCACACTTGAGCCGATGCCGAAGAGCGCCAGCACCATAGCCTTCGACCACCGAGCAAAGTTGTTGAAGGAGCCCAAGCCTCATTCGACGCCACCGACATGGGCCGCCGCCCCGGGAACCCGACTCTGCTGCAAGAGATAGCTGAAGGTCGTCATCCCCTTGCCGCCACCATGGTCAAAGCCAACAGGAGGACGCTGTTGTGGCGGAACCCCGCAGCTGATTGGAGCATGCTCCCCTGGGCACCCCAATAGACGGCACGGCATCGAGCAAGAGGGAGAGGAGCGGGCGTCAAGGGATGGAGCAAGGGGTAAACCCTAGCGGAGGAGTTGTTGGTTCGAGATTCACCTTAGACGTACAACGTTGTAGCGTGAGCTCGAAACCGTTGGGGCTTGGCTCCCCTGACGTGTCACACAGTCGATCTACGAGCGTATGCTTCTCGAACGGCCTAGCATGAGCTAGCTGCTAGCTCGTCCGGTCAGCGATCACATGCTTGCCTTTGGTTTTTTGCAACCGGTCGAAAAGTGGGCCCAGGCACACATAACTGCACTGCATGCACGGCCATGACAGAGCCGCATAAATGTTCCACGAGCTGAAAACAGAAGGGCAGGAATGACCAGTCATTAGATTAGACGTACATATAACCCTGTCGATCACTGAACACGCGAAACAAAACCAACCAAGGATGCCTGATTAACAGAACAGACTGTCAAATTTGCTAGAGATGCTAATTGTGCCTACTCACCTCATCGTTTCTTTGAACAGAACAGAGTTGTTTCACCCAACTGGAGCAGGAGTAGGTAATTCCGTACATCGGCAAGGTGGCCTCGCTTAGGTTAATCATTTTCTGGTAGAGTATTCTGCATCTTCTTTGGATTAGCTGCCATATTGGACACACTCGCGCTCTAATTGCACGTGATCTCTTGGACCACAGGAGAGCATATATGCTACAAAGGATATTGGTGGTTTTGTTTCTCCACAAAATCTGGTGCCCAAGTTATCCATCCCCACTCGTGAGTAAAGTGTACAGTATGCTTCATTCCTGTTTCAGTAAATCAATGTCAAGGACGATACAGATCAAATGGTACAAATGGGGATCAAGTCAGAGAAATAATAGCAATGGCATAATAAACAAACAAAAAAAGTTAACCGACGACAAGTTCTGACTGAATGGCTGTAAAGGAAATTGCAAAGTGTATATAGTAATTTACTTGAGAGAGAAATTGCGAAGTATATTTATATGATTATGGCGAGGAACAAAAGCAACAAGAAGACACTGCGCATTTCCTGTGCGGTTACAAGACCTTGGCATGCACGTGATCTTGCGGCCCCATTTCCTCCATTTCATTTTCATCTAATCCTGAGAGGCGCAAACATGGCCTCCCCTGAAGCTTATTACTTAAACTCCCTCTCTTTCCCTCCTCACAACCCACACCTCGATGCATGTTCTCTATCGTCCTCCCAAGTCCCAAGCACATAAAAACACTCCTCTCCACACAGCAAGCAGGTACAGCCAGCAGGATGAAGCTCAGACTAAAAGGCTTCGGCCTCCTCCTTCTCCTTGTCCTGCTTGCTCTCTGCTCCACCATTGATGTCTGCGACGCAGCAAGGAGAGGCAAGCATTGGAGGCCAAGGAGCTCACCAAGCTCCTCCATGCTCAAGAGGAAGGGCAAAACAAAGAAGGGCAGCTCCCATCGGCAGCACGGAGGCAGCCGGCCGAGCCCCAAGCAGCCTGTCAGCCCGCCGCCGGGCCCTGGTGCTGCCAAAGGGTACCAGACGCCATACCAACCAAGCCCCAATGCGCCGCCAGGTCCAAGCCCGCAGCCCAGCCCTGCTAAAGGCAATGGACATCAGAGTCCTAAACCTCCGCCTCCAAGCTGTGGAAAGGGCAATCAGCCGCCGCCACAGCCACCACCGGCCACCTCGGAGGGCGCTGTCTTCAACGTGGTTGATTTTGGAGCCAAGGGTGATGGAGTTTCAGATGATACAAAGGTCAGCATCTTTTTTCTCAGGGAGAAAAATAAAAATTTGTCAAGCATTATGCATTCTCTGGTTAAATTTCTCACTAGCAATTCATTGTTCCCTCCAGTTTCCTTTGCACATTTGTTTTGCGTGGGTCCATGTTGATCAGGCCAGGAAAAACTGTACCATTGGGATGGGCATTCCCAAACAAGAATTTTGGTTTTTGTAAATTTGTGATGGCACTTCAGATTGCGTGAATATTTGGATTTTCGCCATGCATCGTAGCATGTTATGATGGTTGATAGACATTTCAGTGATTTCATTGGGTCCTACGAGCCATGATTTCAATGATCATCTACCATTACCCTTGCATGATTCCTGATGCTGAACCGCAGTCCGCGGACTAGTGCCATCTTTTCTGTAGTCACTATTTGCAATTTTGGATGACCGCGTGTGTTGCCAGAAATTTCATTTGTTCCTTTTTTTTATTGTTCTGTTCCTCCCACATGTCCGCCTTTCTAGCTGGTTACAGCTTTCTTTGTTTTCCCTTTTGGAGGAGTCAGTTTTGGAGACGAAATTGGGCATCAAGTAAGGGCCCACACAAGAAAATATTGATAATGTTTCCACAATAACTGTCGCTTCGCTATGGTTACATTCATAATGAATCAACAATAAATAGTTAGTGTTGAAAAAAAGTTTTAAAATTTTATTAAAAAAGGATAATATAAAAGCACACCTCACAATCCAAAGAAGAGACCAGAAAAAAGATTTTGTTGTAGTCAAATTGATGGCAAAATGGGAATGCACTGTAAATTTGAGTTCTATCAACATTCAACAGTGTACTTGGGTAGTTGGGTTCCTTTTCAGCAAAAAGCGAACTCCAATTTTTTTGCCAGCAGCACCATAAGGGCACAATGAAAATAGTAGACTATAATTGGCTTAGAGATCTGAGCTTTATAAGTGTGTTTTGCAGCTGGGTTCATTTTGTGGTACTCGAGTCTAGACAAGAGGACAGTCTCTTCTCAGAACAAACCTCTAATGAATTACTGTACATGCAGGCCTTTCAAGCGGCGTGGGCTGCGGCGTGCAAGCAGGGGGCATCGACAGTTCTCGTACCATCAGAACTAGAGTTCCTTGTTGGCCCAATCTCGTTTTCTGGGCCTTACTGCAAACCAAACATTCTTTTCCAGGTAATCTACATCTTCCCCTAAAAAGGTATTTCTGGACTAACGCAAAATAAATAACTGAAAATGGTTTTCTCAGATAGCTGCATAGCCTGCATTGGGTTCTACACAACTATTTCTTTATCATGTAGGGAGAAAACTCTTGGTATTTAAGACAGGAGCATGTAAAAGATTCCAATGCTACAATGATAGAACATAATACTTCAAATTATTTTTATGTCTAACATGCCACTGCCACAACAAGTTTCAAGTAGCGGGATATTTATATTTACAGAAGATGGAAGGATTGTCATGTGATTTGATCAGTGCACAAAGAGCAGCCAAACTGTATATTTGGTAAAGATGAAATGAAACACAAAACATAATGGGGTTAAATATGGTGCTTATTTTGCAGCTGGAAGGAACGATCTTAGCCCCAACAAATGCTAAAGCCTGGGGTTCTGGTTTGCTTCAATGGCTTGAATTCACCAAACTAAATGGATTATCAATTCAAGGAAGTGGTACCATAAACGGTAGGGGGCAACAGTGGTGGACCTACTCAGACCCAAATGACGATGAAGATGATGACACAGTAAGACCTGACGATATAGTATACACTATATCATACAATTCAAAGGTTGTTCTATTAATCACTAACCTTGGATATATTCTTGCAGTACAATCAGGAGCTTGAGAGGATGCCACAGGTTAAACCTACGGTGAGAATTAAGATCACTATCTTAGTGCATAATCAATACTGCATACCAAAGCAAACTTCTGCCAATTTTGATTCCATACTCTTATGCAGGCATTGAGGTTTTATGGTAGTTCCAACGTCGTAGTGGCTGGTATCACTATTGTCAACAGCTCACAGTGCCATCTCAAGTTCGACAACTGTCAAGGAGTGCTGGTCCACGACCTGACAATATCCTCCCCTGAGAACAGTCTCAACACTGACGGCATACACCTGCAGAACTCAAAAGATGTCAGCATTCATCATACTAATTTGGCTTGCGGTAATTTCTCTTTATGAATTAATTTAAGAATTAGAGCTTAGGCATCTAGCATGCATTCATAAAATTCAGGAAGTTTGTTTTGCCAAATCTTGAACCCGTGAATCATATCTTCAACAAGAATTTGAGAACACAAGACAATTTATATATTTCGTTGAGATGCTATACTATAGTATCAGTCATATGACCAACTGAAAGCATGTCTCTCTGCTCTGCAAATTGTGCAATGCAGAGGACATGTTTCATATTTATGAGGGTATACTGCAAAACTGTAGCGACGAGTATCGAAGCATCTTTTGCAGTTACACCAAAATAGTACAACAAGTGTATAACACATACACCATGGCATCTTTGTCTTGTTCCATGCAGGTGACGATTGTATCTCCATCCAGACAGGATGTAGCAATATTTATATACACAATGTCAATTGTGGACCAGGCCATGGAATCAGCATTGGTGGACTAGGCCGGGACAACACAAAAGCATGCGTCTCTAATGTTACAGTAAGAGATGTCAACATGTTCAGAACAATGACTGGTGTCAGAATCAAGACCTGGCAGGTAAGATCAATAATTCAAGCATGTATGTACAAACATAAACCTAGTTTAACATTACAGATATGAGACATTGTTTTGTCAAAAGAAAGGACGCGGAGTAAGGTCATAATACTTACTGAGCTAAACAAACTGAATTCTCCTTGCAGGGTGGTATAGGGCTGGTTCAAGACGTAAGGTTCTCAAACATACAAGTCTCTGAAGTTCAAACACCTATTATGATAGACCAGTTCTATTGTGACAAAAGAACCTGTACAAATCAAACATCAGCAGTGGCAGTGTCAGGCGTTCAGTATGAGAACATCAGGGGAACATTCACGATCAAGCCAGTCCATTTAGCATGCAGTGATAGCTCACCTTGTTCTGGAATCACACTTACTGGAGTACAACTTAAACCAGTGCAAGTACCCCACTACCACCTAAACAACCCTTTCTGCTGGCAAGCTTTTGGGGAACTCTTCACTCCAACCATCCCTCCCGTAGCTTGTTTGCAGATTGGAAAACCTGCTGGGAACAACGTGCAGTCATACCATGACATATGCTGAAACACAGAAAGTACCGTCAACCATTAGTTGGTGCTTACCCATGAGTGGTCGTTGTGATGCTTCCGACCCCTTTGCACCATTGCTTGGTCATGTGCATATTAGCATATACACAGTTATTTTTTATGTTCTGTTATCACAGCATGTGTGTCACATTTGCCGTAGAGCAAACATATATATTCTCATATGAAATGGTCAGGCAGCAAGGTTATATGTGTGAGCTGAAAAACTAGCGAGCATATTATTCTAATCCGAAAAGCTGGTAAAATTTATACCACAACATTTCTGTACACTGCTACACGTAATTTAGTTAAAATGGTGTCAACATAGTAAAGGTGAAGCAAATGTTAATAAATGGTGTCAACATAGTAAAGGTGAAGCAAATGTTAATGACGCAAGGATCCCGATGAAAATATTCAGTACAACTGAATAACCGCATTACGATTCAGAAAAAGATTGCTACGATATTATAAAGGTTTGGATAACCAACAGAGTATACTGATTAATCGAAGGGGAAGTTTGTTTTGACACTTGGGCTGAAGGAACATAAACTGTTTTCAAAATAGTTAGAAAAACGACAAGTACAATACAGTGAGCTTTTAGGAAACAAATGATAGCAACATTTGCGACATAGATATTATGTATTCAAGAAATGTAGTACTGTACATATTATGTATATTCAAGAGATGTAGCACTGCAGCACGAAAAGGACACATGGTTTATTGGGATTAGCTGGAAAGATTTTGACAAACAGATAGAAAAATGTTCCAAATACATCAACATAATTAGATAATAATAGTTTACAAATAGGATGAGTGAGCTAATCATGAGAGCCTGACAGATAAGTGACCACTGGTTAACTAGGGTATAAATAACATGTTCACGCATAAAGAATTTGTATTGTCTTTCTATCCGTTACTCAACAAGAATCAGTGGTCCTCGAACAGGGGAACCGATGATAACTTATAATTCTACATAAGGTATGTTAGTGCAACACTTACTGAACTTCAGAATGTGATCTCACTTCTAGGCTGACAAATAACATGTTCACACTCAAGCCATTTTACCATCTAAATCATAGCATTATAACTGGATGAGAATCAGACATCACCAAACAACAATGGAACCGATGCTAAGCTATAATGGTAGGTAAGGTAGATAAGTGCAATACTTGGTGAACCTTAAAATGGGATCTTACTTCTAAAATCTAAACTAACAAAAAAGGTCAGGCTTGATAAGCTGTTCGAATGGCCTTCAATAAGCAAACAAAAGGGAAATTGTGTATCATGATTTCGCAATGTCAAAAAAACTATGAATGATCAAGTGATACCAATGGCCTTGAATAAGCAATACAAAAAAGGAAATTTTCATAAGAACTATAAAAATTAATAAATCATAAACATCACGTACATTGCTCGTTCTCGCTTTTGAACTCTACGAAAATATCATAATCCTCTTATACCATATATGGTAAGAATACTAGTAATAATCAAACACAGCATGGTATAAGTACCACGCAGTAATTTCTTAAAAGACATTGGCATGCAAGAACAATTAGTTTCTTTGAATCTGGCAACTAAGGACATGAATGTGTGCCCATAATCAGAAAAACGTGGGCGAGCTGGGATATTTATTTTTCAACACTGGATGTGCCACTCTTCTAGTCTTAGTTACCTGTCCTTCCCATGCACACAGAACAAGGGGGTTTTAACTTTTGACATAATTCGCCCCTATAGCTTATATTACCATCTCTATATATAACTAGCAACACTAACTAAATAACATGCTGCAAACAAAAAAAAAATCAAAATTACAACATTTGCAAACTAAAATAATTCAGTAATAGAAACCTATTGCAGTGCATGCTATTATCTACATTAATCACACCTTTTCAACTACAAAAACTTAATAATTTAAAATAGCTATGTACAAAGATCACATGAAACAATATTATTAGGGAATTTGCATCATATATAGCGATAGGCGATAGCAAACATGTAAAATCAGCGGTCGCCCGATCAACACAAAAATGGACCACATCGACCACTCTCATTGAGATATTACAACCAATGTGCTTTCAAGAAACAATTTTTCTGCTAACAAATAATCAAAGTAAAACAGACAATAATCCTTATTTATGTCGGTCAAATATCATGTGAAAAAAATTCAAGTTTGCATGGGGTTCATTGCACCAATTTAGCCAGGAAAGCTTGGAACTTCTTCACTATTTGTTAAACAAATACTGCTATGCAAGAAATAAAAAATAGCAAAAAAAACATGGTGCCATATGACTATGTTATACAAAGATATACGAGCATATGATGTGTTTCGAGTATAATACATATGCTGTCAACAAGAGAACAGATGCACCTGTGTCAGTCATTGTGTGTTATTCTTAGCAGTTAAAAGCCATGCACTTGTCATCATATAAAATACTCATTCATGTCTCATTTATTTGTTTGCCAACCAAATTTTACTTTGCTTTAAGAAATTAAGAAAAGAAGAGATCAAAATAGTCTTGCGGAAAGAGAGAAAGTACAATTTATCATAGCATGTAAACAAAAATACTACTCAGACACTCATCCTTGGAAATAATACTTCATTGGTAAATTGTAAAATTTCCTTCTGTAATTCAATTGATATCGCAATATCTAGACATGCAAAACTTCCATAACTAGAATGACCGCAGTATGCACAACAAACTGTTCCACAAACTACTCAATGTGAAGCTCGGCTTGACGAAACATTTGGAGCAGAACCTGTTTGCACAATAGCAGACAAACATTTCAGCTTTTGCCTAATTCAAATGAAAAGTGTCACACAAACTATACAGGTTTAAGGATAAAAGAGACCGATGCAAAATCATCATCTTGAAAAACTAATGACATCCTTTGCCCCTCTGTAGTTTTCAACAGTTTCGGGGCTTTTCTGTCCTGTTGTTTCCACGTATTTGTCCTCCAGGTCCTATTTTAAAAGAGAAAGTTTGACTTCACGTAAGCAAAAGTTGCAAGACTATATATATTCTATAACAAATGTAACTATAGGAGCACATGTTTCAAGAAATAGTTCGGTAAACGTTATTCACAGTTAGATTGAAGGTGCCTTCTCTGTTACGATGCAAAGATATAGGAGGACATGTTTCGAGAAATAGTTCGGCAAACATTATTCACATTTAGATTGAAGGTGCCTTCACTGTTACAATGCAAAGATGGAAAAGTTACAGAAGCAATAGACCAAACCTTTCATACCAAAAACCCAAAGTCATGTAACTCCAGCAAAGAAAGATTAATACAGTAACAAAGAAGTAGCATATCATTATCATGAATCAGTTCTACTGATAACAATTAATATAGGCTTCTATGCTCCCACAAACTGTGAAAGCACATTTTTGAAGCATATTAAGGCATTATTTGCAGCGGCACTCTGTTCCATTACTAACAACAGTGGTGTAGATTTGTGCTATTCAGTTATGAGAGAGTATATAAGCACAAGAACTACTATGATATTTCCAATGCATCTACCCTGCATTGGGCTAGAATTACATTTACTAACCTTCAGCTGTTCACGTATGCTCTCAACAACATCCATAGTCATTCTGTCGAAGAAAAGAATCCCCTGCAAATCCACAACTTGGTGAGTGGTCACTTGACTATAGTACTGAATGTGCCCCATCCCAATACCTTCCATTACGAAAATTGAGGTGTCCTTAGACCCCAGTTGGTATGTTGGATCAAAAGTAACATGGACAGTGAAGTACAGAGACACAGACTTGACTTAGCGGAATATTGAATATTCAAATATGTCATCCACATAAACTAACTTGAGCGGAAAAGTTACATCAGATATCTTGCAGACAAACATGACATAATTAAGTCTGATCATGGTTCAGCACATACCAGTAAGTGATCAAACTCATGCTGGAACACTCTTGAAGATAGTTGAGATAGTTTAACTTTGATCTTTGCCCCACTAACATCTTGAGCATTAATTTTAACAGTGTCTGGTCTCTGCAAGAGCACAGTAGTGAAAGACAATCGCAAGTGACATAATCCCATAAGAGTAATTAGATAAATGACACCTTTTATTTACAAGCACACAAAAAATAAACACAAAAAAGTACCACATAATAGGATCAGCAAAGGCGGATATTGACTACATTCGTTAACTGCGCCTATCAAGAACTAGTTCCACCATTTGCTAGGTATATATAATACTTCCTTACGTAACATAGATTGTTAAGAAAATAAAAGCATATGAATGTTAGTTAGCTTTAAACCTAACTCTCATGTTCTAATTCTTTTGAGTCAGCATGTGAACTTGTGAAGCATAATCTATTTGTAATAATGAATGCCATACTTGCTTTAAAGCTAAGACAATTGAAATTATTGTTAGAAAGTCCGTGCAAGTTTAATTTCAGTTGGCTAGATGGCTGATTAATGTCAACTTGATTCTAAGCATAACACAAGATAAAAATCACTTTCGTTTCGGGTGCATATAAAAATGAAACAAGTCCATTTTTTTAACCCTACTGTTGCATAAGTTCACTTTTCAATCTTGAACTCTGACACCGGTTGTTTTATCCTTCAACTCTTGAATCAGTTTATTTCACGCCCTTTGGCCCTATCCAGAGCAGTTTTTTGCTGACTGAGATGACACATGGCACTTTTACATGTCAGCACCTTGCCATGTCAGCGATTTATTTAAAAAGTCATCTTGGACTAAAAATCAGGAAATATATGGTTAGTAATATCACTATTTTTAAAAATTCAGAAGCTAATAAACTCCAGGTGCAAGCTTGTAAGTCAGGATGTGCGGGCGAGACACGAAGTGCACCGAGCGCTGTTTTCCCGACTCCACAAAATGCATTGCGGTTTCGCTCTACTCCAGGTTCCAAATCCGTGCAGTTCTCACTGTTTGGTGCTGCTTTGCCCACTCCGATGGCAGAGTGGAGCCCTGAATCTGTTTTTTCGGATTGACTTTTTACTATTTTCCAAAATTTTGGAAGTTTCAGAGTTTTCCAAATAAAACTAATAGTTAGAAACAACCGATTTTACAGTGACCTGATTCAAGATTTTAAAGTTAGAAACAACCGGTTTTATAGTTCACGGATAAAAACTGAACAGCTGCAAGGGTTGCAAATTGGATATTTCTTATTATGTGGAAAGTATGCAGAATCGGGAAGCCAGCAACAGCACATGACAAATGAAACGCACAGTAACTTTAAAACATGGCAGATGCAACCTTCTCGCTGCAAACAGCAACACAGCTTGTATTGGTATGGAGATTGTTCTCACCAGCACATTGGCATATATCCCAGGGAACGACAAGCACCCCTCTTCATCGACCACCAATCGCTTTGAGAACTTGTACACCTCTGGGTTGACAAGGACAATCTCCTGCCCTTCCCCTTTCACCCCGGCTTCGTTGAATACCATGAGCTGCACGTTCACCCCGACTTGCGGTGCCGAGAGACCGATGCCATCAGTCCTGTGGCATGAAACCAAGACGGTGAATCAATACCTTGCGCGTGTCAATCCTACGTGTGCAGAAATCTGGACTGAAACAAGGTCCTAACCGCCTAGCAACTCCAAGGGTGTACAGTACACATTTGTGCAAAATAAGTGAAAACCAACACGCTCATGGGTACTTGATGTATACATGGATGGCGACGTGGATTTATACGAGTCGCTGTGCATCAAATCGAAAAATTTCGAGGATATTCGTAAAAGAAGTGGCGCAGCAACCTCATCCGCATTTCAGCAAACAGGTCCGGTGCACACAACACAGCAGAGGCAAAAAAGGGCGCATGGCCCTACTCTAGTTCCAGACTCACTTGTACATGACGTCGAACATCTCGTCGGCAAGGGAGCGGAGGTTGCCGTCGAAGGTGTTGATGCGCTTGTTGCGCGCGCGCAGGACGGGGTCGGGGTACAGCACGATCTTGAGCGGCGCCTCGAACTGCAGGTCCGCAGCTACATGGCGCAACAGCAAGAACAACCGAGTAAGATATAGAACTATAAGCTACTAGTACGACGAAGTATGGATAAGTTTTCGGGAGGCGGCTGCTGACCTGTGGCGAAGTCCTCGGCCTCGGCGGGCGGCGCGGCGGCCATGGAGGAGCCGGCCCCGCGACGGTTGCGGGCGGCGAGCGGCCTGGCCGGCCCCGCGCGCCGTAAGGGCGAAGTCCTGGCGTGGGTCGCGGCGAGAGGGCGGGACGTGGAGGACGCGAAGGCTCGGAGGAGGCGCGGGCAGAGGTGAAGGTGCACGCGCGCGGCCGCCATGGGAGTGTCGTGAGCTCGTGACCCTCGTGCTTGGTTCGATTTTTTTCTTTCCCCGGTAACGCCTCGCGATGTTTGGATGGGGAGTGGTGTGCAGACACCGCGCCGTGGACAACGCTGTCCCGCTGAATCGTGATCGGACGGTGACTGGCTGAAGTGAAATCCCTATCGTTTGTGCTCTAACTAACTAATCTTGATCTAAACAAAACCATGGACTTATGTTTTAACAGAAAAATAAAATTATAAATTGGTATTATCACGGCCTACATTGGATAGGAGATGAATGGATAGGAGATGAATATGATAGGCAGACATGTCTAATATGTAAGAAGAATATTATTATTTTCCCGGTTCAGCGAACAGGTCTAAGATTTGATTTAGATCGGAGTTAGATAGATCAGGATGCAAATGACACTAAGGGCTGTTTGGTTGAGGGGATATGTTCAGGGGATGAGGGTATCCCAACCACCTGGTTAGGGACATCCATTTTTCTTTTTTTGGTTATCTAGGATGAGAGGTGGCTAATCGTAGCCATTTTTTGTTTGGTTGGAAGGATGAGAAGTGGATGAGTAGTTGTAGAGACCTTTTTTTATTTAGACTAGTAAAAATGCCCGTGCGTTGCATCGGGAAAAATAAGGACTTAAATGCCGCGGTGAATATGACCCGTGATGACACTTCTCCTCTATGCTATCCTGGATGAAGATGGTCACATTTTCTACTATTCATGATGAATATGATTAATCTTAAGAAGATGATCTTGGAAGACTGTGAGCTGCATGCTTATAATGACGTAGACTTGTCCAGATGGTTGTCGCGGACCCTATGCAATTTAAACTTGTTGCATGCTTTGTTTGCACTTTGTATTTCTATGTACTTATTATGATGGTTTGCAACATCCTTGTCTGGTCTACTCTTGGTGTCATGGAACAAAGGTCACTTATTTAAATAGGGATGGTTTGAGAGTTTAAGAATTAGGGTTTCTTTGAAAACCCTTTTACTACTCAAATTTTGGCGAAAACTCGATTGATGTTCCTAACTGAATTTGAGTGTGCGGCTGTGTGCATCTTAGTTATGCAGAGGCCGGGTATATTGCGCAAGTAATAAAATGCCCATTTTCGAAAAAAAACTGAATTTGAGTGTGGTGCCACAGACTTTCTAGATGCTATATTTTGATCCTTCAACAACAGCTATATAGGAAGTCTCGACATAATGACGTCAAGGGCTATGTGCTTTGATCACTTTTTAATCGTCATCTTTTGTCAACTTGTGTTCCGCAAAACTAAAATATATTTTAAAGTAATATTTATCCATAATATATGCATTACTTCAATATTATACACTGAAAAGGAAAATGAGCAATGAAGAAATGAATTAAAGATATTTATATTATGTACATTTATATTTTTTTACTGAGTAGAATAGTCACACTCTATCGAAAACAGTAGGTAGCTCATAATCCCCTCTCTTGTCCACTGCCGTTGTGTCCTCCGCTTTCTGGCATTCGGCCAGCTGATTGCAAACGTACGTATATCGCGGCGCCCCACCCGGGCCTGTCGTTCCTCAGGCCAGCACCCCTCCTCCCGAGTTCTATGTCCACCACCAGCCAGCGCCGCGCCAGCGCGACCTCGAGCAGGAGTAGATGCTACGACCTGCAAGGTGGAGCTTGACTGTCGGACACCTCCCCTCCATGTCCAGCAGGCAGCACTCCAGACTGAAGCGCATTGGTCGCCTCTCTCCAATTTGTCCTCTCAACCGTCTGGTATGTAGAGCTAACAGTTGCTCAAGGAAATACAAGCTAGCAGTGCAGCATGTGCAAAGTAAAGGAGCTTGAGTTCATATAGCCTTAACATGATTCAGTGGCTTACTTCTCTTCCCACGTGTTGGGGTGGCTGGGCTGCACCCTGAAGTGAATGGCATCTGCGCAGGAAAATTCATATCCTGATGGTACCCGAGATCCATATCCTGATGGTGCCCGAAATCCATAGAGTTGTGCCACGAGAGTTTCAGATATTCATTTTCACCTGGTTAGAAATATCGTGAAGAAAATAATACTGAAGGCATTGTACTTATTAGGTTCAGTTTACTAAAAAATTGAAGTTTAGTACAATAGCAGGTGATTAACATGAGATAAAGATCAGAAGGTCAAGTAAAAAAAGAACTACTATTCTGTATTTATTCAGTAATAACACCTTTTGGAACGGACACAGAGAAGATAATGTATAGAAAATAACATGCAAGAATCAACCACAGAACTTGACAAACAGAGAGCCATAAATATCACTGTAAGGATAGAAATTATCTGAGCTTCAAAAGGGTTATCTTTATTCCTAATCTCTTGGCATTACTAACCGCCCCCGTTTGTTCAGAGAATCATATACATAAGAAAATCATGGGCCGCGCAATGATGAACTGAACATACAATATCAACATTCAGTTCGTAAATAAGAAGTATGTAATATCTAAATTCCAAGTAACGTATGACAATATCAACATTCGCTGGTCCCTCCAATCATTCTCCCTCTGCTAGACACTCAACTCTTGAGTTCCATTATTGATCAGTGGCAAAACTGAACTTACAAGGAGAGAAATGTAAAATAGCAGAAGACCTTCTAATGTCATCAATGGAAGTTACTTGCCGTAATGCGCACAAGACCCCTAACGATTCGTCTATAATGGGCTGTCGCAATAAGCAAAAGAGCTTGAATTTAATACGTCCTCTACAAATCTTAATCCTTGAATATCACATGAAAATGGAAGTATGAAACCAAGCTCAGAGATCACCCACATTCATCATGTTCATGATCCAGACTGAAGTAGGTATTGATCATTGTCTTCTTAATCCTCAAACAAGAAATATTGCCTTGCATTTTCATTCATCACATAATCTAACTCCACTGCTGCGGAACAAAAGCACTAAAGAGTACAGTGCACCATCAATTGGAAATCGTGCAAAAGTGCTAAGTACTGCACCCTGGAAATAAATAACTAAATAAATAGTTGAGCAAAAATTCTGGCATAGATACATCTTCATATTTTTGCACACAATGAACAAAAATAGAATACTCTAATGAAGAAATCCTTCCATTTTATACATGGCTAACCAAAATTAATCGATGGCTGTATATGATAAACCAAAACATAATACTCCAAGGGGATAACCTTCAATTTTAGCCATGATTAAAAGGAAGTGATTTCCTGCCTCGAGAGGTAAAGCAGGAACACGTAGTAAAACAGAATACTCTAGAGGAGCAAGCAAATCGGTGCAAACCGCTGCATCAAGTGAAACCAAAATCGTGTCTTGGAAGTCCTTTGTCTTGAACCAAAATATCTTCATTTGAAATAAATCGTGATCTTTCTTCTTTTTTCCCGCAAAAAGAATTGAAGAAATCGTGGTCTAGTAGAATGCAAGAAGCAGCTAGTCTAAATCTTGATGGGCTGGCAAAATTTCTGTCCGATAACTTGGACGTCCTATCTTTATATTATAAACACATTCACGTAAGCAATACATTACACGGCCAACGATGGAGAATGTATACACAACAATAGTGTTACTTCTAGGCTCTCCTTCTCATCTCTTTGCAAAAGAACAAAGCACCTGAAGATCAAGAGCTTACGGAATGAGAGCTGACTAAGGTATAAGAAAACCATTCAATTATTAACATAGATTTGTGTAGTCAGCTTCTTGTCAATGCAAATTATCATGCAAACTCAACATATTAACATGCTTGTGTCAATGAGTCTCAGTTTCACCATGAACGAGCTACCACCTAAGTAAATTTGTAGCTAATGATCATGGTGCTCTGGTAACGGCTCCGTGCGTTCAAAACTGGAAAATCAAATGACCGAAACAGTTACATGCATGTGTTGCACAAGCTTGTTCAGTCTGTTCATGCCCCCCATGTTTCACCCATGTTGAAGAAGTGTCAGACCAATACAACATCTGTGTGCCCAAATTCATAACAGGGTGCAATGTTTGATAACTAACAAAAAAAACAGTAAGAAAAAATGAAGTTGCACATTGTTCAGAACTTAAGAACACTAAGTAAGTGGACAGGTAGTGACAGAGTTGCTTGCCATTGGATGCAGGAAGGACTCCCAGACCGTTCCAGCCATTGGATGCAGTAAGTGGACAGGCAGACAGAGTTTCTACGGGTGTGTGCGACTTAGGTATTGTGGAAGCAGCCTGACGGCAAGGCCGAGCTTTTCGACCTTGAGAAAGTATTTCTGAGCATGGTTACGTAGCAGCGGCAACATTACGATTGGCAGTTTACCATTACGATCCAAGCATTTGTCAAACCATTTTAACGATGCTTGTTGATCGATACTGAATTTGGATTACCAGTACCGCTATTTATTCAGCCAATTGAGTATCCGCCATGTGATCATCATATTTATTTGATAAACAACTTTTTTAAAAATCTATAGTAGGTTAAGGAGATGTGACGGTCTGCCACATACATTCCGAGTCTACATGCTGAATTAACTTAGTTATTGCAGAGTTCTCATTTAAAGGCATAGCATTCGAAATCCTTTTCAGATTTTACATTAAATATGCTCTATTAGTACCCATTCTTTAAATAATTCCGATTGCTTGATAACTCTTTATCCATCCAGCAAATACTTTCGTTTTTTTGTTCACACAAAGCTTTGGAAAGATTGCGGTGTAGTGAAATTTTCTGATGGGAGACCTTTAAATTTCTGTGTACCTGAAATCTGTCAATGTGCAATCCTTGCACTACTTTTGAGTTCCGACGCTTGTGGTTTTTTCTTATAACAGTACCACTCATGAGTTAACTATTCCCATTGTTGCTCCATGCAGAAAATGCATGTTATATATAATTTATAATGTTGGCAGCAGTAGTTAGAAGGTAGTGTGCACAGAACAAAGACTCTAAATATTGACAGTCTTGACAAAGCAAAGAAAATTGTTTTAATTCAAACAGAAAGTCTAAAAGCAGAGCATAGTCAGACTAACCTGAAACAAAAGAAGCAGCCCCCATAGGCCTACAGGTGCAGCGGCAAGAAGATTGTCTGCATATGCAAATGCACCAGCTATCCCTGAATTTTGACAATAATGGACCGGATAGAGATACTACTCTGCTAACAGATAGTCAGGTCTGGAGCAACGGTTCCTCTGTTGGTCTTTGTCTTTCTCCCAAGCAGCGAAGAAGGATGGAAGTCACCAGATTAATGAAAATAGATGATTGAAAGAACGATTCACGTTACTGCCAGAAGTTTGTGAACCAACCATATGTACTACTTCTGGATTGTGACTGATGTATGCCAAGTTCCATCACTTCCGGTTGAACCCAAGAGTTGAGGTCAAATACAACTATCCATTCTCAACATCAATCACTGGACCATTGCTTTTTACAGGAATAACCATTCTCAACAGATGCAGCCAAACTTCCATCCTTGCAAGCTAATGAAGTATTGACTCTACCAAATACATCACAAACTTTACCATATAACTTCTCTTTCATGAGTTTTAATAGCTAGATACCCGTTCATGAGAATTGAAAATCCCAAAGCTCTGACTCAAATTAGTGGCATGAGGCTTGCTAGCAAATACACCATATGTCTTCCACAACTCATGTGTGAAGATGCCCAATATATACCCTGGCTCCTAGGATTCCTTGCATAATGACATGCTGGTTCGGAAGTCTGAATTTATTTTCACCTTCGTTCGTCCCAAACAAAAAGACAATAAAAAGGAATACCAAGATATGATCAAATCCAGATCTGACGTGCTCCTCGATCATCTTCCAGGCACGGCCGAACCATATTAGTTGGATTCATATTTGTTCAGAGCAGAGAAAAAAGAACAGGGCACGTCCCAGTGGCATGTCGTTGCACTGACCTGAGGAGGGTGTCGAGGAAGTGCTCGTGCTCATCTAGGCACCGGCTCTCCCTTGGCCTGGAGAGCCTTCCTCACCTTCAGTCTGTCCGCCCCTCTCTCTCCCCAGCACGGGCGCGGGCGGGGATCTGCTGGACGGGGGGCTAAGAACAACAAGCCGGCGGCACCCGCTCTGGGTCCTCTCCCCGGCGGCACCACCCCGTCCTCCCACCTCCAACAACGATGGCTCTTCTTCCTCTCTACTTCGCGACCGACCTGAGCACGATCCAGCCATTGATGCGAGGGAGGAGGCTTCGAGATTTGCCCCTTCGCCACTTCTTTGACGTGTTAGGACATCAGACGATGCAGGGGCACCGGGGCCCCGGGGGACACCATGCCGGCCGTGGTGGCGCCGAAACCCTAGGCTGCTGCTACGAGGAAGAAAGCGAATCGAGGAGACTTGCTCGGGACTCAGGGACGCGAGTCGCGAGGCAGGGACGAACGAGAACGAGACGAGGCTTGCGTTTTAGTTGGGCCTGGCCCATATGGGCGCGTGCGGGAGTACCACAGGGACGACGAAATCTTGACGTATTGGTACGTGGGCAGAATAAGGAACATGTTCCTTCTTTTTAAGGGGAGCTCCTATATGCCGAGCTGATCGGTGCGGGGAACGCACCGCACACCCCCTGGGCGTATATGGGCTCGGCCCATTTAGTTTGATCGTTGTTGGGATGAACGTACGCCCCCGGCGTGGCTTACTGGGCCCGGCCCAACAGAAACAGGTAGGATTTTCTTTTTTTCGTTTCTTTTCTGTTTGTTAAATTTTTACTATTTGAATATTTTTGAAAAATAAAAATTATCAAAATCTGAATACTTTAAAAATTAAAATTGAGCATCTCTGCTTTGAACAATTTTTAAAAGATTTTCGCTTTTTTTAAAAAAACTTTTGAACAATTTTCAAATTGGAACAAATTTTAAATTTGAAAATTTTTAAGTTTCAACAATTTTCTAATCTGAACAATTTTAAGTTTAAACTATTTTCTAATTTGAACATTTTTTAATTTGAACAATTTTCTACTTTAAACAATTTTCGATGCGAACAAATTTTAAATTTGAACAACTTTTACATTTGAACATTTTTAAATTTGAACAAATTTTAAATTTGAACATTTTAAACAATTTTTGAATTTGAACAAATTCATATTTGAACGATTTTTAAATTTGAACGGTTTTCAAATTTGAACGGTTTTTAGATTTGAACGGTTTTCAAATTTGAACATTTTTTAATTTAATTTTTTTACAATTTGAACAATTTTTAAAAATTAAAATTTTCGAATCTAAAAAAATATAAACAAAACCGAAAACAGAAAAAAGAAAAAAAAAACAGAAAACAGAAAAAGAAACCAGAAAAGAAAAAAAGAAAAAGCAAAAACGAACTACACACACTAAATAGACCCAAATGGGCCTGGCCCATACCCGACCAGGGGGTGTGCGGTGGCCGGTAGCCACCGACCTGGTCGGTGTATAGGTTTTGCCCTTTTTAAGTAGTGTAGATAGATGTAGATGGTGATATTACCGTGTAGACATGAAAGAAGCTCGTTTGGGGATGCAATGCCACTTTATGCCATGATATAATCTGGCTATATTTTGTGAGATTGAGGAGACGCAGGGGAAAGGGATAGTGTAAGTTGTTTTTGTCTTTCGCGAGTGGGTGAGCCATAAGTGGTTGGCCATATCCGGCAGATTTCAGCGGATGGGCTCAACCACCATTTTAGAGGTACATTTCAGGAATCTGGTTATCCTCAACCTCTCACATCCTCCAAACCAAACAGAGGGCAACCACTTTTTTAGTGGCTACCACTAACCACTAGAGGATACCCTCTCAACCAAACAGCCCCTAATTTTGTGGTTAAGGTTTGATTCGGCCAACATTTACGAGTTGCTTTGAAATGGATTCTTTCCTTTTCGAATTGAAGGTTAAACCATAGCCATTTTCTTGAGTCTCAAGAAGAGAAGAATAGAGAAACGCCTCTCTCCCTCGAGAGTGGCATTAGTTCCTTGCACGGGAGGCCCCGTGCACGGACACACGCTCTCTCTCCTTCACCTTTTGTCAGATTCTTCTCCCTCCTTCCACACTTCATATGAATTAGTTTTAAATATTCAATATTCATAGCTTTTAAAGCAAAAGTTCAATTTTAAAACTGTTTTAATATTTGGATTTCTAATGAAGAGATCTTCGAAACAAGATTAATATTGAATATGTTTTGATATTATTTGAAAATCTACTTTTCAAACCTAATGATATTTCAAAAAACTTAATAATACATGGTGTTTTTTAAAAAAAATTGTTTCATTCCGTTTTAAAATTTGGTCATTGTAGGTACAAAAATAATTTGTAATTTTGTTAGAGTTCAAACTATATAATATAATGATGAAAAACAAGATAAAAATACCGAATGTGTTTCATTATGTTTCGTTGTAAACCATGGCGTTTCATCGTGTTTTGAAATTAATGTACTGAATTTAGTTAATTTTTGACTTGTTTAAGAGATATCATCGGAAATAAAAAAACATATGTTCAAGCAAATTTTTATTTTGATATTTATTCCACCACATATAGCCCTTTAAAACCTAAGATTGAAACTAAAATGTGTGTACTAACTACTAATAGATGAGAGAGTGCTACTGGTGGGGTAGGCAATGTGCTACGTGCATGCAAAAGATTCCCTAAAAATTATAATACGAAAGTAAGAGCAAGTCTAACAGGTTCCGTATTTTTTCGTCCCGTATAACGCGAGTAGAGGACCCTGTATCTCTGGCCGGGCATAAAAAACCGAAACCGAAGCCCGAACCCGAAAAAACCGGGACCGAACCCGAAATAGCCTGACAATCCGGTCTTCGGTTAGTGATCGGTCTTGAGAGGTAGCTAACCGAAATTTGGTCGGGCTGTTCGGTCATCGCGAGAAGAAGACCGATGCGACCGAAACGACCGACGTTTTCTTCCCCAGCGCATAGAGTCAGTCCCGCGCGCAGCCCATGGAGGCCCAGTTAGCCTCTTCACACTTCGTTTCTCCTTCACCTGCCCGACAACCAGAGGAGAGATGTCATGCCCTAGCGTCAGCCGCCGCCACATCTCCAGCCCTGCTCGCCGGCAGCGCACACCGCCTGGCCGTCAGTGTTTACCCCGCCGCGACGCCACCTGGTTGCCATCCCCGCGCTCAAGATCGACCCCGCAGTCCTCGCTGCATCTCCTACCTCGGGCGCCGGCAGCCCCACAAGGCCACAAGACACAGCGCCGCCGCTGCACCACCACGTCCCCAGACGCTAGTCGCCCCGCGTGTTTCCCCATACAAATACAAGTTGCCCTTTGATTTGGCTGATGGATCGAATAAGGTTGAGCTGCTGCTATACTCGATTTATTTATCTCCTGCGTGACTCAATCGATTTTATCTACCATGTACCGTAAGTATTAGGCATGTGTATGAATTGTAGATCTTCATATTGAGATATTCATTGTCATCTAGTAGTGAGCAGATTGCTGAAACGAATGTCCCGTGTTGACGAGGAGTATTATTTCAGTTTAATTTTGCTGGTCACTTTGTATTCCAGGGATGTGTATTTCCTATTGAGATTAAGCCTGTCCGCACAGATAAATGGAGAGTGAATTAGATGTTTCTTTGCTGCTTCTTTTTAGATGACAAGAATCCGAAGATGACCTGAACCAATATGTACATGAGGATGAACTGAACCAATTTTTTATATACTTCTGCTGTTATTTTTGTGGTGCAGACGCCTGAAATGATCATTGCGTTGTGCTGCCATTTTCTCTTTTTGGTCTATATGGTCATGACCGAAGACCGAACCGAAAAGACCGAAGACCGAATACAAAAAGACCGGAAAGACCGAAGGTAATACGGGTAGCATTTTTGGATGACCGAAATTCTAGAAGACCGAAAAGACCGGACCGAGCAAACCGAATAGACCGAACGCCCGGGCAGACCTGTATCGGGTTTTCGCCGGCCGAAAACTCGGATGAGCTAGCAGACCCCGTATCCCCACCCCGTAAAACAGAATATTCTGTTTTACGGGGTGGGGATACGGGTTCTGCTAGCTCGTCCGAGTTTCCGGCCCCTCAAAATAGGGTTTTAGACAACAATTTGCACAACAATTTCACATCAAACATAGCACATCCAAAATATGTGATGCATAATTCATAGTTTTAACATCACAACGCGATCATAGGCAATGTTCAAGCCAGGGAATTCCCAAATGTGATCAACCATCAACGGATCCATCGCCACCGGCGCCACCGCTCGCCGGAGACTCACCTTGATCACGAGCTTCACGCGCAGCCTTCTTCCTCGCAATGATGTCGGCCTTGGTCTCCTTCCACCACGTCAGCTGATCCTCGTCCATGCCGTCGGTGCGCATCATCATGATTTCCCTCTCCTCGGCCAAGAGCTCCTTCATGGCCTTGGCTTCTTTGGCTGCGATCATCTTCATGTCAAGCTCCTTCCTTGCTTGCACCTTGGCAAGCTTCACCACACTCTTCTTGTCGGTGATGAGGATCTTGGTCTCCAACGTCTTCATCGTCAATGCCTCCTTGGACTTCATGAGTTGATCCAACTTCTCCCGGAAGCTAGCTGCTTCAAGTTCTACCTTGACCCTCTCCTTGGACTTCTTGTTGCCCTCGGGCTTGCCGGTGTTTCTCCCACTCATGTCCTCCGCTTCATCATCCATGGTGAGAAGTGCCTCCTTCTTGCACTTTGGCTCGTTGTCCCTCAACTTCCACTTAGGAAGATGTTGAAGGATGGCAAAGAAATGTTGAAATTGAAAGTCCTTGTTCTTAGAGCCGGCCATGTCCTTGTACCTTTGTTTAGCATACTTGGGCTGCACAACAATAGTATGAGGTGATAGCTTGTGAGTTTCACATCATCAACACAAGGAAAACTTACATAGTCCTCCGGCACGCATCCACTAGGAGGGTTGTCGGCCACTTGATCCATGGCAGCACTCCAACGAGAACAAGCCGGCTTGATGATGTTCCATCGGCCTTCAAGGGAGCGGTAGGATCTGTCCGCCATGCTCTTCGTGCGAGGCTTCAGCCTGGTGGTACAGATCCTCAATGCGCCGCCAATAGCGCTTGCCGCCTTGGTCCACTCCGGTGCACGCATCCATCCCCACCTTGCTCCAAGCACGGACCAAGATGGTGTCTTCGATCTCGCTGTAGTTCGCCGTGCGTGGCTTCGGCGTCGACGAAGAACCGGCGGCAGCCGGGTCAACCTCAACCACCTCCTCCTCGTCACCCTCATCCTCCTCCTCCTCATCAATCTCTTCGACGTTGCACTCGGCATCGAATGCATGCATACCGGCGTCCAAATTCACCGCGGAATCGTTGAGCATGTCCATGTAGGATGTTATGGACTCAACATCGAACACCTTGTCTACGTCAATGGTGGATGGCGGCGGCGCAGGCGGCGCATCGGACGGAACGGAGGGAGGAGAGGGCGTGGCCTTGGAGGGCGGTGGAGGCGCGAGGCCGATGCGGTTGATGGCCTTTGTCCGCACCTTGGCTGGCGCGACGCCCCTCGGCCCGGCCGCCTTGGTCTTCAGCCTGGCCCCCTTCTTGGCAGCCGGCGGGGCTTCGGCCGGCGAAGCTGCGGCCGGCGCTGCTGCGGCCGCCACCGCAGGTGCTTCGAAGAATACCTTCGGGATCCTCTTCCTCTTCGACGAGATGGTGGCGGAGATCATGGCCGACACCACCCCGGCGTTCGGCGCAGCTCCGACGGCGACATCGACCACCGCGGGCGGAGGAGATGCATCGCCGGCGGCGCAGCGGCTCTTGCGGACGGTCCATGGCAGCGGGATCCGGCCGGGAAGGGCGCGGGGGAGGAGATCGGTCGGTGGCGGCGGCGGTTGGCTTCAGCGAAATGCTTTGCGCGCAGTGGAGTGGGCGATGCTGGTTTCACCCACTATCCCCGCTCCCACCCCGCACAAGTAGGGGGCGACGACCCGCCCCGTAGTCGAACACAGCAAAAATCGATGCGAGGGCCGTTTTTACGGGGCGTGCTAGACGACCGGGTAGACACGAAACCCTCAAATCGGCGGTTATTATACGGATTTGCCCCTTTTACGGGTCTGTTAGACCTGCTCTAAGAGTTGAGAAATGAAGGGTGCACAAATGCACGGGATGTCCCAGGACTTGTGCATTTCTCTCTCTCCCTCGTTCAGCTCAACCGTGGCATCTCTTTCCCGAGAGCGATGAGCATCTTCGTTTCGCACCAGGAAAACGTGCCTGCAGCCGAGACTGTGAATATCCTTCTGCAAATCCGGCATGTCGCCTAACCAGTTCCGGGCTCGATGCCGATGGGAATCACTTCCATTTTGGGGAAGAGCAAGTGGCGAGCAGACGACGCGAGAGCGAGCTGTCCACCGCCTGCACGTGCATGATGGAAACCACTCGGCTCGTCTGTCGATCGATCCGTCGCCAAACTGAAAGCGAGGGCGCTCGTAGGTACGTTCACTCCGATGATAAGATCCGTCCTCTGGTTTGGTGGACATGGCCGGATTACAGCTGTACTACGTCTTCTTCATCGTCACCGGCGAGTGCGTGACAGGGGAGGAGAAAAACGCAGGAACGGACTCACCTTTTTCGTGGCTCATCCCATGAGAAGGGTTGTTTACGAGACCAATCACGATTCCAAGTCTTTTTCTTCAGCTAACAACACCATGGATTGAAGAAAAAGCAGGCTTACCTTCCTCCAAACAAGGCAAGGTCTGCACTTGCACTTGTTGAACATGCGCTTGCCCTCCCGAAACGGAAGCGCCTCGACATAAAGCAGGCCTACCTTGCTCCAAACTAGGCAAGGTTGCGAGTGCCAAGCCAACAGCAAAATAGTGGCACATGGATCTCGTATACACACGTGCCGGTTACAGTTGCCAGTCCCGCCCCTCGGCGAGCCTATATAAACACCGGCGCCTCCGATCAATCAAAATTCAAACAAGCGCTGCTATCCGTCGCCGTCGGTACGACTCGTCTCTGCTCTGCTTCTCCGAGCACAACACTGGACTCTTCTTCAGTTCTGAAAGAAAAATCTGAGTAGCTAGGATGGCGAGGATGATGTGTGGCCGCGCCGGCGAGCCGGCGGTGCGCAAGGGCCCGTGGACGCTGGAGGAGGACCTGATCCTCGTCGGCTACATCTCCAAGCACGGGGAAGGCTCTTGGGACAACCTCGCGCGCTCTGCTGGTAAGGCTCTCGATCCTGACCAATTGTTTGCAACCGTTTGTACTGCATTGCTGACGGTTATCTCCGTGTGATGCGTCGATCCGATCAGGTCTGAACCGGAACGGGAAGAGCTGCAGGCTGCGGTGGCTCAACTACCTGAGGCCGGGGCTGCGGCGCGGCAGCATCTCGCCGGAGGAGGAGATGGTCATCCGGGAGCTCCACGCGAGGCTGGGGAACAAGTGGGCCGAGATCGCCAAGCACCTCCCCGGCCGGACAGACAACGAGGTCAAGAACTACTGGAGGACCAGGATACACAAGAAAGCACCCAGCTGCTGCCCGGCCTCCATGGCGGTGAGCGAGGTGACGACGTCGTCTGTGTCGGCGTCGACGACGAGCCAGGCCAGCTCCACAGTGGGAGACGAGTACACGCAGACGAGCTTCCCTTACCCCGACCTGGGCTGGCCCGCCGCCGACCACCACGACGTGGCCGCCGCAACGACGCGGTTCTTGTCGGAGTTCAGCGATAACTTCTGGAGCGTCCAGGGCAACTTCTGGGAGGATCTCCCGCCTTCAGGCCCGGTGTACGAAGCAATCTCCGGTAGTGGAAGCACTATAGACCCGGCGTACGAAGCAATCTCCGGTAGTGGAAGCACTATAAACCCGTCGCACGGCTGCAACTAGCTAGATATACAGAACGCGAGCTGTTGTTCTGTACTTGGATACTTGCTAGTATTTTCAAACTTGGTTTTGGTAATTCGTTTTTCTGGCGAGGTGAAGCCCTCCATTTTCTGGCCTTCAGGCACTTCCTAATTAAGCAGCTAATCTACAACATGGAACTTCATGTAAAAGGAGTGTAGCACCTGTAACTCCTTTTCTTTTCAAGCATACAATATGCTGCTATCTCTACTGGTATACAACAGTGTACCAACACTACTGCAAACGGAAATTTAACTATATGAGCTATGGAATGTGCAAGAAGTAGTGATGTATATAACTGGTCCTATGTGGCTATGTCTGTATTGTCGAATCATTAGCTCGTGACTCATGGTTGCTCACTTGCTCCGGTGAGTAAACACAGCTGGACCTACGTGGTTAGCAAATGCATGTGCACTCTTAATTTCGGACAAGCTCAATCAACGGTCTGTAACGTGCTCTAAAACCGGAAGTTTGGCGACCCCCTCGTTGCAAACCTTGTGTCCATTTTCTCGTTTCATGCTAACTAAAATGGACAGCACATGACTTCCTGCTTGCATCGAACTGTCGAAGCCTTTATCGAGAAAAAAATATCGAACTGCCAAAGCTAGAGGCAATTGTATAAAGAGCCTTCCTACTTCGTATATGCTTACTAAGTACTTTTCTTTTTCTCAAAAAGGACGCTCGAGAAGCTACATTTCCCGTTGCTGGAATTTTCCTTTGAGAAACAATCTGACTTTCTCGATCAATTAGCCAAAGCACGTCAGATCAAATAGTGTAAAATATATGTGAACAAAGAATACGATTTTCCATTGTGAAGCATAACAGAAAGAGCAACAAAAAAAAACATCTAGGTGCAAAGAAAGAAAGGCGCCGCCTAGTTCTCGAGTCAAAGAAAGAACTAGGGGTTTTAGGAACAGGAGCAAAACAACCAGTAAAGCAGTTCCCGAACTGAACATCCTGAAAAAAAATGATTTCTCGGGTAACCTAGGCTCCCTCGGGCCGCCCCCTCCAGGCGACTAGGGGACGGAACCCTAAATCCCCCCGCGGCCGCCCCCTCCCCCTCCTGTTGCCCCCAGAGGCTGCCGCCGGACAAGGCCGTGCGGCGCCGGTCGGTCAAGGGGGCGGCAGGATCTCGCGCATCCTGGCTTGGCGCGGGCTGCAGGGAGGGATCCGCCCGCTCTGTCTGGGGCGTCGCCGTTGGAGCTCGCTGCTCTGTGGTGGCGCCGGCCCGTCCTCCCGTGCACCACCACCGCTCTCTCATGCTACTCAACCTTGGGCGGGGCGTGGTGGTCGTCGCTGGCCTAGCCGGATCTGGCCAAAAGGGTTTAGTGGTGCCCTCCCCGATGGTTGACTGTCCCGATCTGGTGCCGTACTGGACCATGGGTCATGGATGCTGAGGCGGGGGCCCTTGGCAGCTTGGGCGACATTGTTCCAGGGCGGTCGGCGCTCGCGGGTGCCTGCCGGCTGGGGTCGCGTGGCCAATGCAGGGGTGGTTGCGGTAGCACCGTTCTCTCGCCGCCTCTCGTCACTCTCTTGGTGGGGCGCCGTCTTGGACAGACCAATCCGAGATCTAGTAGATGCGGTTGTCTAGATGTGTGCGGCTGGTGTTAGCGTTGAGCTTGCCGCGGATGACTGGGGCCTTGGTCACCTCGTCCCTTGGGCTGGCAATACTCATGGTTGTATTGCCGGCGGTGCTGGCTTTGCTCCCCCTCCGCGGTCGCGTGGAGGTGGCCGACTTCGGGTTTTGGGTGGGGCATCGGCGAAAGCCGTGTAAGGCCTTGGCCGGCTTCGGGTTTTGGGTGGGGCATCCTCGACGCCATGTTTCTTCTTGGAGGCGCCACCAAATGCTCCTCCTTTCTTGTAGCTGGATCACGCCACCGTGTTCAACTTGCACGCTTCTCCGGTGGGGCAAGGTTCCCTTCTTTGTCTTTAGACACACCCTCTTCACCTTCTTTGAGCTTGTCGCCACCATTGAACCCATGGCTACTTTTACACGGTGTTCTACCCGGTTTGAGCGGCCTCCTAGATACCCAGGGGTGGTTTCTCTGGCTGGCGTCATGCCATGGGCCGTGCCAGCGATTTATTCCTTATGTTGCAGGTCCATTGTGTCGTTGGATAAGTGTCAAAGTTGTGTCTTTAGGGGGGTGGTTGGGCTAGGGCGAAAGCTATGCAAGGCCTTGGCCGGTGCGGGTGACGACGACGCCCTTGGGCGCCGCTCTCCTCCTAGGAGGCGTCTCCATATAGCCCCCTCCTTCAGTTTCTCAAGGCATGAAGATAACTACGATTGGCCGGTCATGGGTGCGCTTTTCTCTGACATGGGAGATCTTTTGGTTCGGGTCAGCTTTGGCACCGTGCCCTTGCAATAGAGGATGACGCTTCCATCGACGAGCTCAAGCGATCTTCCTAGTGTAGCTAGCGTAGTGTAGCTTCGCTTCTCTTTTTCTATGTTGCTTCCTGTGTTGCCCTGTAAGCTGGTATCCCCAGCAGCCCGTTGTGTTTTTCTTTTCTGTTGTTGTTATCGTTGTACTCCTGGACAGTTGATGGCTTTGTTAATTCAAAGTCGGGCTTTCGAGCCTTATGTTTAAACATCCTGAAAAACTGCAAGCATAGAATAGAGCATCAACTTTTCGATCATCATCGATCCGAGATGGAGACTCTAGTACTTAGAAGACCTAGGTTGGACGAGGAAGGACTTGCTTCACACGCCGCCACTGCCACATCAACAAAGTTGTCAGCACCCTGATACGTCTCCGACGTATCGATAATTTCTTATGTTCCATGCTACATTATTGATGATATCTACATGTTTTATACACATTATATGTCGTATTTATGCATTTTCCGGCACTAACCTATTAACGAGATGCCGAAGAGCCGATTGCTTGTTTTCTCGCTGTTTTTGGTTTCAGAAATCCTAGTAAAGAAATATTCTCGGAATTGGACGAAATCAACGCCCGTGGTCCTATTTTACCACGAAGCTTCGAGAAGACCGAGGGAGAGTCGAAGTGGGGCCACGAGGTGGCGACACACCAGGGCGGCGCGGCCCAGGCCCTGGCCGCGCCGGCCTGTGGTGTGGGCCCCTCGTGCCGCCTCTTTACCTGCCCTTCCGCCTACTTAAAGCCTCCGTCGCGAAACCCTCGCGTACCGAGAGCCACGATACGGAAAACCCTACCGAGACGCCGCCGCCGCCAATCCCATCTCGGGGGATTACGGAGATCTCCTCCGGCACCCTGCCGGAGAGGGGATTCATCTCCCGGAGGACTCTTCACCGCCATGGTCGCCTCCGGAGTGATGAGTGAGTAGTTCACCCCTGGACTATGGGTCCATAGCAGTAGCTAGATGGTTGTCTTCTCCTCATGTGCTTCATTGTCGGATCTTGTGAGCTGCCTAACATGATCAAGATCATCTATCTGTAATTCTATATGTTGTGTTTGTCGGGATCCGATGGATAGAGAATACTATGTTATGTTAATTATCAAGTTATTACATATGTGTTGTTTATGATCTTGCATGCTCTCCGTTATTAGTAGAGGCTCGGCCAAGTTTTTGCTCTTAACTCCAAGAGGGAGTATTTATGCTCGATAGTGGGTTCATGCCTCCATTAAATGCGGGACAAGTGACGTGAAAGTTCTAAGGTTGTGGATGTGCTGTTGCCACTAGGGATAAAATATTGATGCTATGTCTAAGGATGTAGTTATTGATTACATTACGCACCATACTTAATGCAATTGTCCGTTGTTTTGCAACTTAATACCTGGAAGGGGTTCGGATGATAACTCGAAGGTGGACTTTTTAGGCATAGATGCATGCTCGGATAGCGGTCTATGTACTTTGTCGTAATGCCCAATTAAATCTCACTATATTTATCATATCATGTATGTGCATTGTTATGCCCTCTCTATTTGTCAATTGCGCGACTATAATTTGTTCACCCAACATGCTTTTATCTTATGGGAGAGACACCTCTAGTGAACTGTGGACCCCGGTCCTATTCTTTACATCGAATACAATCTACTGCAATTATTCTTTACTGTTTTCTGCAAACAATCATCTTCCACACAATACGGTTAATCCTTTGTTACAGCAAGCCGGTGAGATTGACAACCTCACTGTTTCGTTGGGGCAAAGTACTTTGGTTGTGTTGTGCAGGTTCCACGTTGGCGCCGGAATCCCTGGTGTTGCGCCGCATTACATTTCGCCACCATCAACCTTCAACGTGCTTCTTGGCTCCTCCTGGTTCGATAAACCTTGGTTTCTTTCTGAGGGAAAACTTGCTACTGTCTGCATCACACCTTCCTCTTGGGGTTCCCAGCGGACGTGTGTCAACTGCACGCATCAAGCTCTTTTTTTGGCGCCGTTGCCGGGGAACTGAAGAAAAGCTACACCACAAAGATTTCTAACTCCCACGTCAACTACACGCCAGCATCTTTTTCTGGCGCCGTTGCCGGGAAGATCAAGACACGCTGCAAGGGGAGTCTCCACAATCCAATATCTTTACTTTGTTTTTGTCTTGCTTTATTTTATTTACTACTTTGTTTGCTGCACTTAAACAAAACACAAAAAAATTAGTTGCTAGCTTTACTTTATTTACTGTCTTGCTTTCTATATCAAAAACACAAAAAAATTATTTACTTGCATTTAGTTTACTTTTGTTATCATGTCTAGCTCTGTACCTGTTACTTCTTCACCTGAGGAATTAGTTTTTACTTTTAAACAAGGGGATGAGAAAAGTTTTAAAGATGCTTGGTGTGGGGCCCCGGACTAGCTGTCCGAAACACCCGTTATGCATACACATTCACGATCCCATGATCAGTGTGTCGTGAAAGCATAACCGAACTGGTATCAAATACATCATCCATTACAGTACCGAATAAAAATATTACAACAGGTCACATGACCAATACTTACATAAGAGCCGCAATGGCAGGAGATCAACAAATCACACAGCGGAAATACTTCAGACGAAAGCGTTTGCATGGTCCAAGTCATGCCATAACCCTACAGGCAACTGACTGGGAAGACGTTCCTAGCTCGCATAGACGTCGTCGACTCCTTCTTCATCTGTCGGAATCCACCAAGTCTGGCCAAGTAAATAGCCAGGGACAAAGCCATGAGTACATTATGAATTGTACTCGCAAACCACCTTAGAGAGAAGTAAAGGATATGCAATTTGGCAGTAGCAAGGAACAGGCACTAAACTAGGGCGACAAGGAGCGAGAGGTGGTTCCTCTCGAGAGTTTGACATATCTATATTTTTGTTGAAAACTTTTTGTAAACCATTTTATTTTGCAGACTAATAGGTAAGGGTGACCCAATTTCTTTTCCTGCCATCTTATATGGCCATCAAAACCTTTCCAACTTCCACCGTACCTCTCAGGTACATTTCAACCAATTCCATTGACATCATTTTCCCGAAACAATTTTTGAGAAGAACACTTTTATAAATCAAAACTCCTTCAATGCCAAGCAGCTTCCATTCCCACGTCCATAACCGCGGACACGGCTATTCGAATAGTTTTACACTCGCAGAGGTTGTACACTTTCCCCACAAGATCCGAATACTTATCGTGTGGGCATCATCCCTGCATAATAACATATGCCACGACAAGTACCCGATCGTAGTTTTTCGCCCTGCTCGCCTTAGCCTAGGACATGCCGCCTAGAGTTGTACCTCCCAACACCAGAGTCCGAGGGGTCGTTTTCCCAGGAGTAGCAAATTCCCCGACCAGCTCGACCCTCCGGAATGCCGCGACCAACTACGGGGCATTATTCAATGGGAGCTCATAGGTTGTACCCCTGCCATCTGTCCGAGGCGGAAAGGCGTTCCCAGTTCGTCGGGAAGGCCACGGTCGATAGGTGTCCATGCTCGGACTACCCCTTACATTTGCAGGACCCAAACTAAGGCGAGACAAACTACTACACTACGCCCCGTCCCACTAAAGGGTAATGTGGTTGTACTGGCTAGGTCCGGTTAGGTACTTAGTCACCAAAGCTTTTCGAAAACAACTTTTCGTCTCCATTTGCCTCCAGCAATTTCTTTTATAAACCATTTTGTCTTTCATAAAACCACACTTGGGCAGGGCTACCCTGTTCCAAGGTTTTTCCAGAAAAATATCTTTGCTAGAAAACAAATTTCACAAATATTGTTCCAGGGCTCCCACCTATAGTCCAATTCTTCTTCGAAAAATGGCGACAAGGACGACAAGGTGATAAGCACCATATCACTAATAGAGGTGTGATCAGTAGGTACCAATGAGGGCTGCACCCTAAGGGTGGATTAATAAAACTCCGGGTGGCGTTAACCACCGACATAATAAATAAAAGATATGCACTTTAGAAAACCTGCAATAATGCAAGAGCAAGATATATAGGATCAGATATGCATCAAGAGGTGGCTTGCCTTGGTTGGCTATTTGTCCCTGGACTTCATCTTCATGAATCATCTGCTCTTCCTTCCTCTTCGAAATCCTCACCGAGATCCTCTCCTTCTCCGATAGCGTTCGCATTCTAACGTCGTAAAAAGAAGGAGAACAATCAACACATGGCCATAGCATCAACCACTCATACAAAACCAGTATCAAACCACTCAATCAGAGGCACTAAACACACAAAATAAATAGCACTTGGGGCCAGATGGTCATTCTATTTATAAAGGGGGCTGATTTTTACCGCTACTCGAAAAGGGCTTAACATAACAACTATAAGCTAAAATGGCTCTAGCTCACACCAAGATATAATCCGCACTAATACTGGTAGGTAATGAATCTTGGAAACCACCATAAAGGGTCTGGTGCCAAAGTTTATCACAAATCATTTTAAACAAAAACACCCCAATTTTTCCTATGGATAAAATAAGCACTAGCATCAATTTAATAAGCCACTCCAGAATAATACACACAAAATTTTGGTAAATTCACAGGGAGTAAATCTTGACATTATAAAGCTACAGAGATTGGATTCACTAAATTTGGGTTTATAAAATAATAGTTATGATTTTTATAACACCAGAAATGACTTAGGGACCAAATAAACGGCCTAAATCTTTCTGTGGCTCACAAAAATACATGCAGCATATCTACTGGAAGCTATTGAAATGTGGAACTCACATGCACCGGAAGTTTTCAAAAATAAGCTTTTAAATATTTTTAAACATTTTGACACAGTAGAAACTAGAGCCAACCATATTCAAGGAAGACAGTCATCAGAGCCTATACAACCAGTAACAAACATCTCACTTGGATATGTACTGAAAAATGTGATCCACCAAAATTGGTTTGACATTTTTCCGAGCCCTAAAATAATTACCACAATTATTATACTGAAAAGGTACTCTGTTTTAGATATAAAATTCCCAGAAATTTAACATCGCTCATAAAAATATTTCCTTAGGCACAGAATTACCCTATAGATATATCTACCGGTGGCACTTGGTTTTGTTTCAAAATCATTATTAGTTTTCAAACTAAAAATCATTTACTTGGCTCTCCGGACAGATTTTGTTTTCTAAAACAATTCAAATCCAGGAAGCTCCTGCATGTGAGGCTAGTGCCAATTTAAAGATACTTAAATACACTTCATAACCAGATTAACCTCATGCAAAAAGGTTGTATAAATCTCACACAATAATTAAAATACACAATCAGATACATTTTATGTTTGTATTTATCTGCACATAATAAACACACTAAATTACATGCACGTAATTATTTGTGGTAGAGATTTCATTCACGAGCACGGAGAAATTTGAATCACAAAATTTGGCCGCTTGAGGAATTTATGGTATTATCAAACCTGTAGATCTACTTACTGGTGACTTAACGGGAAAAAGAAAAAGAAAGGTGGCCGGGCCGAATCCCTGGACTGGCCAGATCCGGCCCAACTTCGCGGCCGACGCGCGGGAGAAGGGGTTTTGAAACGGCGGGGACGTGGCCGTCCGCGTCAGCGCGCGGGACCCGCGGCCACCCGCATGCATCCGTTGGATCTAAATCCAACGGGCACGGGCTTTTCTTCCCCGGCTCGTCGCGGATGGTTTGCAGGGCAAACCCTAGCGGTGTCTGGCGGCCAGCACGCTCACCTGGGGTCGCAGAACACGGCTAGGGCGGGCGCGTCGGGTGCGGCGGAGGGCCTGCTCCCAGGCGGTGGTCGAGTTGACCGAAACAGCAGTGGTCCGGCGACGGGCGACGGTGACGGGTCGCGGACGCTGCTCGGAACGCCGGCGTCCACACGTCCACCTAGCAAGCAGGGGTAGGCGCGTTAGATAGAGGGGACAGAGGGGCTTCCAGGGAGGGTGGTGGCGGCCGAAACAGAGACCTCCTGTCCGGCGTTCGACAGCGACGGTCACGGACGGCTGCGCGTCGCGGCGACGTCTACCGGCGCCCCTGGAAGAAACAAAGGAGTGCATCAGCATTAGGAGAAGGAAGAGCGTCCAGAGGACTAAGGGATGGAAAGAATGGTGAGGTCCTGTGACGGCAACCTCGACCGTGGGCTTGCCGGCGTCGATCATGGCCACGGCCAGAAGGAGGGGGTGGAGTTCCTCTCCGCTGTGGAGGAGAGCTTGTGGTGCAGGAGGAGTCTGGTGGCGAAGTGACTTGAACGGAGGAGTCCTTCGCCGTTTTATACCGCGCCGCGCGGTGCATGGTGTGCGAGTCCGTGGCGAGGAAGAGAGGGCGTGCGGCAGCAGCTCATTGGGCGAGCTGGGCGGCGGGGCGACGTGTCTTAGCCGCGGTGTAGAGTTTTGGAGGGAGGTGGGCGTCGGTGGCGTGAACGGCTGGTGTGCACGGTCGCGTCTAGTCGCGCCTGCCAGCTGTTCGACGGAGTCCTGCGGCGGTGCTTGGTCGCGTCCGTGCAGGAGAGCTCAGGGCGTAGCTTGTCCGTGCATGGGTGGAGTGGTGGAGGTGTCCTCTTCCATCTCTTGGCGGTTACAGTCACTGGAGAGGGGTGTGGGTCGGCCAGCGTGGACGTGTCCATGGTGACGCGCTCGCCGGCGGTTGGGGGTCGGCGCGCTGCAGGAGGGGTGATGGTGCACTGGAGGTTGGTCGAGGAGAGAGGAAGGGTTGCAGTGGCGCCGAAGGCTGCTGTCCTCATGACCTTGAGCAGCAGAGGGAAGAGAGATGGGAGTCGTCTTCATGTGGGTGACCATGGTGATGAGAGGACGGGAGAGGCTGCCTAGGTCGATAGGGGAGGGACAGGAGGGAGGGATAGAGTTGGAGTAGCTTCAGGTTTGGCTGCACTTGAGTGGAGACATGCAATTTTTTTGGCAGCGAGTGTGCTCCAAGCCCCGGCCATATCCTCTCCCCAATTTCCCTCTCACTCACATGATGTCAATGCATGCACACACATGTGAGCTGTGGTGGGGAGTGAGAGAGTGGAGAAAGGGAAGATGGGGTCGGCTGCAAGGTGGGAGAGAAGATCAGATCGAGCTGGCTCGATCAAAGAATCGAAAGGGTCTCAGGCTGCAGAAATTTGAGGAGCCACACTTCACACCTAGCTGCAGCTTGATGCAAAAGCATTCACTTAAAAAGGTGAACATCAAAGATGTAGAGGGGAGTTCCAGCTTTACCGGTAAATTTTCATAGAGTAAAACGGTTGCAGAACGAGGGAGAAAAAGAGTGCCAAAGTAGAGGAAAAATACTGCTGCGAAGATGTTAACTGAATTTCAGAGATGACAGCTTCACCGGGTCGATTTTGTCGAATTCCTGCTAACACCTCAGAGCTCGATTTGATGTAAAACTTGTTGCATGGCGAAGAGGAAGGTACCAAGTTTATCAAGAATTTTACGAATGAATTAATGGCGGAGGAATGAGGGAAGGAGGAAGGCTCAAAGTCGAGGCCGTAGATGAACCCGAAGGTCATTTTCTGAAGTTCGATGAGATCAACCGATTTTCACATTTTTCCCAGGAGCACATGGTTGCACCGAATGAGCTGAATTTTCTTCTCAGATGTTGAGGATACATCCAAGAACACAAGGAATTTTAGACATAAAAATTTGGTGGAGAAATGAGGGAAAGGGAGAGGTCGAAACTGGGGCTGAAAACAGATTACAAATGTCTTAACTGAATTTCGACACTTGTTCCACAATAGATGCCAAACTTCACAAAAATTTCAGTATTAAGGTAGAGAGGGCTGGGGTTTAGGGATTGAGGCCAAGCAGGTGTAAGAGTAGATATGCCATGATCATAAGATCGTGGTTGACCAATTATTTTCTTGTGTTTGTTATCTTTGACTAAAATTGACTTAGGTCAATTTAGTACACACATGCCGAATTTGCAAAGTTCAACCAACATTATTTTCAACCAAGAGAATATTGTGATTTTAGAAATAGAGGCATGAGAGTGTAATACACCAATCACCAAGTCACACACACACAACCACTAAAATGCACTCAAGCAATAATCAAGCAATGCCAAACTCAAGGTTGAGATACAAGCCTCGGATGAAGGAGTGATTTGTAGATACAAGATTGATATCAGGCAAGATGGTGGGTCAAAGAAATAAATAGAGGGGTTCAGAACACACATCCACTACCTATGCAGCCACAAAATAGGGGGTTAACAAGATAAACTAGGTGATCAGATCCCTCTTAGAAAATGAAAAATGAGGTGTTGATCAAAGCAGTATGCATGCTTAGGACAGATATGAGTGATGCTAAGAATAAGAGGTGAAAATGGAGATTAATCATTTGTTACACAAATGACCATCTACCAAGATCATGATTGGGTTAAGATAGTGATTTTAATAGGATTGATCAGAGAGAGGTATTAATGGCAATAGCAATGCCATGGACATTTGATCACAGATGAAAGAGTCATCAGATTTAGATTTGGTGTCAAAAGCTTTTATAAAATTTTGAAATTACACAAAGTAAGGGCAAGACATTTGGCAAATACTTTATGTCAGAACAACATAATTTTGGAAACCCTTTTTGTGATACTATGATCTAAGGTGGCCATAGCCACTTTAAAGTAAAAGGTTTTTGGCAAGATCTTTTGAATTAAAAACCTTGAGTCGTGAGACAAAACAAAAGAGGTTTTTGTTATTTGACATCAGGTTCGATGATTTTGAAGAGAGGAGATTAAGGTGATACAAGAGGGGCCATAGTATGAGTGTTTTTCTTGAGACTAAAAGATGTGGGTTGAGTTACTTCATTTAGCACCAACAATCATCACTCAACAAGCAAGACTAAACAAGCATTGCAATTAGAACATGTCAACACTAGAAAAAAAAAGTTTTTGTTCCCCCTAATTTTTGCACTTTGGACAAACAAACAAGGTTGCAAAAGTTGGGTTGTTACAGACCTTCCACCCTTAAAATAATCTCGTCCCGAGATTACTAAGCGTAGGACTAGAGAGGTTGTAAGGGTTAATTTAAATTAAACTCCATCTTCGGGTAGACGTGCAGTTGTCGGAAGATCACAGCTTCAGCTTCTGAGAGACACAGTAGATATCCGCCGAGGACAAGCTTCGTGAAGAGGTTGACTTCTCTATGCCGGTGTTGGATCGGTAGCTTCATAAAAATCTTCGAGGGGTCCATGATTTTTGGAGGATTAGAGCATCCAAACGGTGCTTTTACATAGGTTGAAAGTTTTTAGAGTTAGCTTAAAATTTTAGTGGAAGACGAAGTCTTCCACCCTTAAGATTGTTCATCGGGGGTTCAGAAAAATTCACAACTTCAGCCATGGTGTCCTGTCGGGCGCTTTTGAAGAAGTCATTGATCTCTCATCTTGAGTTGAAGAATCTTCAGGGGCGAAGTGCAGTCTGTAGCTCCAAGATGCACACACACAGTGATTACCACTTTGTAAGGCGCTTGTTAAGTTAGTGAGTCAGCGGAATTCTTGGTCAGTCTCCACATAAAGCAGCAACTTGTCAAAAACTGTCTTCAGCCTTCGGGTTGGCGCTGACTCCTATCAGTGAAGGAATGAGCGGGTGAAGTACACTAATCTTGAGTCTTGAATTGTCTTCAAAGGCTTCACTTGATGAGGACCAGATGGACCTTGTAGATTAACTTGGCTTCGATGCTACAGCTCACTTAGCTTGTTAGAGGTACGCCAAGGTGTAGTTCTAAGAAAATATCATCAAGGTTAACGAGATTATGCCATGGTTAGACAAACAAGTGTATGGCTTCTTCTTCTCGCAGGGTAGCAGTCAATCTTGAAGGCACTGGCTTCCGCTTCGTTGGCATCGCAGGGTGGCTTGAGTTGAATGTCGTACTGGAATTGGGCATTTCGGGAAAGCATGGTGGCATCTAGTTGTTACCCAAGTTAGAGTTAGAGTTTCCCGTAAACTTTGTAAACTAACAGTTAGAATTTCCACCCGAATTTTGACCGGATGCGAGGAAAACAACTTAGGGAGGGTTTCCTAGACAGGTTTACCACACAAAAAGTATTTTTCAGGCCAAATGGCCAAAACAAACTTACACACAACAAGCAATCACCAGCAATCACAAACACTCAAACAACCACCTTAGAAAACGTCAAACAATCATGAGACCCACACGAGGCACTTTAAGTACTCCGGAATGCCTTAATACGCGGGGTAGCTCAATCAAAACAATTGAGTTGGTCCTATCGATCCTATAGGCTTTAGTTGTTCAGAGATGTAGATGTCTTCATTTTGCTGATATTGACTTCACAATGATTCTTGTAGAAGTTGGTGCTGAAGTAGACCTGATGTTGAGCCGTCGATGTTGATTCGGAGGCGAAAGCTGCATAGGATCTTCTGGTCTCAATTCGGAGGGGTAATTGCTGAAGAGCTCCATAGACGGCAATTTCTCGTGACGAACCTAAAAAATTACTAGTCAAGAAAATTGAGGACTTGATCCCTGACGACTGCAAAATTGCAAGTCCAACGAGGAACAAGGTCAGCTCCTTGACAGACTTTGGTGTCAACCAAAGACATGATCTTATTATCCCCAGATGCATACGGCTAGTCGACATTCAATCTTCTATGGCTGTAGTTGGAGATACTGGAGACATCCGGAAAGGTTGATCCATCTTCAACTTCGAGTATCCGAGTCTGAGTTGGGGACATCGTCCAACATCTATTTTTTTGAAGAGGATGAGATAATAGAGTAAGAAGTTTCCAAAGCCTTTTTTTTAAAAAAATAATAAAAAAAAAAATCAGAGAGCGAGGTAAGAATGAGAAGTTTTTGAAGAGGTAAGAAAGGTAGAAGCTAAGCTTCTGGTTATTTAGGAAAATAAATTTTGTAAATAGTTTTACCAAAGTAGTATTTTCCTAACTGGCGTCCATGCTAACTAAGGTCTCCTACGGTCGGGATGGCTCGATACCAGCTACGTGGGGCCCCGGACTAGCTGTCCGAAACACCCGTTATGCATACACATTCACGATCCCATGATCGGTGTGTCGTGAAAGCATAACCGAACTGGTATCAAATACATCATCCATTACGATGCCGAATAAAAATATTACAACAGGTCACATGACCAATACTTACATAAGAGCCGCAATGGCAGGAGATCAACAAATCACACAGCGGAAATACTTCAGACGAAAGCGTTTGCATGGTCCAAGTCATGCCATAACCCTACGAGCAGGCGGACCGGGAAGACGTTCCTAGCTCGCATAGACGTCGTCGACTCCTTCTTCATCTGTCGGAATCCACCAAGTCCGGCCAAGTAAATAGCCGGGGACAAAGCCATGAGTACATTATGAATTGTACTCGCAAACCACCTTAGAGAGAAGTAAAGGATATGCAATTTAGCAGTAGCAAGGAACAGGCACTAAACTAGGGCGACAAGGAGCGAGAGGTGGTTCCTCTCGAGAGTTTGACATATCTATATTTTTGTTGAAAACTTTTTGTAAACCATTTTATTTTGCAGACTAATAGGTAAGGGTGACCCAATTTCTTTTCCTGCCATCTTATATGGCCATCAAAACCTTTCCAACTTCCACCGTACCTCTCAGGTACATTTCAACCAATTCCATTGACATCATTTTCCCGAAACAATTTTTGAGAAGAACACTTTTATAAATCAAAACTCCTTCAATGCCAAGCAGCTTCCATTCCCACGTCCATAACCGCGGACACGGCTATTCGAATAGTTTTACACTCTGCAGAGGTTGTACACTTTCCCCACAAGATCCGAATACTTATCGTGTGGGCATCATCCCTGCATAATAACATATGCCACGACAAGTACCCGATCGTAGTTTTTCGCCTGCTCGCCTTAGCCTAGGACATGCCGCCTAGAGTTGTACCTCCCAACACCAGAGTCCGAGGGGTCGTTTTCCCAGGAGTAGCAAATTCCCCGACCAGCTCGACCCTCCGGAATGCCGCGACCAACTACGGGGCATTATTCAATGGGAGCTCATAGGTTGTACCCCTGCCATCTGTCCGAGACGGAAAGGCGTTCCCAGTTCGTCGGGAAGGCCACGGTCGATAGGTGTCCATGCTCGGACTACCCCTTACATTTGCGGGACCCAAACTAAGGCGAGACAAACTACTACACTACGCCCCGTCCCACTAAAGGGTAATGTGGTTGTCATCGGCTAGGTCCGGTTAGGTACTTAGTCACCAAAGCTTTTCGAAAACAACTTTTCGTCTCCATTTGCCTCCAGCAATTTCTTTTATAAACCATTTTGTCTTTCATAAAACCACACTTGGGCAGGGCTACCCTGTTCCAAGGTTTTTCCGAGAAAAATATCTTTGCTAGAAAACAAATTTCACAAATATTGTTCCAGGGCTCCCACCTATAGTCCAATTCTTCTTCGAAAAATGGCGACAAGGACGACAAGGTGATAAGCACCATATCACTAATAGAGGTGTGATCAGTAGGTACCAATGAGGGCTGCACCCTAAGGGTGGATTAATAAAACTCCGGGTGGCGTTAACCACCGACATAATAAATAAAAGATATGCACTTTAGAAAACCTGCAATAATGCAAGAGCAAGATATATAGGATCAGATATGCATCAAGAGGTGGCTTGCCTTGGTTGGCTATTTGTCCCCGGACTTCATCTTCATGAATCATCTCGCTCTTCCTTCCTCTTCGAAATCCTCACCGAGATCCTCTCCTTCTCCGATAGCGTTCGCATTCTAACGTCGTAAAAAGAAGGAGAACAATCAACACATGGCCATAGCATCAACCACTCATACAAAACCAGTATCAAACCACTCAATCGGAGGCACTAAACACACAAAATAAATAGCACTTGGGGCCAGATGGTCATTCTATTTATAAAGGGGGCTGATTTTTACCGCTACTCGAAAAGGGCTTAACATAACAACTATAAGCTAAAATGGCTCTAGCTCACACCAAGATATAATCCGCACTAATACTGGTAGGTAATGAATCTTGGAAACCACCATAAAGGGTCTGGTGCCAAAGTTTATCACAAATCATTTTAAACAAAAACACCCCAATTTTTCCTATGGATAAAATAAGCACTAGCATCAATTTAATAAGCCACTCCAGAATAATACACACAAAATTTTGGTAAATTCACAGGGAGTAAATCTTGACATTATAAAGCTACAGAGATTGGATTCACTAAATTTGGGTTTATAAAATAATAGTTATGATTTTTATAACACCGAGAAATGACTTAGGGACCAAATAAACGGCCTAAATCTTTACGTGGCTCACAAAAATACATGCAGCATATCTACTGGAAGCTATTGAAATGTGGAACTCACATGCACCGGAAGTTTTCAAAAATAAGCTTTTAAATATTTTTAAACATTTTGACACAGTAGAAACTAGAGCCAACCATATTCAAGGAAGACAGTCATCAGAGCCTATACAACCAGTAACAAACATCTCACTGGATATGTACTGAAAAATGTGATCCACCAAAATTGGTTTGACATTTTTCTGAGCCCTAAAATAATTACCACAATTATTATACTGAAAAGGTACTCTGTTTTAGATATAAAATTCCCAGAAATTTAACATCGCTCATAAAAATATTTCCTTAGGCACAGAATTACCCTATAGATATATCTACCAGTGGCACTTGGTTTTGTTTCAAAATCATTATTAGTTTTCAAACTAAAAATCATTTACTGGCTCTCTGGACAGATTTTGTTTTCTAAAACAATTCAAATCCAGGAAGCTCCTGCATGTGAGGCTAGTGCCAATTTAAAGATACTTAAATACACTTCATAACCAGATTAACCTCATGCAAAAAGGTTGTATAAATCTCACACAATAATTAAAATACACAATCAGATACATTTTATGTTTGTATTTATCTGCACATAATAAACACACTAAATTACATGCACGTAATTATTTGTGGTAGAGATTTCATTCACGAGCACAGAGAAATTTGAATCACAAAATTTGGCCGCTTGAGGAATTTATGGTATTATCAAACCTGTAGATCTACTTACTGGTGACTTAACAGGAAAAAGAAAAAGAAAGGTGGCCGGGCCGAATCCCTGGACTGGCCAGATCCGGCCCAACTTCGCGGCCGACGCGCGGGAGAAGGGGTTTTGAAACGGCGGGGACGTGGCCGTCCGCGTCAGCGCGCGGGACCCGTGGCCACCCGCATGCATCCGTTGGATCTAAATCCAACGGGCACGGGCTTTTCTTTCCCGGCTCGTCGCGGATGGTTTGCAGGGCAAACCCTAGCGGTGTCCGGCGGCCGGCACGCTCACCGGGGTCGCAGAACACGACGAGGGCGGGCGCGTCGGGTGCGGCGGAGGGCCTGCTCCCAGGCGGTGGTCGAGTTGACCGAAACAGCAGTGGTCCGGCGACGGGCGACGGTGACGGGTCGCGGACGCTGCTCGGAACGCCGGCGTCCACACGTCCACCTAGCAAGCAGGGGTAGGCGCGTTAGATAGAGGGGACAGAGGGGCTTCCAGGGAGGGTGGTGGCGGCCGAAACAGAGACCTCCTGTCCGGCGTTCGACAGCGACGGTCACGGACGGCTGCGCGTCGCGGCGACGTCTACCGGCGCCCCTGGAAGAAACAAAGGAGTGCATCAGCACTAGGAGAAGGAAGAGCGTCTAGAGAACTAAGGGAGAGAAAGAATGGTGAGGTCCTGTGACGGCAACCTCGACCGTGGGCTTGCCGGCGCCGATCATGGCCACGGCCAAAAGGAGGGGGTGGAGTTCCTATCCGCTGTGGAGGAGAGCTTGTGGTGTAGGAGGAGTCTGGTGGCGAAGTGGCCTGAACAGAGGAGTCCTGCGCCGTTTTATGCCGCATCGCGCGGGGCATGGTGCGCGAGTCCGTGGGGAGGAAGAGATGGCGGGCGGCAGCAGCTGGTTGGGTGAGATGGGCGGCGGGGCGACGTGTATGAGCCGCGGTGTAGAGTTTTGGAGGGAGGTGGGCGTCGGTGGCGTGAACGGCTGGTGTGCACGGTCGCGTCTAGTCGCGCCTGCCAGCTGTTCGACGGAGTCCTGCGGCGGTGCTTGGTCGCGTCCGTGCAGGAGAGCTCAGGGCGTGGCTTGTCCGTGCATGGGTT
>NC_061513.1:158439637-158548317 GCF_022539505.1 Lolium rigidum | reverse complement strand
ATGCCGAAGTGCGCTCCGTTTTCTCGCTGTTTTTGGTTTTAAATCCTAGTAACGAAATATTCTCTGAATTGACGAAACGAAGACCCAGTGGGCCTATTTTGCCACGAACCTTCCGAAGACCGAAGAGCATACGAAGTGGGGCCACGAGGTGGCCACCACAGGCGCGCGGCCAAGGGGGCCGCGCCGCCCGTGGTGTGGGCCCCGTCAGCCCCGACTCGCCCTTCCGCCTACTTAAAGCCTCCGTCGCGAAACCCCGATGCGAAAACCACGATACGGAAAACCTACCAGACGCGCCGCCGATCCCATCTCGGATCCGGAGATCTCCTCCGCACCGCGGGGGATTCATTCCTGAGACTCTACACCGCCATGCGCCTCCGAGTGATGAGTGAGTAGTTCACCCCTGGACCATGGGTCCATAAGCGGCAGCTAGATGGTTGTCTTCTCCTCATTGTGCTTCATTGTTGGATCTTTGTGAGCTGCCTAACATGATCAAGATCATCTATCTCGTAATTCTATATGTTGTGTTTGTCGGGATCCGATGGATAGAGAATACCATGTCATGTTAATTATCAAGTTATTACACATGTGTTGTTTATGATCTTGCATGCTCTCCGTTACTAGTAGAGGCTACGCGCAAGTTTTTACTTTTAACTCCAAGAGGGAGTACTTATGCTCGATGAGTGGGTTCATGCCTCGCATTGACACCGGGACGAGTGACAAAAGTTCTCAAGGTTGTGTTGTCGTCGTTGCCACTAAAAGGATAAAACATTGGCGCTATGTCCGAGGATGTAGTTGTTGATTACATTACGCACCATACTTAATGCAAATTGTCTGCTGCTTTGCAACTTAATACCGGAGGGGGTTCTTGTATTGCTTAGCATTAGTTGTTGGTGCACATAGGTGAACCATTGCTTAGAATAAGTTGTTGGTGCACATAGGTGAACAATAGTATATAGGCTTTGGGCTTGACAAAGTAAACACTAGTTTTATTCCGCATTTGTTAAGCCCATCTCGTAAAAGTTTTAAATCGCCTATTCACCCCCCCTCTAGGCGACATCCGTGTCCTTTCATGGGTGGAGTGGTGGAGGTGTCCTCTTCCATCTCTTGGCGGTTACAGTCACTGGAGAGGGGTGTGGGTCGGCCAGCGTGGACGTGTCCATGGTGACGCGCTCGCCGGCGGTTGGGGGTCGGCGCGCTGCAGGAGGGGTGATGGTGCACTGGAGGTTGGTCGAGGAGAGAGGAAGGGTTGCAGTGGCGCCGAAGGCTGCTGTCCTCATGACCTTGAGCAGCAGAGGGAAGAGAGATGGGAGTCGTCTTCATGTGGGTGACCATGGTGATGAGAGGACGGGAGAGGCTGCCTAGGTCGATAGGGGAGGGACAGGAGGGAGGGATAGAGTTGGAGTAGCTTCAGGTTTGGCTGCACTTGAGTGGAGACATGCAATTTTTTGGCAGCGAGTGTGCTCCAAGCCCCGGCCATATCCTCTCCCCAATTTCCCTCTCACTCACATGATGTCAATGCATGCACACACATGTGAGCTGTGGTGGGGAGTGAGAGAGTGGAGAAAGGGAAGATGGGGTCGGCTGCAAGGTGGGAGAGAAGATCAGATCGAGCTGGCTCGATCAAAGAATCGAAAGGGTCTCGAGCTGCAGAAATTTGAGGAGCCACACTTCACACCTAGCTGCAGCTTGATGCAAAAGCATTCACTTAAAAAGGTGAACATCAAATATGTAGAGGGGAGTTCCAGCTTTACCGGTAAATTTTCATAGAGTCAAACGGTTGCAGAACGAGGGAGAAAAAGAGTGCCAAAGTAGAGGAAAAATACTGCTGCGAAGATGTTAACTGAATTTCAGAGATGACAGCTTCACCGGGTCGATTTTGTCGAATTCCTGCTAACACCTCAGAGCTCGATTTGATGTAAAACTTGTTGCATGGCGAAGAGGAAGGTACCAAGTTTATCAAGAATTTTACGAATGAATTAATGGCGGAGGAATGAGGGAAGGAGGAAGGCTCAAAGTCGAGGCCGTAGATGAACCCGAAGGTCATTTTCTGAAGTTCGATGAGATCAACCGATTTTCACATTTTTCCCAGGAGCACATGGTTGCACCGAATGAGCTGAATTTTCTTCTCAGATGTTGAGGATACATCCAAGAACACAAGGAATTTTAGACATAAAAATTTGGAGGAGAAATGAGGGAAAGGGAGAGGTCGAAACTGGGGCTCAAAACAGATTACAAATGTCTTAACTGAATTTCGACACTTGTTCCACAATAGATGGCAAACTTCACAAAAATTTCAGTATTAAGGTAGAGAGGGCTGGGGTTTAGGGATTGAGGCCAAGCAGGTGTAAGAGTAGATATGCCATGATCATAAGATCGTGGTTGACCAATTATTTTCTTGTGTTTGTTATCTTTGACTAAAATTGACTTAGGTCAATTTAGTACACACATGCCGAATTTGCAAAGTTCAACCAACATTATTTTCAACCAAGAGAATATTGTGATTTTAGAAATAGAGGCATGAGAGTGTAATACACCAATCACCAAGTCACACACACACAACCACTAAAATGCACTCAAGCAATAATCAAGCAATGCCAAACTCAAGGTTGAGATACAAGCCTCGGATGAAGGAGTGATTTGTAGATACAAGATTGATATCAGCAAGATGGTGGGTCAAAGAAATAAATAGAGGGGTTCAGAACACACATCCACTACCTATGCAGCCACAAAATAGGGGGTTAACAAGATAAACTAGGTGATCAGATCCCTCTTAGAAAATGAAAAATGAGGTGTTGATCAAAGCAGTATGCATGCTTAGGACAGATATGAGTGATGCTAAGAATAAGAGGTGAAAATGGAGATTAATCATTTGTTACACAAATGACCATCTACCAAGATCATGATTGGGTTAAGATAGTGATTTTAATAGGATTGATCAGAGAGAGGTATTAATGGCAATAGCAATGCCATGGACATTTGATCACAGATGAAAGAGTCATCAGATTTAGATTTGGTGTCAAAAGCTTTTATAAAATTTTGAAATTACACAAAGTAAGGGCAAGACATTTGGCAAATACTTTATGTCAGAACAACATAATTTTGGAAACCCTTTTTGTGATACTATGATCTAAGGTGGCCATAGCCACTTTAAAGTAAAAGGTTTTTGGCAAGATCTTTTGAATTAAAAACCTTGAGTCGTGAGACAAAACAAAAGAGGTTTTCGTTATTTGACATCAGGTTCGATGATTTTGAAGAGAGGAGATTAAGGTGATACAAGAGGGGCCATAGTATGAGTGTTTTTCTTGAGACTAAAAGATGTGGGTTGAGTTACTTCATTTAGCACCAGCAATCATCACTCAACAAGCAAGACTAAACAAGCATTGCAATTAGAACATGTCAACACTAGAAAAAAAAAAGTTTTTGTTCCCCCTAATTTTTGCACTTTGGACAAACAAACAAGGTTGCAAAAGTTGGGTTGTTACACTTGGTCCAGGATTTTTACTTCTTATCGTAAAGCTGAACCTCAAATGACTCTAAGTTTACTCCGTAGTAATTTTTATTTTGGTCTTATGATTCGCTATAGATATGCCTTGGATGCTCTAGTGGGAGGAGATTTCCTTCATTGCAATGGGGATCAAGCTTTTAATGCCATAAAGAAGTTGGTTGCATCACATGATTCAGCTAATAACTTTGATTCGAGCACTTATTAGCATTTATAATAGATTAAACACTCTTGAGACAAGTGCATCTCGCTTAAATGAAAATTATGGATATATTCGTAACCGTCTTGATCAAGTTTTAGTGAACTCTGAACCTTCATTATGGGATCCTACTATTAAAATTGTCATAGGTGACCAAACTCTTCATGCTAATTGTGATATTATGACTGAATTTTGCCTAATGCCTAAGAGTATTCATAAATCTTTGAAACTTTGGGAATTCGCTGAAGGAGGAGAGGGAATAACTCTTATTGATAACTCTGTTATAATTCCTAAAGGAATAGTTGCGGGTGTGCATACAACCATTCTTGGGAGAACAATATCCATTGATTATCTTGTTATTGAATGTGCGAGAACAGGACAAATCACACTTGGAAGATCCCTGCTTGAAACTATTGGGAGCGATCATAGATATGGGAGAAGGTACCCTAAAATTCACCTCTACACCCGGGGGTAGCCATATATTCCCTAAGCCAAAGAGTAAGAAAAAGAACAAGAAAGGTAAGGGTAAAGCCCAAGGTAATGTCGATGCTTCATCTCTCGATAATACTTGATATACACTTTCTGCGCCTAGCTGAAAGGCGTTAAAGAAAAGCGCTTATGGGAGACAACCCATGTTTTTACTACAGTATTTTTATTTTATATTTGAGTCTTGGAAGTTGTTTACTACTGTAGCAACCTCTCCTTATCTTAGTTTTGTGTTTTGTTGTGCCAAGTAAAGTCTTTGATAGTAAGGTTCATACTAGATTTGGATTACTGCGCGATTCTGATTTCTTTTGCTGTCACGAATTTCGACCTGCCTCCCTGTAGGTAGCTCAGAAAATTAAGCCAATTTACGTGTGTGATCCTCAGATATGTACGCAACTTTTATTCAATTTGGGCATTTTCATTTGAGCAAGTCTGGTGCCTCAATAAAATCCATCTTTACGTACTGTTCTGTTTTGACAGATTCTGCCTTTTATTTCGCATTGCCTCTTTTGCTATGTTGGATGAATTTCTTTGATCCATTAATGTCCAGTAGCTTTATGCAATGACCAGAAGTGTTAAGAATGATTGTGTCACCTCTAAACATGTTAATTTTTATTGTGCACTAACCCTCTAATGAGTTGTTTCGAGTTTGGTGTGGAGGAAGTTTTCAAGGATCAAGAGAGGAGTATGATACAATATGATCAAGGAGAGTGAAAGCTCTAAGCTTGGGGATGCCCCGGTGGTTCACCCCTGCATATTCTAAGAAGACTCAAGCGTCTAAGCTTGGGGATGCCCAAGGCATCCCCTTCTTCATCGACAACATTATCGAGGTTCCTCCCCTGAAACTATATTTTTATTCAGTCACATCTTATGTGCTTTGCTTGGAGCATCGGTTTGTTTTTGTTTTTGTTTTTGTTTGAATAAAATGGATCCTAGCATTCATTGTGTGGGAGAGAGACACGCTCCGCTGTTGCATATGGACAAATATGTCCTTAGGCTTTACTCATAGTATTCATGGCGAAGGTTGAATCTTCTTCGTTAAATTGTTATATGGTTGGAATCGGGAAATGCTACATGTAGTAATTCTAAAATGTCTTGAATAATTTGATACTTGGCAATTGTTGTGCTCATGTTTAAGCTCTTGCATCATATACTTTGCACCCATTAATGAAGAAACACCTAGAGCTTGCTAATTTGGTTTGCATATTTGGTCTCTCTAAAGTCTAGATAATATCTAGTATTGAGTTTTGAACAACAAGGAAGACGGTGTAGAGTCTTATAATGTTTACAATATGTCTTTTATGTGAGTTTTGCTGCACCGTTCATCCTTGTGTTTGTTTCAAATAATCTTGCTAGCCTAAACCTTGTATCGAGAGGGAATACTTCTCATGCATCCAAAATCCTTGAGCCAACCACTATGCAATTTGTGTCCACCATACCTACCTACTACATGGTATTTCTCCGCCATTCCAAAGTAAATTGCTTGAGTGCTACCTTTAAAATTCCATCATTCGCCTTTACAATATATAGCTCATGGGACAAAATAGCCTAAAAACTATTGTGGTATTGAATATGTACTTATGCACTTTATCTCTTATTAAGTTGCTTGTTGTGCGATAACCATGTTCCTGGGGACGCCATCAACTCTTTGTTGAATATCATGTGAGTTGCTATGCATGTCCGTCTTGTCACGAAGTAAGAGAGATCTACCACCTTAATGGTTGGAGCATGCATATTGTTAGAGAAGAACATTGGGCCGCTAACTAAAGCCATGAATCATGGTGGAAGTTTCAGTTTTGGACATATATCCTCAATCTCATATGAGAACATTAACTGTTGCTACATGCTTATGCATTAAAGAGGAGTCCATTATCTGTTGTCCATGTTGTCCCGGTATGGATGTCTAAGTTGAGAATAATCAAAAGCGAGAAATCCAAAATGCGAGCTTTCTCCTTAGACCTTTGTACAGGCGGCATGGAGGTACCCCTTTGTGACACTTGGTTAAAACATGTGTATTGCGATGATCCGATAGTCCAAGCTAATTAGGACAAGGTGCCGGCACTATTAGTATACTATGCATGAGGCTTGCAACTTGTAAGATATAATTTACATAACTCATATGCTTTATTACTACCGTTGACAAAATTGTTTCATGTTTTCAAAATAAAAGCTCTAGCACAAATATAGCAATCGATGCTTTCCTCTTTGAAGGACCATTCTTTTACTTTTATGTTGAGTCAGTTCACCTATCTCTCGTCCACCTCAAGAAGCAAACACTTGTGTGAACTGTGCATTGATTCCTACATACTTGCATATTGCACTTGTTATATTACCTTACATTGACACTATCCATGAGATATACATGTTATAAGTTGAAAGCAACCGCTGAAACTTAATCTTCCTTTGTGTTGCTTCAATACCTTTACTTTGATTTATTGCTTTATGAGTTAACTCTTATGCAAGACTTATTGATGCTTGTCTTGAAGTACTATTCATGAAAAGTCTTTGCTTTATGATTCATTTGTTTACTCATGTCATTACCATTGTTTTGATCGCTGCATTCATTACATATATTTACAATAGTATGATCAAGGTTATGATGGCATGTCACTCCAGAAATTATCTTTGTTATCGTTTACATGCTCGGGACGAGCGAGAACTAAGCTTGGGGATGCTGATACGTCTCCGACGTATCGATAATTTCTTATGTTCCATGCTACATTATTGATGATATCTACATGTTTTATACACATTATATGTCGTATTTATGCATTTTCCGGCACTAACCTATTAACGAGATGCCGAAGAGCCGATTCTTTGTTTTACTGCTGTTTTTGGTTTCGAAATCCTAGTAAAGAAATATTCTCGGAATTGGACGAAATCAACGCCCGGGGTCCTATTTTGCCACGAAGCTTCCGGAAGACCGAGGGAGAGTCGAAGTGGGGCCACGAGGTGGCGACACACCAGGGCGGCGCGGCCCGGGCCACGGCCGCGCCGGCCTGTGGTGTGGGCCCCTCGTGCCGCCTCTTTACCTGCCCTTCCGCCTACTTAAAGCCTCCGTCGCGAAACCCTGCGTGCCGAGAGCCACGATACGGAAAACCTTGCGAGACGCCGCCGCCGCCAATCCCATCTCGGGCGATTCCGGAGATCTCCTCCGGCACCTCGCCGGAGAGGGGATTCATCTCCCGGATGACTCTTCACCGCCATGGTCGCCTCCGGAGTGATGAGTGAGTAGTTCACCCCTGGACTATGGGTCCATAGCAGTAGCTAGATGGTTGTCTTCTCCTCATGTGCTTCATTGTCGGATCTTGTGAGCTGCCTAACATGATCAAGATCATCTATCCGTAATTCTATATGTTGTGTTTGTCGGGATCCGATGGATAGAGAATACTATGTTATGTTAATTATCAAGTTATTACCTATGTGTTGTTTATGATCTTGCATGCTCTCCGTTATTAGTAGAGGCTCTGGCCAAGTTTTTGCTCTTAACTCCAAGAGGGAGTATTTATGCTCGATAGTGGGTTCATGCCTCCATTAAATCTAGGACAGTGACAGAAAGTTCTAAGGTTGTCGATGTGCTGTTGCCACTAGGTATAAAACATTGATGCTATGTCTAAGGATGTAGTTATTGATTACATTACGCACCATACTTAATGCAATTGTCTGTTGTTTTGCAACTTAATACCGGAAGGGGTTCGGATGATAACCTGAAGGTGGACTTTTTAGGCATAGATGCATGCTGGATAGCGGTCTATGTACTTTGTCGTAATGCCCAATTAAATCTCACTATATTTATCATATCATGTATGTGCATTGTTATGCCCTCTCTATTTGTCAATTGCCCGACTGTAATTTGTTCACCCAACATGCTTTTATCTTATGGGAGAGACACCTCTAGTGAACCGTGGACCCCGGTCCTATTCTTTACATCGAATACAATCTACTGCAATTGTTCTTTACTGTTTTCTGCAAACAATCATCTTCCACACAATATGGTTAATCCTTTGTTACGGCAAGCCGGTGAGATTGACAACCTCACTGTTTCGTTGGGGCAAAGTACTTTGGTTGTGTTGTGCAGGTTCCACGTTGGCGCCGGAATCCCTGGTGTTGCGCCGCATTACATTTCGCCACCATCAACCTTCAACGTGCTTCTTGGCTCCTCCTGGTTCGATAAACCTTGGTTTCTTTCTGAGGGAAAACTTGCTACTGTCTGAATCACACCTTCCTCTTGGGGTTCCCAACGGACGTGTGTCAACTACACGCATCACACCCCTTCTTAGAGCATCTTGATCTACAAAGTTATTTAAACATGCTCAATATTAGTAACAAATTAGATCAGTGGAAGATTTTATTAATTTCCCATCAAGACATGCTTTGTTTTGCAGTTTCCAAATTGCTCAGTAGATAGCAACTATGCCATAAATCTGGATATTGCGGCTGACAATACTGAGAGAACCACCCGAAAAACTGAGAAAAAGAAGCAAACCTATATGTTGCACCAATAGTCTTGGCAACACAACTCCAGATATATTTGGCAGTAGCACATGTAAAGAAAATACGATGGGTGGTCTCTCCTACATTACAAAATTGGCACTTTGTGTTTCCCACCCATTTTATTTTCTTTTCATATTTTATTTTGTGGCTATAGCATTGTGCCAGATCAACCAGGCCAAACTTTAACCTTTAAGGAAATTTTCCTTTCCATAAATGTTTAAAGGCTTTGTCTATCCCATTGCTACATAGTTGTTTGTAAACAAACTTGACACCAAACATGTCGTCTTTGGTCCATTTCCACACCAGAGTATTTTTTTGGGAAGAAAGGGTGCTGGAGCCCAGAGAACCTTGTGCAACCCTCTCATATGATCTTGCAAATGAATGAGTAGCCACCTTTTGAAAGTAAACCTACAACTGTTCCTAGCAGCAGCACAGTCAGATCTTGCTCATTTTAGATCTCAAAAAAATCTGGGATTTTTTTTCAAGGGAGTGAAATCACACTAGGTATCAACCTAGAAATTTGTTGTTTTTTCAGTCACCAATTAGCATTTTCCTCCAACTAAGGTAGATGTCGTTGATATGCAACATGTCAGACCACAAAGCAGAGTTGTTTTGTCCCTGACTGGCATTGGGCATGTACTTCCTCCACATGAAATCTTGCCATGGTCCTTTATCTTTTTCAAGTCTCCACCACCACTTAAACATCAAACTAATGTTGAATTTGGTTAGATATTTCGTACCTAAACCACCTTTACTTATGGGTCTGCAAACATGTCTCCAGCTAACTAAGTGATATTTCTTTTTCCCTCTGTTGCCAGCCCAGAAAAACTCCCTGATTGGTTTTTTCCAGCCCTTTAATATTTTTGTGTGTAACAATCTCATGGACATCTAATAAACAACACTATATGTCAAGGAAGCAACAATTTTTGTCACCCTACTTCCAATAGACATAGTGCTGCTCATCCAACCTTCCATTCTATTATTGATTCTTTCTTTCACAAACTCCATCTTAGTCATAGTTTTTCTTCTGGCACACACTAGGGTCCCTATATATCTGATCGTCCAGTTGCCAATTTGATAATTAAACATATAATCATACATAAATAATTTAATATCATTAGGCTTAATCAAAAGTACCTCGCTTTTCTCAAAGTTGATTTTCAGGCCGGGCATGGACTCAAACACATAGATAAGTAATTTGAAATTTATAGCACTATCCATATCATCTTGGATAAAAATAGCCGTATCATCTACATATTGTAGAGTGGAAATCCCTTCATCCACCAGGTGATCTACCAGCCCCTAATTAAGCCACTACGTTGTGCATTCGGAACCATTTTAGACAAACAGTTAACTGCCAAATTGAATAAAGAGAGGGGGGGAAGGGTCACCCTGCCCCACTTCTTTGAAGCTACCAAAATAGGGTCCCACATTGTCATTGATTTTAAAACTCAAGGTGCCATCAGAAGCATCATTTCTGATCCATGCAAGCTAGTTGTCGTTAAAGTCTTTCTGTCTGCATCAACCAAAGACAAAAAAAATCCTAGTTCACTTTGCGAGAGGATTTTTAAAGTCATTTTTCAAGATCACACCATATTGTTTCATGTATTTGGTTTCCTCGAGGATTTCCTGCAGCAGCATCACTCCATTATCTATGAATCTTCCTTTGATGAATGCATTTTGGTAGCCGGCAATGAGTATGTGCATTACTGGTTTAGTTCTAATAGTCAGAGCTTTTGTAAAAAAATTGAACAACACTTGAAGCAAGTAGATATGTCTGAACTTTTGAATCATGGACGCATCATCACTTTTTGGAATTAGGGTAATAATACAATAATTAATCCTACTCAAGGTAATTTTGTGTTGATGAAAATCAGAGAACATCCTCATCATATCACATTTTATAATATCCCAAGAACTCTGAAAGAATCCAATTGGGAAGCCATCTGTCCCAACAACTTTGTTCTTTTCCATCTGAAAGATAACATCTCTCATCTCCTCTTTAGTGAAATCTCGGTCAAGGTCCAGTCAATCCAAAACATTCAGTTGGTCCATCTCTAACCACATATCATCTCTCAATCTTGTAGTAGAAGTGTTTTGAGGGCCAAAAAGATGCTTATAGAAGGAGGTAGCATGTGCTAACAGCTTAGGTGTTCCTTCAATCAAGGAGGGGCCATCTTGCAAGGAAAAGTGGTCTTCTACCTCCTTTGGCCATTGGCAATTCTATGAAATTACTCAGTGTTGTTTTCACCTTTCAAAGACCCACATCACTCAACTTAATGAACTAGTTAAGGCATCAACATGTGTGTAACTCCAATCACTTCGACAACCTCTATAAAAAAGTTTTAAATTTCCCTAAAATTTATATGCATGCATTCAATACACACTTATATTTTCCACCCAATTCGAGTCTCTCAAAGTAGCGTGATTTTACAACAACCTACAATAGAAAAGTACATGTTTTATGTCCCCAACTCCAACATGGTGTTTTTTAGGCACATCCGGTGTGTAAGTGTCAAAACAAATACTAGGATAAAATAAAGTAAAAAAACTAATGCAAATGCAGTGGTAAAAGTAAGATGCAACAATAGTACTAGTAAATATGCAAACTAACAATGCAAAGTATTTTGTATTTTCGGAATTATTTGATATCGATAATTAAAGTGCATACAAAGTAAAGTAAACGGTATTTCTTATGCTTAGAATTGGACCATTTTTCATGGTTTCGCTTGACCTCTCTCTGATAAACATTGTGGCATGAATACAACTTCACATAAAAAGTTAATAGAAATGAACTTCATGTAGCGTTCGATACACATTCATATGGGCATTACATCGTAACATAGCGATGATACAACACATCTCACTAATGTAGGCAGCTCATGTAGCTCCAAAACAATGAAGTACATAGAGAGAGATTGATCAAGCTACTTCCAAAAAACCATAGCCCAGGGGTAGGCTACTCCCTCTTCATCATGGAAATGATGCAGATGATACTGATGGAGGCGGAGGAGCTACCAGAGGTGACTCTGGCAATGTTTCCTCTCAAACCTTCCAATGTTTTGTCTCCATTTTGTGGGTTCTCTATTTTCGGTGGCCTCTTCGTGGGTTTGTGACGGGGGGTTATATATAAATGATTTTTGGTCAAGACACAATAGTGAGCATGAAAACCTAGTGTAAAAGGGTTAATTGATGTGGTGGGACCCACCCATGGCACGATATGCCATTTTGGCCACGCCATGGGGCCTACCTGCTAGCTCATTGATCTTCTGGTATCTCCTTTTGCACAAAGTCTTTGTGCTTCCAAAATAATCAGATGGCAATAAGTCCCACTCGGTTTGAGGTGCACAAAGTCTTTTACATGTATCACATGGCCGCGAGCCACTCACAGCGGAGGAGACGGGTCGGGACCGTGCCCTCTTTTTGTTGAGAGAGCACAATCTCATGAGAAGAGATAGAGATAGAGGTATGCTACATGGCACATGTACTCATGTATTATAGTGAATATACGTGAGATCTCAATACATGAAAAACCCAATGGACATGACAATCAAACCGGGTCAAACCTGTCAAACGGTGAAAGGGCTATATTCTGAATGATTGTCGTAGTTTGGGGTAACAGTTGAACCAACTCAGAATTAAGGGTTGTAAGGTGAACTTTGAGATAAAGTGAGGGTGGGTGGGGGAGGGGGTAAACTAGACTTCTCTCTATAAAAAAATATTAATATTTATATCATTAGAGGAGGCCGGTTGAATGGTGGCCATTTGTGTAGGATCTTGGGATCCCACCGACTGCCGGTGAAAACCGAGCCTCTAGCTGACGATGGCAGCGTATATGCGTTGTTACCTTGGTGAAGATATTGTATTTGCAGTTGTCCTCTACTCGCACGGGATGCTCTAGGGGAAACCCTAGATCCGTATCTTCCGAATCAAACGATAGTAAGGGCGATTTTTTGGAGCAACATCTGGACAAAGGAGGTAGGAGGTAGAGCAGTGTTGCATTTACCACGTGAATGGCGACGTGTCTTGGCTGCGTGGTGCAGCGAGGTCTTGTCGGCGGATGTGACTTGATGGACTCGCTCAGGGGGTGAGCGTTGTCTGACGTCGTTGCGGCTTCGACGGTTGGCCTAACGAGGACTATGCGGATCACCACCCCTGGAGATGGACTGACGGCTCGACGATGGTGATGGCTTTTGGATCATGTGCATGAGGTGCATGATGAGGTTCTGCTGAACCATATGTGTGCTTCCTTTCACTATAGGATGATTCAATGACGTCCCCAATATCTAACTGACGCGGCATTGTTATGTTTGTTTGAGCATAGAGGCCGAGGTGATATGATCTTCCCCATTATAGTTTGTAGGTGTTATACGGTGGTAGCTTCAAATTTGTTTATAAGCATCTCCACCGGCAGCCTCCCAAATAGTCGCCGGCAGAGGTGTCGGCACCTCCATATGGGGGACGCCGGCACCGCATCCTCTATTTGGGGAAGCTATTCCCACACCTGCGCCCCAAAACCGGCGGCCTCGATAGATTTTTTTTACATGAACTAAATATTTTTACTTGAGTTTCATTTTAATGTTATTCAGGATCGAGGAATAAATAATATTTTCGGACAAATCCGAGTAAAACATTATTCACTCCTCAACCTCGGATGACATATGAAACCTGCTTCATCTCTAGCCTACAACCTACCGGCCATCTAGCTCTATGAAAGTGGACGATCGCCCGCTAATCTCTCCGGTGCTCTCTCCCCTCCTCTGTCCGCTCCTCCTCCGTCGATGATCCCCTGATCTCTCCGCCACGAACGACAAGTAGGCGGCTCTATCCCGCGCGGCGTCGTGGCGGGAGCATCGTGGCGGTAAAATATCCCGCGCGGCGCTCTGGCGTCACTGACAGGCGGCTCCCACGCCCAAAATTTTCAGCCTCGCGAGACGCCAACGCGCTCGATTCGCGCCCTTGGCCAAGGGGCCGGCACGGGGTTGCCGGCGCTTCCATTGGGCTCGGGAAAGCGCCGGCGCCGTTTGGGGTGCGCCGGTGTGAGTCCATTTTCGCTCCCGGTCCCCAAAACGCTATCCGAACCACTATCGGGGCGCCGGTGGAGATGCTATAAGGTATGTTATTACTTGCCAGACATCTAAGCTATGCACAAGCGGGTCTCAGACTCCTTTTCGAAAGAAAAAGAAAACATGTAAAAAAAGGCCCGAGCGATATGTGCGCGTAAGCGATGACGAAGCGCCCATATGAATGTTCCATGCAGCTTTGTCCCTCAAAGCAAAAGGAAAAGCTGTCTCTCTTCATTGACCTGACGGAACATAAGGTTTTTCGCTTCCAGAGTTCCAGTGTACTGATTCGATCACCAGATGCAGAGGAATTTGTATTGAGAATACCGTCTCCCGCTTTGCTTTGAAACCGTGCAACCACTGGAATCACATGGATCATGGAAAATCACATCGTTTAGATCGGAATTACACAAGCACTCCATCTGTTTTGATGTGGTAAGATCTAATAAGATGACATATGTTTGCAGGGTCTAAGTGCAGCTACGAATTAGATGATGTTTCCTGACTAGATTTGTTGCCACGAACGATAGTGACTTAACCAATGGTAGAATATTCTAACTAGATCTGTGAAACTAGCGAGGCAACTTCTGTTAAAACTCTTGCACGTGGTGGTATAAAAATCTTGAAACGTACGTCGACCCCCAAGCAATCTGGATTCTGGAAGACGCAGAGTGACAAAGTCAAAAATAACTTGACCTCGTATCTTCCAGGATGGTTCATGGTTGGGTACGATAACGTGAGCCAACACTTTCAGACCTGCATAAATACACACACTGCTCCCTTGCCATTCAAAAAGAAAATACGGCTCCGAAAGTTGCAGCTGCTCTGCTTTGCTCTCTCCTCCGCACCGTAGAAGACCGGCGTCGGCACGCAGCTAGCCATGGCTGCCAAAGATGAGCAGCAGTCACCGCTGCACATCCTCTTCTTCCCGTTCCTAGCCCACGGCCACCTCATTCCGATCGCCGACATGGCCGCGCTCTTCGCTTCGCGCGGCGTCAGGTGCACCATCCTCACCACGCCCGTCAACGCCGCCATCATCCGCTCGGCCGTCGATCGTGCCAACGACGCTTCCCTTGGCACCGACTGCCCAGCGATCGATATCTCCGTGGTGCCTTTCCCTGACGTCGGGTTACCGCCGGGTGTCGAGAACGGCACGGCCCTTACATCCCCCGGCGACCGCCTCAAGTTCTTTCAAGCGGCGGAGCAGCTCCGGGAGCCCTTCGATCGGTTCTTGGCCGACCACCACCCCGACGCGGTGGTGTCGGACAGTTTCTTCCACTGGTCCGCGGACTCTGCCGCGGAGCACGGCGTCCCGCGCCTGGGATTCCTCGGCAGCAGCTTGTTCGCGGGATCCTGCACCGACAGCATGCTGCGCAACAACCCGCTGGAGACTGCCCCCGACGACCCCGACGCCCTGGTTTCCCTGCCGGGGCTGCCGCACCGCGTCCAGCTGAGGCGGAGCCAAATGATTGACCCCGTGAAGCGGCCGGACCTCTGGGAATTGCACCGGCGCGTTAACGCGGCGGACCAGAAGAGCTTCGGCGAGATTCTCAATAGCTTCCACGAGCTGGAGCCAGACTACGTCGAGCATTACCAGACGACGCTCGGTCGCCGCGCGTGGCTCGTCGGCCCGGTCGCGCTCGCCAACATGGACATGGCTGGAAGAGGCGCCAGCGCGCTCTCGCCGGACGCGGACAGCTGCATGCAGTGGCTGGACACCAAGCAGCCTGGCTCGGTGGTGTACGTCTCCTTCGGCTCGATGGTCAGTTTCTCACTGGCGGAGCTCCGCGAGCTCGCTCGCGGCCTCGACCTCTCAGGCAAGAATTTCGTGTGGGTGGTCGGCCGCGCATGCCCGGACTCTTCAGAGTGGATGCCGGAAGGTTTCGCCGACCTGATTGCACGCGGCGACCGTGGCTTCATCGTCCGAGGCTGGGCGCCGCAGATGCTGATCCTGAACCATCCGACCCTCGGCGGGTTCGTCACGCACTGCGGCTGGAACTCGACCCTCGAGTCCGTGAGCGCGGGTGTCCCGATGGTCACCTGGCCACGGTTCGCGGATCAGTTCAACAACGAGAAGCTCATCGTGGAGGTGCTCAAGGTGGGTGTCAGCATCGGCGCTAAGGACTTCGGATCAGGTATTGAGACACACGAGGTGATAAGCGGTGAGGTCATCGCTGAATCGATCCAGAGATTGATGGGCAATGGCGAGGAAAGCAACGCGATACAAAAGAAGGCTAAAGATCTCAGTGTGGAGGCGAGGCGTGCGGTAGAAAACGGCGGATCTTCCTACAATGATGTTGGAAGGCTGATGGACGAGTTGATGGCCCGACGGAGCCGTGTCAAGATTTTTTTTTGAAAACGGTGGTTTGTATTAATTAATCGGTAGTAGAGTTCTGATTACATTCTACCAAAGTCAGCTCCAACACGCAGGAAGGTGCTGAACCTTGTAACACACCACCAGTACAACTCACACGACTAAACCTGGCCAACTCATGAGCCAGCCTATTATCTTCTCTTGCCACTTTTCTGAAGATGAAGTCAGGTAGCAGAGTAACCAACCGATGGATGTCCGCTAGCACACTCGACGTATGGGAGCGATCCCTAACATCAGAGTTTGCCTTTTTTATTAGAGCATCACAGTCACTCTCAATAATTAGGCTACTATCCACCAGTTGAACAGCTTGCTTGATCCCTTCTAAACAAGCCAACGCTTCTGCAGTTTCCGCATTATCACAATCAGGAAGAATTTCCCAGGCGGACCATTTGATCTGTCCAAGGTGATTACGAACAAGAGCACCCCACGAGGCAAAGTTTGATTCTTTGATGAAACTAGCATCCACGCTTAGGCATTGCCAGCCCGTGTCTGGTGGCTTCCACCTTGATTTCATTTCATTCTTCTTTGGTTCCTCATGTATCTCCTTCATTTCAAGCATTGGACTTTTTCCTTTCCTATCTTCAGGCTGCTTTTCCTCTCTAATATTTGACAACATCTGCCAGTAGTTGCTTAAGAAATCAGTCGACTGGTTTATTCCCACCTTCCCATCTCCAAAGATGCAATTGTTTCTTAGGTGCCAGGCCCTCCACCAGACCAGCATCAGCTTTCCGCGCATATCTGGGCTTGAAGCATTCAGAATGTTCAGAGTCCACTCCTTCCCACTATTTCTCAGTTTTTCTTCAGGTGGTAGCTTCCAGATTTTTCTCATGCTTTCTCTTAAGGCGACAGCTTTGGTGCAGGTCATAGTGGCATGGTATCCATCTTCTTCTTCTCTTCCGCATATGGTGCAAGTTGGATCAGTTGTCATATTATGCAAGCACCGGTTTTTTTGTACCGCTAGTGCTTCCGTGGCTAGTCTCCAACTAAAGATCTTCACCTTTTGTGGTACTTTTGTTTTCCATATCACATCCTAGATCGGACGGTCTCCATTAGGATTGTCGCTTTGCTGGCCTGAGCAGAAATTCTCGGAATTCTGAAGTAGGGCGAGTCTGTATGCACTCCGAACACCGAAGTTGCCCGATTTCTCAAAGTGCCAGGCTATATAGTCTTCTTCAGCTGAGTGAGGTAAACGAATTCGCAAAATTTCCTCGGCATCATAATCTGGAAACATCGACCTGACTAGGTCTTCCTTCCATGTCATTGAGCTGTTGTCAATTAGGTCCGAAACCCAACGGTATCTACCTCCACCAATCTTTGTCGAGGGTTTTAAGTTTCCTCTCGGGACCCAATTATCACGCCAAATCCGGATTTTTGATCCAGATTGGACACGCCATATCACTCCTTTTTTCAAGAGCTCAAGTCCATGACAAATGCCCTGCCAACCTGGGGAAGAGTTTTGGATAAAAGCAGTGTCAGTGAGTTCAGCATTAGGAAAATATTTTGCTTTGAAAAGTCTGGCACAAAGACTATGAGGGAAGGCTAGCAGTCTCCAGGCCTGCCTGGCTAGGAGGGCTTGATTGAACAACCTGTAGTCCCTAAAGCCCAGACCTCCGAAATATTTAGGAGCAATAATTTTCTCCCATGACTTCCAATGGGTTTTTCGTCTGTCTAACTCATCGCCCCACCAAAAGTTTCTTGTTATTTGAGCAAATTCCTCGCATAAGCCAGCCGAGAACTTAAAAACACTCATAGCATAGGCGGGAATCGCTTGCACGACGGATTTTATAAATGTTTCCTTTGCCCCTGAAGACATATACTTTTCACACCAATCATTCATATACTTGTGTAGGGTCTCCTTTGTTGACTCGAATTGGCCCTTTTTCATTTTTCCTTCGGGAATGGGAAGCCCAAGGTATTTTTCCTCAAACTCAGCCTTCTCAATATGTAGGATTGATAGTGTAGCATCTCCATCCTCTTCTCTGACTTTGTTACCGAGGAGAATGGAACATTTTGATGGGTTGAGTAGCTGGCCTGTACACTTCTCATAAGTGTGTAGAATCCCCTTCACTATACTGGCTTGTTCTATGTTTGCCTCGAAGAATAAAAGGCTATCGTCCGCGAACAGAAGGTGCGAGATGCCAGGAGCTCTGCGGCAAATTTTCAATTCTTTCAATCTATTTGCACTGATTTCATGATCAATGAGGGATGAAAGGCCTTCAGCAACAAGGAGGAAGAGGTAGGGGGACAGAGGGTCGCCCTGCCTTAAGCCTCTAGTAGGGCTGAAAGCATCGAGGAGTGATCCGTTTAGTCTGACAGCATATCTCACTGAGGTAACACAGGACATGATCCAAATGATCCACTTTTCTGCAAAACCCATTTTCCTCATGACTCCCTCAAGGAACAACCAATCTACCCGGTCGTAGGCCTTGCTTAGGTCAAGCTTATAGGCACAGAAGCTCCCTCCTTTGTTGCTATTGTTTTGGAGGGCAAATATACATTCAAAGGCCATAAGGGCGTTGTGCGTAATCATCCTCCCTGGTATGAATGCACTTTGGGTAGGTGATATGATCTCGTCAAGAATAGGTCTAAGTCTGTTTGCAATGCATTTAGAGATCACCTTGTAGACAACGTTGCAAAGGCTAATAGGTCTATAATCTTTTAGACTAGCCGCCTCTTTAAATTTTGGGATTAGGACAATCGCTGTGTCGTTTGTACCATCAGGCATAACACCAGTTCGGAAGAACTCCTTCACTGCAGCTATGACTTCGTCTTTGACAAGAGCCCAATTTCTCTGGAAAAAACGAGCAGGATAGCCATCAGGGTCAGGGGCCTTCATCGGCCCAATTTGGAACAGGGCGTTGCTGATTTCTTCATCAGTGAAGTCTTGGCAGAGCCTATCATTAGTATTAGCATCTATTTTCCTCTGAATGAGCTTCAGTATACCATCTGGTTCCACTGACTCATCTCTGTTGTACAAGTCCTTGAAAAACACTTTTGTCATATCTTTTATCTTGTCGTCATCCATGATAACCGAACCATCGTCTGTAGCTAGTTTGGTAATATTGTTCTTTTTAGATCTCCAGCTTGCTTTTCTGTGGAAATAACTAGTGTTTTGGTCTCCGGACTTCAGCCAATCAACGCGAGATCGTTGCTTCCACATTACCTCTTCCTTTGCCAAAAGTTCATTCATCTCTTTGGTGATAATCTTCTTTTCGCTCAAACTATAACCATCTTGGTACATACTAACAATCTGCAGCCTCTTTCTCAATCTCTCTAATTTCCTAGGTACGGAGCCAATAGTTCTTTTGCTCCAAGTATGTAGAGTATCCATCAACCCATCTAATTTGTTGCTGATATCCTCTAGATTATTAGCTTTTTTCTGTCCGTTCCATGCTCCCTCAATTTCCTCTCCCAAAGAAACTTCCCTTTCCCAGTAGGCTTCATATCTCCTGCAAGGTTTCATCGGTCTGGCAGACACAGGGGAATTGAAGCTAACAAGCAGAGGACAATGGTCAGATCTGGGACTCACCAGGTGCTCAACCTTGTAGTCCTGGAACATATTCATCCAATCTTGGCAGGCAACAGCCCTATCCAGCCTCACGCGAACGTTGCGGTCTCCCTTTTGCTTATTATCAAAGGTCCAAGGAAGGCCAGAGAAACCAAGGTCATGGAGGTCACAATAAGATAAGACCTCCCTAAACTGCAACATCTGCCTTTCATTGCGTTTTGTTTTGGAGAAGTGTTCTCCCTGCCAGAGGGCTTCGTTGAAGTCCCCTGTCATCATCCAGGGGCCATTAGCTGAGGGTTTTATTCTCCTCAACAAGTCCCACATGTGGTGTCTCTGACTTGCGCAAGGTTCACCATAGACAAACGTGCACCTCCATTTTATTTCTTTTGGCAGATTTCTGATCATTACATCAACACACCGGCTGCCTATTCCTAGTAGATCGACCTCTACACTCTCCTCCCAGAATAGGGCAACACCTCCACCTTTGCCCTCTTCTTTAAAAGAGATTACATGTTTGAGGCCAAGCCTCCATCTAAGGCCCTCTACTACATCCTTACATTGGCGAGTTTCAGAAAGAAAAACAATTTTCACTTTATTTCTATGGACGAGGCGCACGAGTTCTTGAACTGTCCGGGGGTCGCCCAAACCCCGGCAGTTCCAGACCAAAATTCTCATTTGTTGCGCCGGGCGCTCTTCTTGGCGCCCAGCTTCATGCCCTCTGACCTCAGGCCGGTTTCTTTGCTGTTGCTCTTCTTCCCTTTGTTCTGTAGTGTGTTCTCCCCCACTTCTTCCATCTGTTCCAGTTGGCCTAACAGGTTAGTCCTCTGTGATCCTGAACCTGCAACAAACTGGTTATCTTGGCTATCAGCTATAATGTCCAACGACTCACTCTCCTGTGAGCCTTGTTTCTTTTCTTCAACTATTTCCTTTGGCTTCACATAGCTTTGTGCCGCCCTCTCCTCTTCATGCCTCAGTTTCGTCAAGTACTCCTTTCCCAGGCATTCCTCAAGGGTTGGTACCTGCATCAAGATCTTCTTTGGCAAAGGTTGCAGCCGTTGATCATCCTCTTCCACCTCTGGTCTGGATCGCTGAGCCCCCAGGGAGCAGCCCTGGGTTGCCAGCGGTGTGTTGTCGTTGTCGGGACGCTGCCTCCTTTTCCAGCTCGCGCCGCTCTTCAGGTTGTTGGTGATGGTTTCTGCAGGAGTCTCGTTTGTTGTAGGTGCTCGAGCCCCGGTGCCCACGACCGGGGGGCTTGCGGCGACCGCATTGCTGGTTCCAACAACAGCTACAGCGTTGTCGAGGGCGTACTGCAACTGTTGTTTGGACACCCCAGTAGTCGGCGATGGCGGAGTCGTGGTTGTAGCAGCTTCGTTGTCCCTCTTTTCGCTGTTCTCCAGCACGGACTCCTTAGCGGCGGCTGTAGCCGGTTGTGCTGGAGGTGGTGGTGGTGATGCAGGTCCTCCGTCCCCGATCTCGTTTGTCGCCTTGTCCTGGATGGAGAGTTTACCAACGTCGTGGGTGACACGAGAGATGGTGGCGATATGTTGTCGGAAGCCGGCCTTGGGGGGATGCGTGATGTAGTCCAGGCCAGAGCGCCATCAAGCGTTGCTGATGACGTTCTTGTCCTGTGAATTCCGGCATGGACCATCGGCGCGCGTCCTTGGGGTGGGTCGGAGCCACCCCCAGGTCGTCGCTGTACCTCTTCTTCCTCTCATTTGCTGGGAGCAGGCAGTCCGTGTCTTGGTGCCCGATGAAGCCGCAGAAGTGGCAGAAGTTTGGCAGCCGTTCATAGGCCACCGACACGACCACCTCCTCTTCACCGATTTCATCTTGGAGAGTAATCCACCTCTGCAGCGCTTGAGCGATGGGGATCCGCACTCTTGCCCTGAGAATCTTAGCACAAATATCTCCTCTAGCATCGTTATCAATGGAAATTAGCTCACCAATATCATTACCCAGGTTTCTACAAAGCTGCTTAGATAGAAGATAAAACGGGATGTTTTGAAACTGGATCCAAATGGGTATGGTGGTGAAAAGAAAATACTCAGGATCGACCCCCTCCTTTAGTTCTTCAACAAGAACAGCATCATTTCTGAAGTTCCATGGCCCCCCCTTGGTAACATGCAGGAAGTCACCTTCTTCAGAGAATTCTAACACAAACCTTCTGTCCTGAAGCTGGTTCATGTCGAGGTGGCCACGAATCTTCCAGAAGCTTCTCATGTTGTCGATGAGGGTCCTCGAAGTCACGAGGATAGTCGATAGGAAGATGCCTACCGCCAGAAACCTCGTGCGGGCAGCTCCTCGCGCCCTCGCCATGTTCACCACCAGCGCCTTCTTCTCCTTCTCGGTACCCAGCTCCTTGACGATCTCCTTCCCCTTGCACTGACGTGGCGGAGTCGCCGCGGCTTTGTCGGTGACGCCCGTGGTGTACCTCGCAGGCACCACCGCGTTGTTGATGGCGATGATGCCGTTGGTGCCCGTCTTAGCAGTGGAGGTGCCACTCCCTTTTGCAGACATGCTAGTGAGGTCTGCCATGAGGAGGGCAGAAACACAGGCGAAGGATAGTTGTGATGGTGAGGAGGGGTGCGGTGATGCGTTGGTGAATAGGCTGAAGGGGGTGGAATTTGTAGCCCAAAGGGGGGAAACTTTGATCCGGTGATTGCTCCCTGCATAAAATCGTTTGATTGTGTGGTGGATTGACTGGACATTGATTCTTTTATCCGTTGAGATCGAGTCAGTCTGTATCTCATGGTGGCTAGAGTCAAGGTGCTCAATCTTTGACTGCTGGAAGCGTAATTTGGGGGGTTTTTTTGCTATGGAAAATAGACACAACGGTTGTAATTCATCCTCACTCGGGGAGAACACGGGAAGGTTATTAATCTCCGATTGATTTAGAGGAATCAAGGAGAGCACGAGGATTTCGGAAGACCGGATAGTTACCAATTCGATTGGAGGGATCGCGTGGAGCGCGGGGCGCGGATCCTGCTCCCGCTCGACCAGGAGAGGGGCGAGCTGATCCTGGGCGGCCACATCAGGCACCAATTGATCTTGAGCGGCCAGGAGGCATGGGCACTCGGTACTGGATCCATGATTTAGGAAAGTATCGAACTTGGAAAGGAAATAAGCTAGGCATTTCCGTGGATTTTGGGATTTTCTGATGATTTCTTTCGATTTTTCTCTCGTGGCTGTGGGGATGAACTCACTGTGGCGCTGGGTCTGGATGTGGTGAAAATTGTTGGCGATTGTGGCAGAAGCAGGGATTTTGGTATCGCTCCACTCATCAAGCACACAGATCCTCTCAATCTCTCTCACTCTTGCCGAATTACAAGCTCGGGGAAGGGGATCGCGGGGATCGCCTCTGTCGTCGCCCGAGAGGCGAAGCAACGTGTTCAGTTTCGTGTGTTCAAAAATGATTATTTGACAATTACTGTGTTCTCTTTTCGAAGCACTGATCGTGTTACCATGATTTTCGACGGAGCCGTGTCAAGATTGGAGAAGACAAGCCGGCAAATTATGGAATTTGATCGACGTCAGATTTTGTCTGCTTTTGCAACATTAGATCTCGCTTCTGGGTGATAATTTCCCCATCAAATTCCGTATGACCGTAGTGTCAGAATATCCCACTAGTAGAAAACGGGTATTTGGTTTCGATTGGTAAGGAGTTTTAGTTTCGATTTTGCTAAAACATCCACTTGTATTATTTTCATTCAAATCTTTTCTAATTTTTTTCCATTCATTTTTTTCAGAATTCTAATGTTTGAGTTATTTAACCAGTTTAGTCTCTAACTACACTTAATATCTAGTCAAATTATTTATTCGAGGTCAAAAGTTTCTCCCGTCCCGCTTTCAAGTACTTTGCGCACACGTTATTGATATTAGTATCATATTAATCATATTAACCTCTTGATCACGATATCACACTTCTTTATTGTTTCATTTCCAAATGATTATTTTAATAAACAAAAAGTAATGAAGTAATAATAATATTGAATAAATAAATAACAATAAAAAGTTTTTTTTTTGCAAAACCTAAAATGTGAAAATTTTCATATTTCCCTTTTAGAGTAGATAGATTTTCATATACTACCTCCATTTCAAGAAATAAGGCGCACACATTTTCCAAGATGAACTTTGACCATAAAAATTGAGCAACAAAATCTTGATTATATTATATGTAATTAGTATCGTTAGATTCGTATTGAAAAGAACTTTTCAATGATAATAATTTCATTCAAAAAATGATTATCTATTTGAAGTAATTCTTGGTCAAACAAAAAGTACGTAAAACGAGGGCGTCTTATTCCTTGAAATGGAGGTAGTATTAAACTTTTTATTCAAGTTCGTATATATGCAAAAGTTATTTCCATCTTATTGAAAAATACAGTATTTTTTGTAAAATAAGTCAAAGTTCATGTTTGTTATTTTTCATAATAACTACATCACCTAACATGCCTACATCTAAAAGGATTTTAAATTTTAAAATATATAATTTTATATTTTATAAAGCTGAAAAGGCGCTCCACGGGAGGTGAGGGTGTGGAGCAAAAAAACCTAAAAAGTCTTTAGTCCCTCTTTGTGTCTGTAACCGGAACTAAATGTAGACCTTTAATTTCAATAGGAGACACCAACCGAGATTAAAAGAGGCTCACACCGACCATAGCCTGCCGCACACCCGTTAGTCCCGGTTGGTGACCAACCGGGAGTAAATGTTCCGTTTGACCCAGGACTAAAACCGTGCGGCGTCCTAGCCGTTGGAACGGGGACTAATGCTCGCATTTATCCCGGTTCCAAACGTCCCGGTTCTGAACGTGGCCGGGACAAATGCTCCGAGCAGCTCCGAACGAAAGTCATGTTTTCTACTAGTGTCCCTTATGATCCTATCAATGAAGAATTGACGACATAACATGTAGATGACCGGTACAACAAGATAAAGATTGTGGATTGTTGTCCACGCTATCGGTTATTGAGTAACAATAAAACTTATCTAACTAGAAGTTACTGCAACGTTTTTTTTAAATTGGAAGTGTATTAATCATTCAACATTGTTTGGTTTACCATCGTTCAAAGCCGAGCCCGACACGCAGGTCAGCACTGAACTTTGCAACACACACCCCCACACAAGTAACCGCATTGTTTTGGTGTCTTTAACCGTCGGATTCAGTTACGAAACGGTCCAGATCGTCCAAAATCACCAAAACGTTGATCTAGACATTCCCAGCAATGATTCGCGTCAAGGAGGCGGCTGGCCCACGTCACCGGGCTATTACTCCTTGCAGCAACTTGAAGATCTTGGATCAGGTCATCCAACGGGGAACATCAACATGGTAATCCGTATGTAACCTTATTTTTCTTCATTCAGTCGTGTTAAAAGGGCCACTGGCTAGGAGTGGTCTGAAATCTAGATCAAAACCAAGCCAAACTGAACGCATGGTGTGTACCAATCAGTCGAAACCAAATTGAAAGCTACACACTAGGATCCGAACGAAACCAAATCATAGCAATTTTGCACCATCCCAATCCAAGCTATTTCCCAGTTATGTGTTAGACCCAAATTTTCATGCCGCTGAAAAGTGCAGCGGTGATGGAAGCCGAAAGCAATGATAAGGGAAGGAGTACTGCAGCACGAGGGGGACACGAGAAAGAGGCGGCGCCACGACAAGAGCTCCGTCTAGCAGGAGCGGCCTGTAGCCCTAGTTCGCTTGAACACTACATCGATGTAAGCCAACTTGTTGCTGGTGGAGAATGTAGACCATGAGGATAGAGGGGAGGCCACGGAGGCGCCGCTAGATCTCCGGCTGGTGGTGGCAGCCCCTGACCCTAGCGGCATGCGGTGGGGTTCGTGTCGTGTGTTGTTTCCTCTTTAGTGTGTTGTTTGGTCTCATGGCGGTGGAGACGTGCTAGATGGGTTTTATATTACACTTACTTTCTTTTTTGGTGTAATATCTTCTTTTTCGCGCCGTGCACCGCCTTCTTCATTATACCCTTTTAGCTATATATGAAAATAAAAAAATGCAGAACGCAGTGATTCATATCATGGTTCTTGGACACATAGTGCAGAAAAACTAGTTAGCTAGAAATTGCTTCCACTTTCTCCTATAGTTGAATGTCCGAGCGGTGCCACAAAACTATAATATGACATATGTTTTTATTGTTGTGATGTTGCTAGACTCCAACATCATCTCGTTCCACCTTGCTCTCTCGTGACATGCAAGCATTCACCTATGCTCTCTAACCTCTTACATTTTTCATGTTGCATATTTTGTCCTCTTTGCTAGCCTCATGTCTTTCCCTCCAACCCCGACACTCTATTATGTGTCGATGTGATACGTCTCAAACGTATCTATAATTTCTTATGTTCCATGCTACTTTTATGATGATACTCACATGTTTTATACACACTTTATGTCATTATTATGCATTTTCCGGCACTAACCTATTGACGAGATGCCGAAGAGCCGATTGTCTGTTTTCTGCTGTTTTTGGTTTCAGAAATCCTACAAAGGAAATATTCTCGGAATTGGACGAAATCAACGCCCAGGGTCTTATTTTTCCATGAAGCTTCCAGAAGACCGAAAGGGAAACAAAGTGGGGCGACGAGGCGCCGCCACCATAGGGCCGCGCGGCCTGGGTGGGGCCCGTGCTGCCCTGTGGTCTGGCCCCCTCGTCAGCCCTCCGACTCCGCCCTTCCGGCTACTTAAAGCCTTCGTCGCGAAAACCCCAGTACCGAGAGCCACGATACGGAAAACCTTCCACAGACGCCGCCGCCGCCAATCCCATCTCGGGGGATTCAGGAGATCGCCTCCGGCACCCTGCCGGAGAGGGGAATCATCTCCCGGAGGACTCTTCATCACCATGATCGCCTCCGGATTGATGTGTGAGTAGTTCACCCCTGGACTATGGGTCCATAGCAGTAGCTAGATGGTTGTCTTCTCCTCATTGTGCTATCATGTTAGATCTTGTGAGCTGCCTATCATGATCAAGATCATCTATTTGTAATGCTACATGTTGTGTTTGTTGGGATCCGATGAATATGGAATACTATGTCAAGTTGATTATCAATCTATCATATATGTGTTGTTTATGTTCTTGCATGCTCTCCGTTGCTAGTAGAGGCTCTGGCCAAGTTGATACTTGTAACTCCAAGAGGGAGTATTTATGCTCGATAGTGGGTTCATGCCTCCATTGAATCTGGAGCAGTGACAGAAAGTTCTAAGGTTGTGGATGTGATGTTGCCACTAGGGATAAAACATCAATGCTTTGTCTAAGGATATTTGTGTTGATTACATTACGCACCTACTTAATTCAATTGTCTGTTGTTTGCAACTTAATACTGGAAGGGGTTCGGATGATAACCTGAAGGTGGACTTTTTAGGCATAGATGCATGCTGGATAGCGGTCTATGTACTTTCTCGTAATGCCCTGATTAAATCTCATAGTAGTCATCGTGATATATGTATGTGCATTGTTATGCCTTCTTTATTTGTCAATTGCCCAACTGTAATTTGTTCACCCAACATGCCATTTATCTTATGGGAGAGACACCACTAGTGAACTGTGGACCCCGGTCCATTCTTTACATCTGAAATACAATCTACTGCATACTCTGTTCTTTACTGTTCTTCGCAAACAAACATCATCTTCCACACTATACATCTAATCCTTTGTTTACAGCAAGCCGGTGAGATTGACAACCTCACTGTTACGTTGGGGCAAAGTACTTTGATTGTGCTGTGCAGGTTCCACGTTGGCGCCGGAATCCCTGGTGTTGCGCCGCACTACACTCCGTCACCAACGACCTTCACGTGATCCTTGACTCCTATTGGTTAGATAAACCTTGGTTTCTTACTGAGGGAAACTTGCTGCTGTACGCATCACACCTTCCACTTGGGGTTCCCAACGGGCGTGTGCTTTACGCGTATCAAGCTAAATTTCTGGCGCCGTTGCTGGGGATCTGAAGAAAAGTTACACCACAAAGATTTCTAACTCCCAAGTCAACTGCACGCCAGCAAGTAAATTTCTGGCTACGTTGCCGGGGAGAACAAGACACGCTGCAAAGGGAGTCTCTGATAACCCACAAGTATAGGGGATCGCAACAGTCTTCGCGGGAAGTAAAACCCAATTTATTGATTCGACACAAGGGGAGACAAAGAATACTTGAAAGCCTTAATAGCGGAGTTGTCAATTAAGCTGCACCTGGAAACAGACTTGCTCGCAAGAGTTTATCGAGTAGTAACAGCTTTATAGCGATAGCGAGTGGTGAAATAATAGCAGCAGAGTAACAAAGACAGCAATAGTGATTATAGTAAACAGCAGGATTAAAATACTGTAGGCACAGGGATGGATGACGGGCGTTGCATGGATGAGAGAAACTCATGTAATAATCAAGGCATGGCATTTGCAGATAATAATAAAACGGTATCCAAGTACTAATCAATCAATAGACATGTGTTCCATATTTAGCCGTACGTGCTCGCAATGAGAAACTTGCACAACATCTTTTGTCCTACCAGCCGGTGGTAGCCGGGCCTCTAGGGAATCTACTGGAAATTAAGGTACTCCTTTTAATAGAGCACCGGAGCAAAGCATTAACACTCCGTGAACACATGTGATCCTCATATCACCGCCTTCCCCTTCGGTTGTCCCAATTTATGTCACTTTGGGGCCTCGGGTTCCGGACAATAATACGTGTATACAACTTGCAGGTAAGATCATAAAGCAATGAATATCATCATGAATTGATAACATGTTCAGATCTGAGATCATGGCACTCGGGCCCTAGTGACAAGCATTAAGCATAACAAGTTGCAACAATATCATAAAAGTACCAATTACGGACACTAGGCACTATGCCATAACAATCTTATGCTATTACATGACCAATCTCATCCAATCCCTACCATCCCCTTCAGCCTACAGCGGGGGAATTACTCACACATGGATGGGGAAAACATGGCTGGTCGATGGAGAGGCGTCGGTGGTGACGATGGCGATGATCTCCTCCAATTCCCCGTCCCGGCGGAGTGCCAGAACGGAGTTTCTGGTCCCGAGACGGAGTTTCGCGACGGTGGCGGCGTACTGGATGGTTTCTGGCGATTTTTTCTTCTTCCCGTACGTTTTTAGGTCGAAGGCGTTAAGTAGTCCAAAGGAGGGCGTCAGAGGCCGGCCGAGGGGGCCACACGCTAGGGCCGCGCGCCCCCCTCCTGGGCCGCGCCGGCCTAGTGTGTGGGGCCCTCGGGCCTCCACCTGGCTTGCCCTTCTGGCTCCGTTAATCTTCTGGAAAAATAAGACCTTTCGCATAAATTCCAAGGATTTTCCTGAAAGTTGGATTTCTGCACAAAAACGAGACACCAGAGCAATTCTGCTGAAAACAGCGTTAGTCCGTGTTAGTTGCATCCAAAATACACAAATTAGAGGCAAAACAATAGCAAAAGTGTTCGGGAAAGTAGATACGTTTTGGACGTATCAAATCCCCCCAAGCTTAGCTTATTGCTTGTCCTCAAGCAATTCAGTTAACAACTGAGTGCGATAAAAGAACTTTCACGAACACATTTGTTCATATGATGTAAATATTCTCATGATATGGCAAGTACTTAAGCAGTTCATAATAAGATACATGCAAATAAAATCATCTAATAGCTACGTCAATCATGGAAAAGGTACCAACAAATTAACAATAAGCATCATGAATCATGTCTATCAGCAGGATTGCAATGTTCATAGAGTGATATGATAAAGTGGTATCTCGCTTGCCCGTATTTGTACAGCAAAACATAAATGCTTGGGCACCTTTGAGGTTCATGGGAAGATTGGAAATAGAGATTATCAAAGATAAAAGCATCAAAGTTATACCACAGTTAATCACATTTTGGGACAAGCATATTATACTAAGAATGACAATTGTGCTCTCAAGAAAGTGCTCAAAGAAAGGATGGAGACTCAATGTAAAAGTAAAAGATTGACCCTTCGCGGAGGGAAGCGAGGATTAACATGTGCTAGAGCTTTTCATTTGTAAAACAGGAATAAAATTATTTTGAGAGGTGTTTGTTGTTGTCAACGAATGATAGTGGGTACTCTAACTACCTCGTCAACCGGACTTTCAAGAGCGGCTCCCATGAAGGACGTTATCTCTACCAGCAAGGTAAATCATCCCTCTTCTCTTTTGTTTACACACGTACTTCAGTTTTATTATGGATGACACTCCCCCCAACCTTTGCTTACACAAGCCATGGCTAACCGAATCCTCGGGTGCCTTCCATCAATCACATACCATGGAGGAGTGTCTATTTGCAATTTAAGTTGCTTACTGATAAATCAGGGCAAAATATGTGAAGAGAATTATTAATGAAAGTTGATTAATTGGGGCTGGGAACCCCGTTGCCAGCTCTTTTTGCAAAATTATTGGATAAGCGGATGTTCCACTAGTCCATTATGAAGGTCTGTCAGGAGTAAATGACAAGATTGAAAGATAAACACCACATATTTCCTCATGAGCTATAAAACATTGACACAAATTGAGAAGCATTTTGAAGGTTTAAAGGTAGCACATGAGAATTTACTTGGAATGGTTTGAAATGCCATGCATAGGTATTTATGGTGGACACTCTGGAATAACTTGGTTTTCAGGGGTTTGGAAGCACGAGCAGCGTTCCCGCTCGAGTACAAGTGAAGGCTAGCAATAGACTGGGAAGCGACAATCAAGAGAGCAGTAACTGTCATAATCATGCTTGCGACAAAATAAATTAACGGAGGCATAAAAGTGATACAAGAACTCTGAGGTAAAGTAAATCATCGAGGCTTAATTGACTTCTTGTTCAGTCATATGCATGCGTGAGCATGTGCCAAGTTGATTCAAGAGAATTATTCAGAGGAGGATACCACAATGTCATACCTATCTATGAATAAAACAATGCAAGCAAATATTTATGACATGCTACTCATATTAATGAATTGGAGCTAATCATGAGAGATCATGAACTACTAGACTTTCTTAAATGACATATACCTCATATGAACCAACTAAGCATGCTCACATGGATGAGTATATGTACAAAAATGAAAACAAATAGAGTTCATACCAGCCTCTCACCACAATCGAATTGTCGTAGATCGTCATTATTGCCTTTTCACTTGTGTAGCTTGAATAATATGGAATGAAAACCACGCTCCAGCCACCGAAGACCATTGAACTCATAATGAACTTTACAAAACCAAAGAAGAACAGCAAATATTTTTGGTGTTTTTGAATTAGAAACAAGAACAAAAGGAAACAAGCAAACAAAGCAAAATCTTTTTGGATTTTCTTATAGCAAACCAACGATAGCAAATAAAGCAAGATAAAAGCAAGAAACTAAAATAAACAAGTGGTAAAGAGAAACAATAGAAATATTTTTGGTCTTTTTGTGTTTTAGGAAAGAAACAAAGCAAAAACAAGAAAATGAAAACTAAAAGAGTCACATAAACACAAAGCAGCAGAAATTCGTCAAACTTGACAGCAGTACAGTAATCGATTTTTAAGAAATTCTTCCGCTGCTCAACTCGAAAAGTGTTCAACTAATGAAAGTTAGATAACAACCTAGGGAACATGCACAAAAATTGGCTTCGCAAAATAACGTTCTGGCTGTTTTTGGGAATTTTTTTGGTAACAGTCCAGAATCTGTTTTCAATCTGCACTTCCCCAAATATCATCTTGCTCTTATTAGAAAACCACTTCAAGAAACTAAACAAGTATATACAAGTATCCAGCAACCATAATATGCAAAGAATGAGTGATGCCGGTATACCTCCCCCCAAGCTTAGGCTTTTGGCCTAAGTGGAGATCAACCCCAGCGAGGGTCAGGATTCCACGCCGGTGGATCATACATGGCGTAGTCATAATAAGGTCCCGGTGCAGAAAAGGGTGAAGGCTCCTCATGCCCAACTTGTTGATGCGAAGAACTTGCTGCATCGGATGACGAGTCAAGGCGTTCCTCGGCCTCCTCCGTTCCGTCCCTTGCATGATGGCCATCTCCCTCTATGTATGCATTCAGTTCACCTTTCATGACTGACCAATCCTTCCTGGAATCAAAGTTAAATAGAACAGGTGCAGGCAATCCTACTAATTTTTCAGTTTTCTTAGTTGTTCTCCAAGTTTTCTTGTAAAATGTTATCTTGTAAGAGAGGTTACTCAAATTAGACAAATCAGAAACAAATTCATGCTTAATCATGGAGACTATGTCAAGTTTCTCTATGGGAAGCTGAATATCAAGATGGTGAGGTTCTACACCATGCATAGCTAATAAACGAGAGGCGATGAGACCTCCACAAATTCCTCCCTTCTCACGGTTAGTAGCAAGTCTATAGGCTATCAAAGGACCCAAGTTGTAAGTCCTATCATTTTGTAATGCAGCAGCTAGAAAGGCTAAATCCTGGATAGATAACTTACTTGCATTCTTTCTAGCAAGAACGCACTTGATGATGAAATAAGCAAAGTAACGAATAGCTGGGAATTGAATACTACTGATTTTAGCACCATCCTCTGAGAAGCTTCTTCCATGACAAATCATCTTTAAGAGGTTCAAGAGCTCTTGCGGCGATCCCCTTATCTTCTCGCATGATCCCCATTGCGGCACTCTGATTGCTGCACAAAAATCATCGAATGGCAAGTTGACAGTTTTATTATAAATTTTATACCGAACCATGGGGTTAGATTGCGACCAATGGAATTCAAAATCCTGCACTACAGACATAGTCAATTTTGCATATTGGCATGGTTCTCCAACAACAAAATCATCCAACCCTGCACGAGAAATTAGATTCCGAACATCTCGCAAGATTCCTGCACTTTTCATAAAATCAACGCACGGGTAGTAAGAGGGGTATACTCCTTCTTCGCGGTGAACTCTCATAACATGTTGCACCTCCAATTCTTGTTGGTTGAGTTGGTGCTTATTCCACTCCATTTTCTGAAATTTTTCAACAAACATTATAAAATTTGATTTGGTGACATATAATTGAGGGGAACTACTATAGGAACTTGCTAGAGTACTAAACATGCATCAAAACTAGTTTCTACCACTTAGAACAAGCATGCAAGCTCACTAAACATGTTACCTACAGCAGCAAAATATTCAAGATATACACCACCAAACAAAATTCTACTTGGATAATCGGAGGAGTCACATACCGGAGAGCAAATGTGCCAAATTTCAGACAGAAATCTGGGCTGAGCAAAGAGATCGAGAAATCTTGAGCTCTTGAGCAGAAACGCGAGTGAGAGAAATCTGGTGCGAGTTTTTTCGGGAGAGAGAAGAGAGTGGGAGGAAAATATGAAGTGGTGGGGCAAGGAGGGGCCCACACAACAGGGTGGCGTGCCCCCCTTGCTGGCCGCGCCGGCCTGTGGGGTGCCACCCTGGGGTGCCCCACTGGTCATCCCCAGGTGTTCCCAGGTGCCTCGTCAAAAAATAGGACCAATGGTATAATTTTTGTGAATTTTTGAAAACTTTGAAAAATGCACATTTCTGGGTGTCAAAATTATTATTACTGGGCAGAAAAAGATTTTTGAAATCTCTAATTAACTAAAGAACTTTGCAAAACAAAAGTGCTACAACAAGTAGAACAAGTGGAGGAAGAAAGAGATGTTGTTTAGCTCCTCTATGCATATAAAATGAATTTGTTAACAAGGTTGATCAAGTCTTGCCACCAAATAAATTTTACATAACATAAGAAGAATTAAACCTCAAATCAATCATGTTACCTTGTATTGAATTGATATGGATCCAATCACAAGAGTTTGATATTCTTCTTTAGGCTCATATATTGGACAATCACTAGTTCCCACTTTGATAGTTCTCACATTAGAAATTGTATTAACTCCACATGCTTTCTCAATCCTCTTGGGAAAATAAACGGTATGCTCCTTGTCATCGACATTGAAAGTAACTTTTCCTTTATTGCAATCAATTAACAGCCCTCGCGGTGTTAAGAAAAGGTCTCCCAAGAATAATAGACATATTATCATCTTCGGGCATTTCCAACACAACAAAATCAGTTAATATCAAGCGGTTATTAGTAACTTGAACAGGAACATCCTCACATATACCAACAGGAATAGCAGTAGATTTATCAGCCATTTGCAAAGATATATCAGTCGGTATCAACTTATCTAAATAAAGTCTCTTATAAAGAGAGAAAGGCATAACACTAACACCCGCTCCCAAATCACATAGAGCAGTTCTAACATAATTATTCTTAATAGAACAAGGAATGGTTGGCATACTTGGGTCGCCAAGCTTCTTTGGAACCTTACCATTGAAAGAGTAATTGGCAAGCATAGTGGAAATCTCCTCATTAGGAATTTTCTTTTGTTAGTGACAATATCTTTCATATACTTTGAATAAGGAGGCAATTTAATACCATTAGTCAAAGGTATTTGTAGGAATAAAGGTTTCATCCAATCACAAAATTTATTATAGTGTTCTTCTTCCTTTGATTTTAGTTTCTTAGCAGGAAAAGGCATTTGCTTTTGAACCCAAGGTTCCCTTTCATTACCATGTTTCTTAGCAATAAAATCTTCTTTAGTATACTTTTTATTTTTAGCATGCTTTTCGAGGTTCTTCTTCAACCTCTTCTTTATCGAAGCATCATTCTTATCATTATCTTTATCATGTTCATTACCACTTTCAGTTTCAGCATCAGAAATAGAAATACTATTAGGATCTTTAACAGGCTCAGAGGATTCTACAACAGTTTTATGTTTCTTTTTCTTTTTCTTAGATGGAGCACTAGTTTTAGTTTGTTGAGAATCTTGTTCAACTCTTTTGGGATGCCCTTCAGGATATAGAGGATCCTGGGTAGAAACACCGCCTCTAGTTGTTACTTCATAAGCATGTTTTTCTTTAGAATTATCTTTTAACAAGTCATTTTGCACTTTAGTGAGTTGATCAATTTGAGTTTGAACCATTTGAAAATGTTTACCAAGCATCTTAACATCATTCGAGGTTCTCTCCACAATACCATGCAATTCACCAATAGCTCGAGAATTTTCCATTAAATGATTCTCTACTCTCATATTGAAATTACTTTGCTTAACAATATAATTATCAAACTCATCTAAGCATTGAGCAGGGAGGTTTTGAATACGGAATATCTTCTCTAGTAAAGCGTTCAAGAGAGTGTACCTCAATCATGGGTGAAGGGGAGTGATCTTACATAAATCTTCTATGGGAGGTAAATTCTTCACATCTTCGGATTTAATACCCTTCTCTTTAAGAGATTTCTTGGCTTCCCTCATATCTTCATCATTTAATTTAATCATACCCCTCTTCTTCAATATTGGTGTCGGGGTTGGTTCAGTGTGTAGACCAATCATCATGATTCCGGCCTATTCTCGCCAATAATTCTTCGGCGTCGTCCGGAGTTCTTTTCCTGAAAACACAACCAAGCACAACTATCCAGGTATGCCCTAGACTCAATGGTTAGTCCACTATAAAATATATCAAGTAAATCATGTTTTTCCAAATCATGTTCAGAGCCGAGCTCTAATAAGAGAGCAAAATCTAGCCCAAGCCTCGTGCAATTTCTCTCCATCTTCCTGATCAAAATTATAAATTCTCTGCAAAGCAATATGTTGAGCACTAGCAGGAAAGTATTTCCGGAAGAAAACATCAAGCAATTCTCTTGGACTATCAATAGAATCAGGTGGCAAACTATTATACCAAGTTTTAGCATCATCCTTTAATGAGAAAGGGAAATTTTAGCAACGAAATAAGTACGCTTCTTAACATCATTAGAAAACAAGCTACTCAAAGTTGAAAGCTCATTCATGTGTTCTACAACACTTTCTTTTTCAGTACCACAAAAAGGTGTTTTCTCAACAATAGATATATGAGATAAATCAAGAGAAAAGTCATAATCCTTATCCTTAATGTTTATAGGAGATGTGGCAAATTTAGGATCAGGAGACAGTTTATATCTAACAGTATGTTGTGCAAGCAACTTTTTAATTTTTCTTGCATCAGTAGTAGCATTGCATTTATCAATAAAATCATCATCAAGTTCTACATAATCTTCATCAAGATCATCACTAGAGTATTCAACAGACTCATGTGAATTAACATGTGTAGCAGCATTTTCATTAGGAGTTTCAGTACTTTCAATTTGTCTAGACCTAGCAATTGTAGCATCTAGAAAAGATCCCAATGAACCATCATTATCAAGCACAGCAGAAGCATCATCAAAATTATGAGAGGAATTTTCAGATCTAGCGGAAGTACCAGCATGTGAAGCTTGTGGTGGTGAAACAAGTTTATCTATCACAGATGGTGAATCAAGAGCAGCAGAGGTACTCAGAGTTGTACCTTTTCTTGTAGTGGATGGTAATATGGCGACTTTAGGATCGCGAGGTTTACCCATGATGGAGAATTTGCAGCGAACAATATCAATCCAAGTGAACTTGCAAATAAAGCTATGCTCCCCGGCAACGGCGCCGTAAAATAGTCTTGATAACCCACAAGTATAGGGGATCGCAACGAGTCTTCGCGGGAAGTAAAACCCAATTTATTGATTCGACACAAGGGGAGATACAGAATACTTGAAAGCCTTAACGATCGGAGTTGTCAATTCAGCCGCACTGGAAACAGACTTGCTCGCAAGAGTTTATCGAGAGTAGCAGCTTTTATAGCGATAGTAGTGGTGAAATAACAGCAACAGAGTAACAAAGACAGCAGTAGTGATTATAGTAAACAGCAGGATTAAAATACTGTAGGCACAGGGATGGATGACGGGCGTTGCATGGATGAGAGAAACTCATGTAATAATCAAGGCAGGGCATTTGCAGATAATAATAAAACGGTATCCAAGTACTAATCAATCAATAGGCATGTGTTCCATATTTAGTCGTACGTGCTCGCAATGAGAAACTTGCACAACATCTTTTGTCCTACCAGCCGGTGGCAGCCGGGCCTCTAGGGAATCTACCGGAAATTAAGGTACTCCTTTTAATAGAGCACCGGAGCAAAGCATTAACACTCCGTGAACACATGTGATCCTCATATCACCGCCTTCCCCTTCGGTTGTCCAAATTTTCGTCACTTTGGGGCCTCGGGTTCCGGACAACAATACGTGTATACAACTTGCAGGTAAGATCATAAAGCAATGAATATCATCATGGATTGATAACATGTTCAGATCTGAGATCATGGCACTCGGGCCCTAGTGACAAGCATTAAGCATAACAAGTTGCAACAATATCATAAAAGTACCAATTACGGACACTAGGCACTATGCCCTAACAATCTTATGCTATTACATGACCAATCTCATCCAATCCCTACCATCCCCTTCAGCCTACAGCGGGGGAATTACTCACACATGGATGGGGGAAACATGGCTGGTCGATGGAGAGGCGTCGGTGGTGACGATGGCGATGATCTCCTCCAATTCCCCATCCCGGCGGAGTGCCAGAACGGAGTTTCTGGTCCCGAGACGGAGTTTCGCGACGGTGGCGGCGTACTGGATGGTTTCTGGCGATTTTTTCTTCTTCCCGTGCGTTTTTAGGTCGAAGGCGTTAAGTAGTCCAAAGGAGGGCGTCGGAGGCCGGCCGAGGGGGCCACGCGCTAGGGCCGCGCGCCCCCCTCCTGGGCCGTGCCGGCCTAGTGTGTGGGGCCCTCGGGCCTCCACCTGGCTTGCCCTTCTAGCTCCGTCAATCTTCTGGAAAAATAAGACCTTTCGCATAAATTCCGAGGATTTTCCTGAAAGTTGGATTTCTGCACAAAAACGAGACACCAGAGCAATTCTGCTGAAAACAGCGTTAGTCCGTGTTAGTTGCATCCAAAATACACAAATTAGAGGCAAAACAATAGCAAAAGTGTTCGGAAAAGTAGATACGTTTTGGACGTATCAGTCTCCCACATTCAATCTCTTTACTTTGTTTTTGTCTTGCTTTACTTTATTTTATTTAGTGCTTTGTTTGCTCTTTATATAAAAAATACAAAAAATTAGTTGCTAGATTTACTTTATTTACTGTCTTGTTTGCGTTCTCCATATTAAAAACACAAAAAAATTAGTTACTTGCATTTACTTTATTTAGTTTGCTTTATTTACTACTGCTAAAATGGGTACCCCTGAGAATACTAAGTTGTGTGACTTCACTAGCACAAATAATAATGATTTCCTATGCACACCTATTTCTCCACCTGCTACTACAGCAGAATTTTTTGAAATTAAACCTGCTTTACTAAATCTTGTTATGAGAGAGCAATTTTCTGGTGTTAGTTCTGATGATGCTGCTGCCCATCTTAATAATTTTGTTGAACTTTGTGAGATGCAAAAGTATAAGGATGTAGATGGTGACATTATAAAATTAAAATTGTTTCCTTTCTCCTTAAGAGGAAGAGCTAAAGATTGGTTGCTATCTTTGCCTAAGAATAGTATAGATTCATGGACTAAATGTAAAGATGCTTTCATTGGTAGATATTATCCTCCCGCTAAAATTATATCTTTGAGAGGAAGCATAATAAATTTTAAGCAATTGGATAATGAACATGTTGCTCAAGCATGGGAGAGAATGAAATCTTTGGTGAAGAATTTCCCTACCCATGGACTAACTACTTGGATGATCATCCAAACCTTCTATGCAGGATTGAATTTTTCTTCGCGGAACCTATTGGATTCAGCTGCTGGAGGTACCTTTATGTCCATCACTTTGGGGGCGGCAACAAAGCTTCTTGATAATATGATGATCAATTACTCTGAATGGCACACGAAAAGGGCTCCACAGGGTAAGAAGGTAAAATCTGTTGAAGAAAAGCTTGATAAAATTGATGTTCTTGCTTCTAAGGTTGATAGTCTTGCCTCTGATGTTATCTTTTAAAATTGAAAGTTATGCCTAATGAAGATAAAGATATTAAGTCATTTGCTACAGCAAACGCCATCCAAGTTTGAATTAATGAAAATATTAGATTGATGGCTGAATTGCATGCTAGGTGGGAAAGAGAGGAAAACGAAAAACTTGCTAAAGAGAATAATGTAGCTAAAGTTTGGACTATTACCACCACTAGTAATGATGATGTTTCACATGTTGCTACACCCCCTACTATCAATGGTAAAATAATTGGTGTTGGCAATGTTTCTACTCCTAGTGCAAAGCGTGCAAAATTGCCTGAAACTGCTGAAACTGTTTGTGATAAAACTGCTGAAAATTTTCAAAATATTGGGGACAATGATTCCATTGCTGTAGATCATAATGGTTTAGATTTTGATGATTGTCACATCTCTGAAGTTATAAATTTCTTACAAAAACTTGCTAAAAGTCCCAATGCTAGTGCTATAAATTTGGCCTTTACAAAACATATTACAAATGCTCTCATAAAAGCTAGAGAGGAGAAACTAAAACTTGAAACTTCTATTCCTAGGAAGTTGGAAGATGGTTGGGAGCCCATCATTAAGATGAAGGTCAATGATTTTGATTGTAATGCTTTATGTGATCTTGGTGCAAGTATTTCTGTTATGCCTAAGAAAATTTATGATATGCTTGACTTGCCACCATTGAAAACTTGTTATTTGGATGTTAATCTTGCTGATCATTCTATAAAGGAACCTTTGGGGAGGATTGATAATGTTCGCATTATGGTTAACAATAACCTTGTCCCCGTTGATTTTGTTGTCCTGGATATTGAATGCAATGCATCTTGTCCCATTATATTGGGAAGACCTTTTCTTCGAACTGTTGGTGCTACCATTGATATGAAGGAAGGTAATATTAAGTATCAATTTCCTCTCAAGAAAGGTATGGAACACTTCCCTAGAAAGAGAATGAAGTTACCTTATGATTCTATTATTAGAACAAATTATGATGTTGATGCTTCATCTCTCGATAATACTTGATTCACACTTTCTGCGCCTAGCTGAAAGGCGTTAAAGAAAAGCGCTTATGGGAGACAACCCATTATTTTACTTCTGCACTTTTGTTTTATATTTGAGTCCTGGAAGTTGTTACTAATGTAGCAACCTCTCCTTATCTTTATTTTACTGCATTGTTGTGCCAAGTAAAGTCTTTGATAGTAAAGTCAATACTAGATTTGGATTACTGCGCAGAAACAGATTTCTTACTGTCACGAAATTGAGCAGCCCCTTCTGTAGGAAATTTAGAAAAATCTGCCAATTTACGTGCGTGATCCTCAGATATGTACGCAACTTTCATTCAATGTGAGCATTTTCATCTGAGCAAGTTAAGTGCCCCAGAAAAATTCGTCTTTACGGACTGTTCTGTTTTGACAGATTCTGCCTTTTATTTCGCATTGCCTGTTTTGCAATGTTTGATGGATTTCTTTGTTTCATTAACTTTCAGTAGCTTTGTGCAATGTCCAGAAGTGTTAAGAATGATTATGTCACTGAATATATGAATTTTCAATTATGCACTAACCCTCTAATGAGTTTGTTTTGAGTTTGGTGTGGAGGAAGTTTTCAAGGGTCAAGAGAGGAGGATGATACAATATGATCAAGAAGAGTGAAAAGTCTAAGCTTGGGGATGCCCCGTGGTTCATCCCTGCATATTTTAAGAAGACTCAAGCATCTAAGCTTGGGGATGCCTTGGGCATCCCTTCTTCATCGACAACTTATCAGGTCACCTCTAGTGAAACTATATTTTTATTCCGTCACATCTTATGTGCTTTACTTGGAGCGTCTGTTTGTTTTTGTTTTTGTTTGAATAAAATCGGATCCTAGCATTCTTTGTTTGGGAGAGAGACACGCTCCGCTGTTTCGTATGAACACATGTGTTCTTAGCTTTACTTTTAATGTTCATGGCGAAGGTTGAAACTGCTTCGTTCATTGTTATATGGTTGGAAACAGAAAATGCTTCATGTGGTAATTGGTATAATGTCTTGAATAATTTGATACTTGGCAATTGTTGTGCTCATATAGATCATGTTTAAGCTCTTGCATCATGTACTTTGCACCTATTAATCAAGAACAACATAGAGCTTGTTAAAATTTGGTTTGCATGATTAGTCTCTAGAGTCTAGATATTTTCTGGTTAAGGTGTTTGAACAACAAGGGAGACTGCGTAGAGTCTTATAATGCTTGCAATATGTTCATATGTTAGTTTTGTTGTAACATTTTATACTTGAGTTTGCTTCAAACAACCTTGCTAGCCTAGCCTTGTATTGAGAGGAATTCTTCTCGTGCATCCAAATCCTTGAGCCAAAAACTATGCCATTTGTGTCCACCATACCTACCTACTACATGGTATTTCTCTGCCATTCCAAAGTAAATTACTTGAGTGCTACCTTTAAAACTTCATTCCTTGTCTTTGCAATATATAGCTCATGGGAAAATAGCCTTAAAAACTATTGTGGTATTGAATATGTACTAATGTATCTTATTTCTTAATAAGTTGCCTGTTGAGCGGGAACCATGTTTCTGGGGACGCCACCAACTATTACACCTTTGTTGAATATCATGTGAGTTGCTATGCATGTTCGTCTTGTCTGAAGTAAGGGTGATTTATCATGATCAAATGGTTTGAGTATGCATATTGTTAGAGAAGAACATTGGGCCGCTAACTAAAGCCATGATTCATGGTGGAAGTTTCAGTTTGGACAGAATTTGACCGGATCAGAGGTGGGCCGCGATTGGAGATGGGCTTGAAGAATATACATGGAAGAAATACATGAATCGGCCTTGTATACAAAGTTTGGGCTAGCTTGCCCGTGTATCTGTAACATAGTAGGATACGTGTCGGTTAGATAGAGTTTGGGCTCGTGCCCGGTTGGGATTATTCCCACGTTAGAAAGTCTACGGACTATAAATATGTATCTAGGGTTTATGAAATAAACAACAATCACGTTCACCACAAACCAATCTAGGCGCATCGCCAACTCCCTTGTCTCGAGGGTTTCTTCCGGTAAGCATCATGTCGCCTAGATCGCATCTTGCGATCTAGGCGAGTACACGTTTATCCGCTGTTCATGCGTTGCTCGTGCTCGAAGCCTTTTTGATGGCGAGCAACGTAGTTATCATAGATGTGTTAGGGTTAGCATTGTTCATCGTATCATATGCTTCGTCGTCGTGCAACCCTTAGACATCTAGCCGTCCTTACACCTATCTTAGGTGTAAGGGCGGCACCCCGCTTGATCATTATTTAGTAGATCCGATCCGTTATGATTGCTCCTTGTTCTTCAAGGATTAGTTTAATATCTGCATAGTTAGGCCTTACAAACGGGTTGAAGGATCCAGCGGCGCGTAGGGTGTAGTTTGCTAGCCGTAGACAGGATGTTCCGAGGATCAACTTCGTGTTGGTTTTTAGGCCTTGTCTAGGGTCGGTTTACGATCACCGTGCGTGGCCGCCAGGCTCAATCACGAGTAGGATATTCCGATTATGCGGTGAAAACCCTAAATCGTAGTAGGTCGTTTTAGCTTTATTTTGATCAAGCAGGACCACCATCTGATCGTACACCTCGTACGGATCATGGGTGGATCGGCTCCTTGAGCCGATTCACGAGACAACCTCGAGAGCCGATCGAGGCTCGTATTTAATGTTTACGTGTATGCCATGCAGAAACTAAGCGAGGCACATCCAACACCTTCCCGACCATGTATAGGTCAGGTGGCACGCCCTTGCACCAAGCATCGGACGTGCGTGCCGAGTCTTTGCGGGCCGTCGCTCGGAGGGACCAGGGCCAGCCGCAGTCCTGGGAGCCTCCCGGCTCTACAGTGTTGCCCGTCGCTGCTCGCCGGTGGGTTTCTGACCGCAACAAATCCTCAATCTCTTATGAGAGTATTATCTGTTGTTGAATGCTTATGCATTAAAGAGGAGTCCATTATCTGTTGTCTATGTTGTCCCGGTATGGATGTCTAAGTTGAGAATAATCAAAAATGAGAAATCAAATGCGATCTTTCTCCTTAGACCTTTGTACAAGCGGCATAGAGGTACCCCTTTGTGACACTTGGTTGAAACATATGTTATGCAATGATAATCCATGTAAATCCAAGCTAATTAGGACAAGGTGCGAGCACTATTGGTAATCTATGCATGAGGCTTGCAACTTATAAGATGTCTTATACATAACGCATATGATTTATTACTACCGTTGACAAAATTGTTTCTATGTTTTCAAAATGAAAAGCTCTAGCACAAAAATAGTAATCCATGCTTCCCTCTGCGAAGGGCCTTTCTTCTACTTTATTGTTGAGTCAGCTTACCTACTTCTTTCTATCTTAGAAGCAAACACTTGTGTGAACTGTGTGCATTGATTCTTACATGTTTACCTATTGCACTTGTTATATTACTTTGTGTTGACAATTATCCATGAGATATACATGTTGAAGTTGAAAGCAACTCGCTGAAACTTATATCTTCCTTTGTGTTGCTTCAAAGCTTTCTACTAAGAATCTATTGCTTTATGAGTTAACTCTTATGCAAGTCTTATTGATGCTTGTCTTGAAAGTAATATTCATGAAAAGTCTTTGCTATATGATTCAATTGTTTATCCATTGTCTTTACCATTGCTTCGAATCGCTGCATTCATCTCATATGCTTTACAATAGTATTGATCAAGATTATGATAGCATGTCACTTCAGAAATTATCCTTGTTATCGTTTACCTACTCGAGGGCGAGTAGGAACTAAGCTTGGGGATGCTTGATACGTCTCAAACGTATCTATAATTTCTTATGTTCCATGCTACTTTTATGATGATATTCACATGTTTTATACACACTTTATGTCATTATTATGCATTTTCCGGCACTAACCTATTGACGAGATGCCGAAGAGCCGATTGCTTGTTTTCTGCCGTTTTTGGTTTCAGAAATCCTACAAAGGAAATATTCTCGGAATTGGACGAAATCAACGCCAGGGTCTTATTTTTCCACGAAGCTTCCAGAAGACCGAAAGGGAAACGAAGTGGGGCGACGAGGCGCCGCCACCATAGGGCCGCGCGGCCTGGGTGGGGCCCTCGCCGCCCTATGGTCTGGCCCCCTCGTCAGCCCTCCGACTCCGCCCTTTCTCCTACTTAAAGCCTTCGTCGCGAAAACCCCAGTACCGAGAGCCACGATACGGAAAACCTTCCAGAGACGCCGCCACCGCCAATCCCATCTCGGGGGATTCAGGAGATCGCCTCCGGAACCCTGCCGGAGAGGGGAATCATCTCCCGGAGGACTCTTCATCACCATGATCGCCTCCGGATTGATGTGTGAGTAGTTCACCCCTGGACTATGGGTCCATAGCAGTAGCTAGATGGTTGTCTTCTCCTCATTGTGCTATCATGTTAGATCTTGTGAGCTGCCTATCATGATCAAGATCATCTATTTGTAATGCTACATGTTGTGTTTGTTGGGATCCGATGAATATGGAATACTATGTCAAGTTGATTATCAATCTATCATATATGTGTTGTTTATGTTCTTGCATGCTCTCTCGTTGCTAGTAGAGGCTCGGCCAAGTTGATACTTGTAACTCCAAGAAGGAGTATTTATGCTCGATAGTGGGTTCATGCCTCCATTGAATCCAGGGCAGTGATGTGAAAGTTCTAAGGTTGTGGATGTGCTGTTGGCACTAGGGATAAAACATCAATGCTTTGTCTAAGGATATTTCGTTGATTACATTACGCACCATACTTAATGCAATTGTCCGTTGTTTGCAACTTAATACTGGAAGGGGTTCGGATAATAACCCGAAGGTGGACTTTTTAGGCATAGATGCATGTCGGATAGCGGTCTATGTACTTTCTCGTAATGCCCTGATTAAATCTCATAGTAGTCATCGTGATATATGTATGTGCATTGTTATGCCTTCTTTATTTGTCAATTGGCCAACTGTAATTTGTTCACCCAACATGCCATTTATCTTATGGGAGAGACACCACTAGTGAACTGTGGACCCCGGTCCATTCTTTACATCTGAAATACAATCTACTGCAAACTCTGTTCTTTACTGTATTCGCAAACAAACATCATCTTCCACACTATACATCTAATCCTTTGTTTACAGCAAGCCGGTGAGATTGACAACCTCACTGTTACGTTGGGGCAAAGTACTTTGATTGTGTTGTGCAGGTTCCACGTTGGCGCCGGAATCCCTGGTGTTGCGCCGCACTGCACTCCGTCACCAACGACCTTCACGTGATCCTTGACTCCTACTGGTTCGATAAACCTTGGTTTCTTACTGAGGGAAACTTGCTGCTGTACGCATCACACCTTCCACTTGGGGTTCCCAAAGGGCGTGTGCTTTACGCGTATCAAGCTAAATTTCTGGCGCTGTTGCCGGGGATCTGAAGAAAAGTTACACCACAAAGATTTCTAACTCCCACGTCAACTGCACGTCAGCACGATGCCATCCTACTCTCATTGCTAGCATCAACACCCATGAACCTTCACCTACAGGGGCGAAGCCCCAGTAGGGCAAGGTACTCTATCCGCCCTATCTTGAATTTTGGTGAACACACTTAGATACGCGTGTGTTTTTTTTTTAAAAATTGAGTGGTCATACATTGAATATGGACTCCGTATAAGAAAGTTATCCTTGTTTCAGCGAACACTGCACAAAATCGATTACAAACCAAAAGCATAGGCTATTTACCTCGAAACATAAACTCATGTTCTAGGTTCAATGTTAATAACACTACTTGGATTATAAAAATTTATCACTGACTCGACCTTATTATATACAAAATAAGCTCGAGTTATTCATTATTCATGCTCGTAGAATTGGAGACTTTAGAGATTTCTAGATATTTGAAAGGCATGTCATACTTTCTCCGTATGTATTATCACCCCACTAAGATGGCATTGGTTTTGCCCGTGGCGGAATCAACAATTGAAATGAGTTTCCCAGCAGCAGAGATAATCAAGACCGAGTTGCGCATCGAACGAAGATAATCAAACGTCCTGATTGTTTGAATTACATTAGATTTTTTTAAAGATATAAATCTTTGCCATTGAGTTGGAATTATTGGTATTTTTTAGGCTGTACTTATAATCAAATCTATTTTTATATTTATTGTATTAAGTGATTGTGTTTGAATCATATACATCATTACTGTTTTAGGACTATTTCGGTATTTGAATCATTTAAGGTTCGTCCTACCTCAGATTCTGTTCTCCCTACACCACTATCCACCATGTTTCCTCTAGTACTACTACATAACAATGGGAACATGCTCATGTATATACCGATAAAGGTGAATAACAATGGCAATTGGAAAACAATGTCAACTTGGCGCAAAACAATAGCAACCACCTTCTATAAATATGTGAAAGATCATCCCACTTAAGATTAGGAGGTCTAGCGGTTTCAATGTCATAATTTTTGAACTCTTTTCGGATGACATCGTTGGCACCTTCTGCCTTCTCCGACTTTCTTTCTTATGGGTCGTGTGTCCCCTTATCTATCCTATCATTAAACGCATATAGAAGCTTAGTTTTCATGGAACCATTACTTTATTAATGGAAAATGTTAGTCATCCGCTATCATTGTGTGAATGATGAGTATGCCATGGAGTGTGCCTCACGGCGTGGAGATAGAGGTGGGCGAAAGGTGGGGTGCTACCGGGACGGTGAGACACAAGTTACCAAGCTTCAGATCTCGCAACGTAGGCGAGATCTATAATTCATTATAAGGGCAACAAGTGCGTGATTACAATGAAAGGGTTGGTTCTGTAAGATTGCGTCCCTCAAGGGCTCCCGGGATCCAGCTTATAAAGGCGGCATGATCTAGGGTTACAAGGTGTAGTCCAAATTGGACTCTACTAGCACTATCCTAACTAGGTACAACTTGTCGTACATGTAAATATCCAGCTAACCATGTAGGTACGGATCCGGCCAACTAAGTCGGTGCAGATATGGCTAGAGCTTCTGATCTTAGACTAACCATCTTGGTCAATCAACAACTGGACTGCCCGGTTGGGCCATAAGCTCAACCACCATCTATGGGCCACCCAGCTTGTCGTTATTGGACTATATTGTTGGTATACCCATGAAGTATATCCACAGTTGCTTCTAGAGTTCTTCGAGATTCGCATGTTCTTCCTCCTAGCTCGGGTCACATCGTTTCTCCGTCTTGTATTTTCAGGGCGGATCGACATAGAATCTCGAAGGACTCCTAAAATTTGATATGTTCCGTCTAATGTCTTGGGCAAACATTTTCTTTTACTTCAAAGTTGTATTGAATGATTAGATCCGTGGAATATTCCTTCCAACGGTCACTTTCGTGGAAATCTTGTTTCTTCGAATGGAAGTCACCGTGAACTTGCTCAGAATTTGGGACGAGAATTTGCTCCTCCTAAATCGGCATCAGATAAGGCAACTCAAACGATTAAATATCTTCACGTTAAATTCACCGCTAGGGTTTTGGGACACGTGTCAGCAATCCAATGGTGCGACATTTGCGTTCCGATACAAGATGTGGCACACGAATATCCATCCATCCCTATAAATACCGCAGCCAGGAGAAGTCACTCTCATTTACCCCCATTCGCATTGACTTTGTCTTCTCCGCCAAGCGCCATCAGCGAGTTCGATTCTCAAGCCTAGCACCGCTATGCCGGAGTTTCACCATCGTCGAGCTACCGCATCGAAAGCCCGTCTCCGGACTATCTTCTTCGGTGAACCACCATGCCAAAACCTCGTAGCCGACGACCATATTCACCGTGTATGCCATGGGTGGTAAGTTTTCTTGCCGGAGTCCTTTTCGCCATAGCTCGCAATGATTATATACTTATCTTAGTTCATAGTTTCGTGTACGCCAACTTGTATGTTTCGGCTAGAGCTTGTGCTCTTGCCATTTACAACTGACACATCTACTTCTTCTCCTTTGTTGTCAAATCCCTTAGAGGTGCCTCCTATCTCTTTGTCGGTTCTGCCCATCATCCCCGTAGTTCTGGTTCCGGCTTCTGACCAGGACTCCTTCTAGAAGATATTGGTTGAAGGCCAAATTCACGCGGGAGATCCAAAGAAAACAGAGGTAGAAGCTAACATGCAAGAAAAAAATGGAGGAAGCCACCAAGTAAACTAAGGCCATAACTCACAAAGGAGAGGTAAAATCCAGTGGTGGCTCTGCAGCTTGTCGAAGAAATAGTTGGAGGACTTGGAGTCAGGGAGCTTTCTCAAGCCCAAATCTTGGCGGGTTGTGCCTTCTGCGCCTATGCCTGCCCCTCAAGATAACGAGAGGGTAGTCACGAAAGCCTTGGTGGAGTGAGGCTTATCGTTACCGCTCAGTAAATTATCTGTGGACCGCTGACCAATATCAGGTTCAACCACACAACATTCCTCTGAACTCCATCACCGCAATTTCTAACTTATTCACGCTTTGTGAAGGTCATTTGAATATCCGACCAAAGCTGGAGCTCTTCAAATGTTTTATTCTTTGATGTAGGAGACTGTGGCAAGGGTGGTCAACTGGCCAACTGTTGCAGCGTCACCTTTAAGATCCACTCAAACAGAGTGTATCGAGCTTGGAATCATCATGAATACGCCCGATACTAGTCTGGTGATTCTTTTCTACGCGAAGGACGAGAAGGATCCATGTCAGGAAATTTAGGCTTCCTGAGTTAAAGAGATGGTGCTCCATGACAAGGTATTAACTTGTCAATGCCTACGAATTGTAGACTAGGGTTTAGTTGGATGTAGAGGGCAAGTAGATCTCGAAGGTTTCAGCCGAAAAGTACTCGACGAATATGAAAGCTAGGGTTTTAGAAACAATGATTCGATGATCCCTGCGTCCCTCGACTCCCCCTTATATAGGAGGCGGAGCCGAGGGATTCGTGCTGTACAAATTACAAAGTCCGGGAAGGTTTCTAACTTATCCCGTAAGATTACAAATAAGACTTTCTATTACAACTCTAGCTTTCCTTAATAATATCTTGGGCTTCCGAATCTTCTTATTCTTCGGGTAATGGGCCTTCAGTAAACCCCGGGTACTATCTTCGGCGAGGCCCATTTGGGATGCCTATGTCGGTACCCCCGAGATTTTGCTTGAATCGTAGAGTCAGGGAAAATCTCCACTGTTTATTTTTACTCGACAACTTAAACTTTTCTATATTTCTTCATACAAATTTCTATATTGTACAGGGATAATGGTAGTTGGGGCTAGTTCATCTGACGGATCAGGTACTAGTTAACTGCTCTAGTGGCAATCCGCAAAAACCTACTTCAAAATCACGTCCCTGGACATGATTTCGGGATACTCGGTGTAAACTTCGACAGGTGCCGCTTAAGGTCTTACCATTCCGTCGAGTCCCAGTCATATTTATCGGGTACCTAACGCGTCCGTTAGGATTTTTCTTCGTATCTGTTGATACGGATAAAAGTAGCAAACCGACGTCAGAGACGGCGCCACGCCTCACAGAATAGATCTGGGGTCTTACCTTCGCAAAGTTTTGCGGCATTCGGAAATTGATCGCAACTTCGGCGTTCTGAGAATATATTGTCGAGTGCTTATTCGGCTGATGGAATGGCACATTTTATTGAGTCAAAGATGACTTATATTTCTCTCCCGATGGGAGTATATGCAGAGTTATTTATAACTCGAAATATACTCTTTTTGCTTTTCTATCTTTCTTCTTTTCATTCTGTCTTCCTTTATTTTTTTTATAATTTCATCGGGCACGCGAACAGCGTTCCCGATGGGAGTAGCCCCCGAGGCTACAGCCAAGGACTTGTGCTTGGTTGTAGGCTCCACACTTTATGCTGCTATATTTTTTTTCTCTCCCGAAGTTTTATAATTTCTCGGGTGCGCGAACAGCGCTCCCGATGGGAGTAGCTCCGAGGCTATGAACAAATACTTGTATTTGATCATAGGCTCACGCCATTTCTATTTTGTCTTTCTTAATCTTTTCATTTTTCCAAAGTAGCCCCCGAGCATTTGACCAAAAACTTGTATTTGATCAAAGGCTCTCCAATATTTTTGCATGTCGCCTTTTGATGCAGCAGTTGAGTCGAATTTTTCTTTCTGCCAAGGTGACGTTATTGCTGACGATAGCCACGATTGTAAGTCCAAAAATCGCGAGAAGTTTTTCTCCCGCTGCCTTGCGGGCCCAATTGATCCACTATCTTGACACGTCGTGCAAGTGGGGGACACACGTCCTCCGCTTTTTCTGGCGCACGCACCGTAACTTCCCCAACGTTGAGTTACTTTTTTACCCTTGTTGCCACGTGGCTATCATCTGTCACACATTTTCCTTATCCAACGGTTCGTCATTTCACCGCACCCCTATATAAGATCGTCTTCTTCCTCCTTGAGCACTTCCGCTCGCGCCGTCCTCCTTCTCTCATCTGCAAATTTCCTCCTGCGATCCACAACCTCTTAAGCTCCTCGCCTCCAACTGCAGACCCTGCGCCATTGTTGATGCCACCGCGTCGATTGACAAGGCACGAGCACGCCGGAATCCTCCATGGCCGCCGTGGATCTTGGGGCGGCGGAGTGGGAAAGATCGAAAATTTCCACTCAAGACATCAACATGCTGAAGAAGCCGGGGATCAGCAAGAAACCCAAGGCATTGTGCTTCCCCGGTGAGGAGAGCTACCCAACCCCTCCAATGGGGTACCGGGTAAGTTTTGTCGATCACCTCATCCGCGGTCCGTCCGCCCCCATTCATCCTTTTCTCCGTGGACTGCTTTTTATCTACGGTCCGCAACTCCACCACCTCACGCCAAACTCCATTCTTCACATCTCCATTTTCATCACTCTTTGCGAGGCCTTCCTTGGCGTCCAGCCTAACTGGGCGCTATGGAAGCGCATTTTCTTCTGCCGCCGTAATGGCTCGCCCAATGTCGCCTATAATATAGGCGGCATTGTAATTTCTGTTCGGCCCACTGTTGACTACTTCGACGTCAAGCTTCCTGACTCAACTCAAGGATGGCGCAAGAAGTGGTTGTACATTCAGGAGGAGAACCATGGATGTGCGGAGGACAACATCCCTCCTTTTGATGGCGCCGGAAAAATCTTTCGCCGCCACTCCTGGGACGCGGAGGCCACCGAAGAAGAAAGGGCGTCGACAGAAACCTTGATGGCTCGTATCCACGAGTTGCAAAATACTCGCGGCAAAGAGTTATCGGGTTTCCAAATCACTGCATACTTTCTTAGGACTAGAGTGCAACCGCTTCAGGCTCGCAAATATCCTCTCTGGAAATATGCCGGCGACAAGGACGTAGATCGGCTGTCGGTGAATTTGGAGGTCAAGGATTTAGAAAGACTTGTCCGAAAAATTTCATCTCTCAGCAAAAAAGATGATGTCCCTTCTTCCTGCCGTGTGACACCATTCAGCGCCGCCAATCCACTTCCCAAGGTAATCTTTGTCTATTGTCTTGTTGTTGCTTTGCTATCTTTTTTGTAACTTCTTTTCTGACATCTCTCCCTGTTTTATTTTGCACGTAATCATCCGGACCTTGTCTCGCTTCCTCCTCTTCCCGAAGGTGGAGAAGTCGAAGAAAGGGCCATTGTCACCGATGACAATGAAGAGGCTCCGTCTTTGTGAATGAACCCGTGGATTCTCGAAAATCTGCGGGATCTTCCGAAGGCACTGCGTCGGCACTATCTCCTCCTCCCGCTGTTTCTCCAAAAGGCAAAAGGAAAAGGAATGACGTCGAAGATTCCGGCACTTCCAAAGCCGAAGAAGTCGATCCTTCACGTCAGAAGGCAACTTATGATCCATATCTCGCATCCCTCGTCAGCTCGTAAGTCACCTTGATTTCCCCTTATTTCTGTAGTCGAAGTTTTTTGTCTCATCTTGCTTTTTATGCTCGTCGATCTTTAATCGCGAGTGATGATGAGGAAGAAGTACCAACTCGTGACGTGGCTCCTCGGACGAGCGCGTCGCATACTTTACTTGTTTCGGAGACGCTAATTGAAGGAGAAGAATCCTCGCCTCCTCAACAAAACGTCGTCACCACCACTCCTCCTTCAAGCCCCCTTGCTCCTTCACCAAAAAGGACAAGGGTTGAAACGATCATCGAGCCTGCCCCTCAATTGGGTAGCTCTTCTCATTCGCTCTTAGATGATGTAAGTTTTTGACTTTCCTGCTAGTATCTATATTTCCTCTGTTTACTTCTTTTTGTGCCTTCATATTTTTCTCGTACCGATATTTTCTTTCTCTGTTCTTCTTTGACAGCCCATGATCAAAGAGCTTGTTCGCATTGGATCCCAATTCATTGGGTACCGTGAATATGCCAGCAGGACTGAAGGTAACAACCTTTTTGCTGTCATTGTTTCTAATCTTCTTGCTCCTATTTTTGTCGCAATTTTGACTGTTCTTTTCTATTTTGGCAGAAAAACTTGCAGAGGCCAACAGGCTTGCCGACACTCTTGCTCAGAAATTGGAGCAAAGTGAAACGGCTCGCAAGAAAGCCGAACTTGATGCTACCCAAGCAAAAGTAGAGGCTGATGAGGCCAAAGCAAAAGCTGCTAGTGTCGAAGAACTGCAGAAGAAACTTGATGATGCTAAAGCTGCTTTAAACGAGCACAAAGCCGCACAGGACACCCGTGAAAAGGGAATCCTCAAGCGCTTGAACACACAAAATCGTCGCTTCCTCGGTAACTTTGTTGATCCCTTCTATTTTTCTTAAGACTTGCTTTCTTTTGTTTTTACTTGTTGTCAACTAACATATAATTTTTATGGCAGGTCAAACAAGCCAAGATTTTGACCTTGAGAATCCCACCAATGATCTTCTGCTTGACGCACTGTCTTATCTGGAGTTTCATGGCCAAGAAATTCGCGAAGGCATGGTGAATGCTGACGCAGGATTGTCGAAGTTATTCCCCTACTTCTTCCCGAAGAAAGAGGAGCCTAAGACTTTCCTTGCCCTTGCCAAGGACTTCAATCCACCAGAGGATCTTGGACTGAAGATGCGTCAGGAGAACATGAAGGTTGCTGTTGAGAACACTATTGCCTTGGTCGCTGACAGTCAACAAACTGTTGACTGGATGAAGGTAGGCGACACCGAGCAGATAGAACAATCAAAATGGAGGTCGTTGATCAAGGCAGCCAAGCCCAACACGAAGAAAATCCTGGCCTATCTCGGGATCAAGCCATCTTCAACTCCTAGCTCATCAAGGCCGGAGGTCTAGTTGAATGCCTTTGCTTTTTTCTTTCCTTTGCTTTCTCTATTTCTTTTGCTGTTGTCGCCATTTTAGCCTTGGCAACAATTACCCTGTTAGTCCCTTTGGAGAACTTCTTTTGTAATGTCCGTGTAAACTTTCTAGAAATCAATGAAATTCCTCTTGGTACTATCATTGATCCTGGGACTTTCTTTTCCAGTTAATATTTGATAATTATTCGACCAACCCTTGCTCTGCCGATGCTTCACCTGCGTCTTCCTTCTCGAAGAAAATACTAGTCGATGATAATCCCCTCGAAGGTTCTTCAAGCAAACATTTGTCGGAAGATTTGCAAGAACTTCGACAACAACTTCAATCCATGAAGAAACAAACTACGGCAATGATGGAACAATCTCGGAAAGCGTCCGAACAAGAAAAACTTGCTCTCCAACAAGCCAAAAAGGCTATGGCTGCCAAGGATACTGCTGTATTGGAAGCAAAGGGAGCCACTACCCGAGAAAATAGCATGCTCGAGCTAATGTTGGAAGCTAGCACAGATATGTTAGGTATGCTTTTCGAACCTCACAATGCCTCCTCTTTATTTTGCTGTGCCCTCCTTCAAATTTCTTGCCTTGTCGCTTAATAGGCTCAGTTCTTGATGCTGCCGCCGAAGATCGAAGAGTAAACGAGAGAACGAATCTTCTTGTCAATCTTTCCCTTAACCATGTCTGTTTATTCGGGCCACCCACGAACGAACCCAGCAGATTGTCAGGTTCCAAGATCGTGCTTGCCAAGTGCGCGAATTTCTCAATTTTTGCACGACAACATTAACCCTTGTTTACAAGATTTTGTTTCCTCGAAATGAGGTTCCCAAAACTCTTCCTGAATTGCTGGAGATATTCAGAGATGCTCCCCGCATTCATAATTTTGTGCGAGCTCAATTGACTGCTGGAGCAAGGTTCGCCATGATTATGATAAATATTTGTCATCCAAAATTAGACCCGACGAAGATTGTTGCTGATTGCCTGGCCAAGAAATCGCGGCGAAAAATGATATTGACACAATCAATGAGATGGTAACTCCTGTGGCCGAGTCAATGATAGATGAGCTTCTTCGGATGGACTCAGAATTCTTCGTCAAGGGGTCCTATGCTGAACATAAAACAACCAGAGGCTTGTCCATAGATAGTATTTTAGGCTTTGACTGATTTGTACCATATTGCAAAACCTTGTGTCTCTATCTTTTTTGATTTCTTTTTTATTTCTGAAGAAATTTGTTGTATATTGCAAAGTGCTCTATATTGTTGGAGCCCCCGAGCCTTCTGGCTAGAGTTTGTACTGTTTTTTCCATCTCGAAGATTTTTCCTTCTGTTCTAATAAGACATCCTTGTTTTTTCATTGATGGATTGCAAGCCCTTGAGTATCTTAGTGTCGGAGTTCAATATTTTTGTTGCGAGGTTCTTGGACCAAAGCAATAAGATTTTTGATGTGTACACTATATTTATAATTGTTAGCTTCCGATTTTTATATTTGGCGAGGTATTAGTGTACCAAGGCGAAATATTTCGGTAAGTCTAGTTTGTCTATATTGTACGTATTTTGAGACTTGAAGGCGTTGAGCCCCCGAGCGTGTCGAAGAATAAGAAGTATATCTCCACTATCTTTATTATATTGCAGCACCGCGAGCCCGCCTCATTAAAAACCTTTCCGGCCCCACTCGGTGCCCCAAAAAGGAAAAGAGTGCGTCTGAAAACTCGCGGGCGTTTCAGTACATTATATTTTTACAGAGTAAGACTATATTTCGACTCTAGGCGTAGAACCGCCTGAGCTGTGCCACGTTCCAGGGGTTTTTCTCGGGAACCCCTGTCTTCTTGTCCTTGATCCTGTACGCTCCTCCGTCGATGACTTCCGTGACGACGTAAGGTCCCAACCATGGTGACTCAAGCTTCTTTGTACTTTGCTGGTTGAGCCGTAGGACCAAATCGCCGACCTGGAAAGATCTCGGCCGTAATCGTCGACTGTGGTAGTTCTTCAGGTCTTGCTGGTACTTGGTGACTTGTGATAGTACTTCATCTCGAGCTTCATCGAGTGCATCCATATAATCCTCCCGAACTTTTCGTGATGTTTCTTCGTCATACTCTGTTACTCTTGGAGAATCGTGCTCTATTTCAATTGGTAGTACGGCTTCAGCTCCGTGGACGAGGAAGAACGGGGTTTCTTGTGTTGCCGTATTTGGTGTTGTCCGGATGCTCCACAAAACACTTGGCAATTCTTCTGGCCAGGTGTGTCGAGCCTTTTCAAGCGGTCCTAGCATACGTTTTTTAATGCCATTGCAGATGATACCATTGGCTTTCTCGACTTGACCATTAGTTTGGGGATGTGCAACCGACGCGAAGTGCGATTTGATGCCTACTTCTGCACAGTACGCCTTGAATTCCTACGACGTAAAGTTGCTGCCATTATCTGTGACGATGCTGTGAGGTACTCCAAATCGAAAAACGATGCCCTTCACGAACTTTATTGCTGATACTGCATCTGGTGAATTTATTGGCTTCGCTTCTACCCACTTGGTGAATTTGTCGACAACAACCAACGAGTACTCATATCCTCCTGGCGAAGCTTTGTGCAACTTGCCTACCATGTCGAGTCCCCATTGGGCAAAGGGCCACGACAATGGTATTGGCATTAGCTCTGCCGCCGGAGAGTGCGGTTTTGCGGCAAATCTCTGGCACGCATCGCAAGTTCGTACTATCTCTTTTGCGTCCTCGATTGCTGTCAACTAGTAGAATCCTGCCCGAAAAACCTTGGCTGCAATAGCTCGACTGCTTGCGTGGTGACCACATATTCCTTCATGCACATCTTTTAGGATTATTCTTCCTTCTTCGGGTGTGACACACCTTTGCAAGATGCCTGAAATACTTCGCTTATATAACTCCCCTTTGACCACCGTGAAAGCTTTGGATCGTCGAATAACTCGCCTTGCTGCAAGCTGGATCGTCGGGTATTTCCTTTCTGAGGATATACGATATGTACGCTTGCATCCAAGGGACTTCTACCATCATCACAAGTTCTTGGTCTTCTTCGTCCTCCACGGTTTCTTTGAGAGACGCCGAAGTTTTTTCTTCTTTTGCTTTTTTCTGCACCTTCTTCGGCTTCGTTGATCTCTCCGCTATTTCTTCCCAAAATACACCTGGTGGGATTGCAAGGCATTGCGACCCGATGTTTGCGAGGACGTCGGCCTCATCGTTGCTTAATCTACTGATGTGAGTTACCTCGCATCCATCAAACAGCTTCTCAAGCTCATTGTACACCTCCTTGTATGCTATCATGCTATCATTGACTGCATCACATTGGTATATAACTTGCTGAGCTACCAATTGTGAGTCGCCAAAGATTTTTAGTCGAGTTGCACCGCAAGCTTTCGCCATCTTCATCCCGTGTATGAGGGCTTCGTATTCTGCTTCATTGTTGGATGCGTTTGGGAACGTCATCCGTAGGACATATTTTAACTTGTCGCCTTCAGGTGATATAAGTATCACTCCTGCGCCAGGCTCCTTCTACTCTCTTGGATCCGTCGAAGTTCATGGTCCAAGATCTCGACAAATCTGGGGGTCCCGTGTTTTGCAGCTCCATCCATTCTGCGATGAAGTCTGGCAAAACTTGCGACTTGATTGCCTTTCTTTTTTCATACGTGATGTCCCGAGGGAAAGTTCTATTCCCCAAAGGGAGACACGCCTGTAGCTTCTGGATTGTTCAGTATATTTGAGAGAGGTGCTTCATTGACTACTATTATCGGGTGTGCCGAAAAATAGTGGCGCAACTTTCTTGCTGTTGTAATCACTCCATATGCTAGTTTCTGATACTGCGGGTACCGCTGTTTGGAAGGCGATAAAACTTCACTAATGAAATATACCGGCCTTTGCACTCCATGGAGTTTTCCTTTTTCTTCTCTTTCGACAACTAGCACCGTGCTAACCACTTGGGGTGTGGCTGCGATGTACAACAGGAGAGGTTCCTTTTCCTTCGGCGCCACCAGGACTGGTGGTGTCGAGATTTTGCGTTTCAGATCCTCGAAAGCTCTATCGGCTTCTTCGTTCCACTGGAATTTCTCCCCTTGTTTTATCAAAGCGTAAAACGGTAGTGCTTTTTCTCCCAGCCTGGCGACGAATCTACTCAAAGCTGTGACTCGCCCAGTTAATTGCTGTATTTCTTTTAACTTGGTTGGCTTCCTCATCATTACGATGGCTTGTATTTTGTCGGGATTTGCTTCAATCCCTCTTGCTGAAACTAAGAACCCCAGAAGTTCTCCTGCTGGGACGCCAAAAGAGCATTTCGTCGGGTTTAGCTTGAGGCAGAATTTGTCGAGGTTATCAAAAGTTTCCTTGAGATCTTCGATCAATGTCGTCCCCTTTTTTGACGTTATGACTACATCATCAATGTATACTTGCACATTTTTTCCAATCTGTGTTGCCAAACACTTCTGCATCATCCTCTGATATGTTGCTCCCGCGTTTTTCAAACCAAAAGGCATTGTTTTGTAGCAAAACACTCCGTAAGGTGTGATGAACGCTGTTTTTTACTTCATCTTCTCCTTTTAATCTAATCTGGTTATAACCAGAATACACGTCCAGGAAGGAAAGACGTTCGCATCCTGCCGTGGAGTCGATAATTTGGTCGATCCTCGGGAGGGGAAAGTGATCCTTTGGACAATGTTTATTGAGACACGTAAAATCGACGCACATGCGAAGGACTTTAGTGTTTTTCTTCGGCACCAACACTTGGATTTGCTACCCATGTGGCCTCTGTATGCAGCTCTTTGATAAAACCAGCTTCTCTTAGTCGATCAATTTCGACCAGCATAGCTTTGCGGTTTGGTTCCGAAAAACGTCGCAAAGGTTGTTTGATTGGTCTCGCTAGTGGATCCAAGTTTAGGTGGTGCTCGGCAAGTTCCCTGGGTACTCCTGGCATGTCAGCTGGACACCATGCGAAGATTTTCCAGTTCTCACGGAGGAACTCGACGAGCGCGCTTTCCTATGCGAGGTCCATGTCATTTGCGATGGATGTCGTCTTTTTTGGATCCGTCGGGTGAATCTGCACCTCCTTAGAATTTTTCTCAGTGTTGAAAGTTGATTCCTTGTTGGGCCTCCCTACGTCTGGCAGCACATCATAATCAGTCATGAGCCTTGACGCTGCGTACTCTGCCTGCATCCCGAAAGTTTCTGATAGTCGATGGAAATCTTTGTCGCATTTATCGGCTAGCGCGAAGCTTCCTTTGACTGTGATTGGTCCCTTGGGTCCAGGTAACCTCCAAAGAAAGTACGTGTAATGTGGTACCGCCATAAACCTGGCATATGCTGGTCGCCCCAACAAAGCATGATACTGCGACGGGAAATCCACAACTTCGAATTCCAACCTCTCTATCCTGTAGTTTTCTCGGGTCCCAAACTGAACGTCGAGATTGATCTTCCCCAGTGGGTAACTTGGTTTCTCTGGTGTAATGCTGTGGAAACATGTGTCGGTTGGTTTCAAATTTGCGAGGGAAATATTCATCTTCCTTAGCGTATCTGCGTACATAAGGTTTAAACTGCTGCCGCCATCTATGAATACTCGAGATACATCGAATCCCGCAATTACTGCTGGTAAGATCAGTGCTGACTGCCCTGGTCGAGGAACTTGCTTGTGGATGATCAGCTATTGTGAAGCCAATATCTTGTCCTGACCAGTTAAGGTACTCGACTGTTGGTGGTGGCATTTTCTCTGCCATAAACACCTGTCGCGAGATTACTTTCTGAGCTCTATTGGATGGCCTGCCTTTCTGAATCATCGAGACCGCTCCGTTAGAGTTAGGATCGACATAGGGCGGTGGAGCAGGTGCTGCCGCGATTCTGAGCTGATGTCGATTTTCATCTGTAATCGCGGGAGGAGGTGGTAAGTGAATCTCACTCCTGGGTCCTTGAGGATTTCTATGTGCTGCCTGAGCATTTGCATGTCCTGCCCATCTTAACATTGCCTGGAAATTTCGACAATCTTTTTGCAAGTGTCCCGACTGTCTTTTTCCATTGCTGTCGAGAAAGAAATGCATCTGACATGGCCCGTTCATCGGGGGACACAAAAGGTCTCTGGAACCTTGGCCCGCTATTTTGCATGTTATCTCTATTGTCACCTTGCTGTGCGTTGCTTCTCTGGTAGTCATCTCTATTGTTTCCTCCATTGTTTCCCCGAAAGCCAGCCGATATTTGGCCAGGTGCATCGTAACTTGAAAATTGACGGGGAAATCGGCGTCTATTTTGGAAATTTCGACTGCGATCTTCCTCTGGGGACCTATGTCGTTTGTTATGTACCGCATCTTCGCCATCTGCCCATCTGTTTGCTATCTCCATTAAAGCTGATACTGTTCTTGGGTTTGTCCTCCCCAAGTCCTCCACGAAATCTCCTCGTCGAACTCCTGCAACAAATGCATCTATCGCTCTTTCGTCAGATATATTTTCTGCCGAGTTTTTGATGATGTTCCACCTTTGAATGTACTTCCTCATTGATTCATCATGCTTTTGTCGACATGACCTCAACTCCTCTAGTGTCGCAGGTTTCTTGCAGGTTGACCGGAAATTCTTGATAAACACATCCTCGAAACTTTCCCAGCTGTCGATGGAACCTGGGGGAAGCTTTTTTATCCATGATCTGGCGGCTCCGCTCAGATGTATCTGGATGCTCTGCATGGCTGTCGCTCTGGTCCCGCCTATCAATTTTACTGTCTCGAGGTAATCCACAAGCCAATCCTCAGGGTCTTGCAGGCCATCGAATTTCTTGAAACTATCGGGTAGCTTGAATCCTGATGGAACTCGAGTTTTTCGGACCCGTCGTGTGAAGCATGGGAGTCCACACATGTCCTCTTCAGCAAGTTCTGGTGAATGCCGATGTTCCCTTCTTTCTTGTCGTGCTCTATCAACTCTGGCTTGAGTTGTTGTGTCCCCGGCTCCACTTGCTCTTGGTGGATCTTGCACTGCTGCGGTAGGTCTCGGACTATTTTGCCTTGCGGTTCCTTCGGGAGGTGTGGCTGTGAACGCTGCTCCCATGACTCCACATCCTGCCATGGCCATGTTGTACAGCGCTTCCCTTGGATCTCCGGGAGGTGGCCTGGACGCTAAGATGAAGGCTTGTGTCGCCATGTACCCTGCTTCCGGTGTTTTTGGGATAATATTCCCCCTCGTGTCGATTGACATAAAGGACATATCGAGGTTTTGGATTAGAGTTTCTCTTTCAGCTTCCGGTATATTTTGCAGCCGAGATCTTGCTCTCCTCCAGAGCTTCTCTGTGACTATCTCCCGAAGTTTCGAGTGTCGACTTAATTCCGCTCGTCGCCTGCTTGATGCGGAAGTTGCCTCCCTTCTTCTGTTCAAAGCAGCTGTCTGTTTTTCCAACTCTCTTCCAGCTCTGGCGAGTCTATATTGATAAGCTTGCAGTTCTTCGACTGTAGAAGTTGTCTCCATTGGTTCAGAGCCATCTAGAGCTTTCGCAGCTCTATCCCAGGCTGCTTGTGGAAGTTGAACTCTGACACGTGGTGTGGGCCCAACATATTTAGTGCCCAAACCTCTCCTTAGATCTGAGGGATCGATATAAGGATTTCCCAAATCGTCGAAAGCCTCTGATGTTTCCTCTTGATCGCGACTTGCTTCTCCAATGGCATAGACTTGGTGATATTTTGGAGTTTTCGCTTTGCTTGGTTCGGTGACACCATCATAGAGATTGGTGAAGACCTTCCCAATAGAGATGGATTTGTCGATGAAGTCGAAGCTATCGGTGTCGCTTGAATCATCGCTTATATAGGAGTCCGCCGATGACTCGAAGGACATGTCGCTGAAGATTTTGGCGAGTTTTTCACTTGCCCTCGCTGCCGATGAAGCGTGGCGACGAAATCTCCTTGTCGCTTGTCTCGACGGATGATACTGAGTTTGAGAAGTCAAGACCATCCGCCGATAATCCCAACGAAATCGGAACTTCGAGACGATACGATCCTTCTTTCTCGACGTGGAAGTGGAATTTTCCAAACGTCATCTTCTTAGGCTCCTCCAGATACGCATATGCATCCAAACGGGAGGGCGGGTGAGGAATAAAATCAATGAGACCAGTTTCGATCTGTTTACCTCTCTCCATGATGTTGCTTGCTACTGATGAAGTCGACGATCTTGAACGTGCCATCGAGATCAGCTCCTTGTCGCCTGTAGATCCCACAGACGGCGCCAATTGACAAGGTATTAACTTGTCAATGCCTACGGATTGTAGACTAGGGTTTAGTTGGATGTAGAGGGCAAGTAGATCTCGAAGGTTTCAGCCGAAAAGTACTCGACGAATATGAAAGCTAGGGTTTTAGAAACAATGATTCGATGATCCCTGCGTCCCTCGACTCCCCCTTATATAGGAGGCGGAGCCAAGGGATTCGTGCTGTACAAGTTACAAAGTCCGGGAAGGTTTCTAACTTATCCCGTAAGATTACAAATAAGACTTTCTATTACAACTCTAGCTTTCCTTAATAATATCTTGGGCTTCCGAATCTTCTTATTCTTCGGGTAATGGGCCTTCAGTAAACCCCGGGTACTATCTTCGGCAGGCCCATTTGGGATGCCTATGTCACTCCAACCGAGTTTTCTTATTAGAAATCCATATTGGTCCTCTCGAAGCATCCCAACCTTTGTCGGATAGCTAGGTGGATCGCAAACTGGTAAAGTCCTGCCTTTCGAGCAAGGACTTACCCTTAGCTAGTTCTCAAGATGGATCCAACCCCTCCAATACGATGAAAGGCTAATGAGCTTGTACAATGTCCAGACAGATACACTCAGAGTCACCCAAGACAAAGTCACTTCCGACGCCCTAGACAAGCGGCTCCGCCAAATGATCAAGATCCCTCGCGAACTTCATGTTCATGAGATTATCCATGACAGAGGGTAGTGGCCCAAAATTAAGTACTTGTTTATTCCTTAGCTGCTTTTCATCTAATATCTACCTAACTGTCTTGTGTCACTGTCGACCATTTTATGTTTCAGTTTGACTCGTTAAGGAAGGGGACTTTGCCAATATGCTAAGGGTCGCTTCTGCCCAGCCTGAATCTGAGGCGGAAGAAAATGAAGAGGATGACGAGGAAGTGCCATAACCGAACGAAACTAGACCGCCAAACGCAAGGCAGAATCTGAAGCTGGAGGTTTCGCTAAACGAGGTCAAGGTTATCATGGCAGAGTTCCGTGCTTTGATTCAATGGCAGAGGAAAGGCAATAGTTGCAAGAAATTGAAGCCACCAAGCAAGATGCATATGCAGCCTCATTCCCACAGCTATGGTTGTTTCTTGTTTCCGGCTAAAGCTCCTACTAAATGCCTAAGATCTTTTGTTGTAACTTTCCCAATCCTTTAGGTATCTGCTTTGATAGGAAGAGGAGTGCCGATAAAATTGCAAATGTTGCTCCCATGCCTAAGAAGCCATCTTCCAAGTCTTAACCTTCCCCTGCCACCATGCCAGAGACCCCTAAAACAGGGGAAACCTCCAAGTCTAGCTCCACTACTATTCCTCTCGAAAAATATGTTATTCACATTGATGACGATAAAGTGACCGGAGATGACACCATTGGTGTTGGCATGGATTTTAGTTTCGGCATGGGACGAGCTGATGAGGAAAACAAGAACACGGAGAAAGCTCTGTATAAGGATGTCGTACCTTCAATCAAGCCAACTCAAGCTCACCCAAGCTAATTTTTAGTCTTTCTTCCCTAACATCCATCAAGCATCTTTCGAGGATCGGAGCTTTCGTCATGTATGAAGATATCTCCAAGATGATGGAGGATGCCTAGGGTAGGGTGGAAAATGATGATCAAGAGCACAAGGACTTCCAGATGCTCATCACTTCTTGGTTTTCAAAGTATCGGAGCTTTCATCATGTATTTTTCTCTATGTCAATTGGAAAATCCCGAGCATCAACCTTGCATTTTCAACCTTGCATTTTCAAGGAAAATCCCGTTTCAGTCTCTAAGATCTATGTTAATTGGAAAACTTAATTATATTGTAGCCCACAAGCTTCTAGCTGGAAATATAAATTTTTTTGGCATTGATGCTCCGAAAGAGAAAATCAACAGTATTTGTTAAGATCAAACTGAATGCCATAAGGATTTTTCCAGCAACCAAATATGGGCGGACTCAATACTCATGTGACATGTTCACTCTTTTGTTTTAAAATTATAGGATGCACGCAGTGTATTAAGATATGGGTAAAACCAATACTTACCAAGGGTCCAGGATTGAAGAGCTATCGTAGGTGGAAACTGAGAAGGACCACCTGATAACTCAATTGCAATAATAGCTGAAGCGAAATCGCGGTATAACTTTATATCTCAAAGGTTTTCAACTCCATTTTTTCCTATGTTTATTTACTAAATTTTATGCTCTTGTAAACGAAGGCAGAGTTGGACATATGCCCAAGAGGCAATAATAGTGGTTATTATTATATCTTTGTGTTTATGATAATAGTTTGCATCTCATGCTATAATTGTATTAATCGGAAATATTAATACATGTGTGTTATGTAAATATAAAAGAGTCCCTAATAAGCCTCTTATTAAACTAGCTTGTTGATTAATAGATGATCATAGTTTCATGATCATGAACATTGGATGTTATTAATAACAAGGTCATATCATTAGGTGAATGATGTGATGGATATACACCCATAGTAAGCGTAGCATATAATCAAGTCATTTAGTTCTTTGTGATTAAAGCTTTAATATGCATAGTAACTTAATCCTTTGACCATGAGATCATGTTAATCACCTACACCAGATGGATGCTTTGATGACACCAAACACTACTGCGTAAATGGGTTTTTATAAAGGTGGCATTAAGTGTTCGGAAAGTATAGGGTTGAGGTACTAGTATCAATAGTGGGATTTGTCCATCCTAATGACGGATAGATATACTCTGGGCCCTCTCGGTGGAATGATATCTAATTAGCTTGCAAGCATGTGACTGGTTCACAAGGGATATAATATCACGATACGAGTAAAAAATAATTATCGGTAACTGATGTCTACGCACGCTTCTATTCCTGTAGACAGTGTTGGGCCTCCAAGAGCAGAGGTTTGTAGAACAGCAGCAAGTTTCCCTTAAGTGAATCACCCAAGGTTTATCGAACTCAGGGAGGTAGAGGTCAAAGATATCCCTCTCAAGCAACCCTGCAATCACGATACAAGAAGTCTCTTGTGTCCCCAACACACCTAATACACTTGTCAGATGTATATGTGCACTAGTTCGGCAAAGAGATAGTGAAATACAAGTAATATGGATGAATATGAGTGGTAATAGCAATCTGAAATAAAGATGGCATCGAATAAACATGCAACAGAACAGTAAGTAAACGGAGATTCGATGTTCGGAAATAAGGCCTAGGGATCCTACTTTCACTAGTGGACACTCTCAACATTGATCACATAACTGAAACTACTCTACACTCTCTTGTTGGATAACAAACACCATTCATTGTGTAGGGCTACAAGAGCTCCCTCAAGCCGGAGTTAACAAGCTCCACAACATCCAGAGTTCATATTTAAGTAACCTTTAGAGTGCATGATAGACCATTGCAATTTAGACCGAGTACTAACATAGCATGCACACTATCACCGTCAGGCTATGAAAGGGGGAATAGATCGCATCAATACTATCATAGTAATAGTTAACTCCATAATCTACAAGAGATTACAATCATAACCTATGCCAAGTACTACATGATGCACACACTGTCAACATTACATCATGGAGAAGGAATATAGTACTTTAATAACATCACTAGAGTAGCACATAGATGATATTCAACTAGATCACAAAGAGAGAGATGAACCACATAGCTACGGTAGAGCCCTTAGCCTCGGGGGAGAACTACTCCCTCCTCATCATAGGAGATAGCAGCGGCGATGAAGATGGCGGTGGTGTCGATGGAGATTCCTTCCGGGGGCAATTCCCCGTCCCGGCGGCGTGCCGGAACAGAGACTTCTGTCCCCCGAATCTTGGCTTCGCGATGGCGGCGGCTCTGGAACTTTTCTCGTATCGTGGCTTATTGTCATAGGGTTTTCGCGACGGAGGCTTTATATAGGCGGAAGGGCAGCCTCGGGGGAGTCCTGGTGCAGCCACACCATAGGGGGACGCCACCCCCTTGGCCGCGCCGCCTTGTGGGGTGGGGCCCCCCTGGCGCCCCTCTGGCCCCTCTTCGGTGCTCTGGAAGCTTCCAGAAAAAATAAGATACTGGGCGTTGATTTCGTCCAATTCCGAGAATATTTCCTTTGTAGGATTTCTGAAACCAAAAACAGCGAGAAAACGAGAGCGGCACTTCGGCATCTTGTTAATAGGTTAGTTCCGGAAAATGCATATAAATGATGTAAAGTGCATATAAAACATATGTGTATCATCATAAAAGTAGCATGGAACATAAGAAATTATAGATACGTTGGAGACGTATCAGCATCCCCAAGCTTAGTTCCTACTCGTCGATACGTCTCAAACGTATCTATAATTTCTTATGTTCCATGCTACTTTTATGATGATACTCACATGTTTTATACACACTTTATGTCATTATTATGCATTTTTCGGCACTAACCTATTGACGAGATGCCGAAGAGCCGATTCTTCGTTTTCTCGCTGTTTTTGTTTCAGAAATCCTAGTAAGGAAATATTCTCGGAATTGGACGAAATCAACGCCCAGGGTCTTATTTTTCCACGAAGCTTCCAGAAGTCCGAGGGAGAAACGAAGTGGGGCCACGGGGCGCCGACACCATAAGGCGGCGCGGCCAGGGTGGCCCCGCGCCGCCCTGTGGTGTGGGGCCCCCGTGCCTCCTCCGACTCCGCCCTTCCGCCTACTTAAAGCCTTCGTCGTGAATACCCCGATGCCGAGAGCCATGATACGGAAAACCTTCCGGAGACGCCGCCGCCGCCAATCCCATCTCGGGGGATTCGGGAGATCGCCTCCGGCACCCTGCCGGAGAGGGGAATCATCCCCGGAGGTCTCTTCATCACCATGATCGCCTCCGGATCGATGTGTGAGTAGTTCACCCCTGGACTATGGGTCCATAGCAGTAACTAGATGGTTGTCTTCTCCTCATTGTGCTATCATGTTAGATCTTGTGAGCTGCCTATCATGATCAAGATCATCTATTTGTAATGCTACATGTTGTGTTTGTTGGGATCGATGAATATTGAATACTATGTCAAGTTGATTATCAATCTATCATATATGTTGTTTATGTTCTTGCATGCTCTCCGTTGCTAGTAGAGGCTCGGCCAAGTTGATACTTGTGACTCCAAGAGGGAGTATTTATGCTCGATAGTGGGTTCATGCCTCCATTGAATGCAGGACGAGTGACGAGAAAGTTCTAAGGTTGTGGATGTCTTGTTGCCACTAGGGATAAAACATCAATGCTTTGTCTAAGGATATTTGTGTTGATTACATTACGCACCATACTTAATGCAATTGTCTATTGTTTGCAACTTAATACTTGGAAGGGGTTCGGATGATAACTCTGAAGGTGGACTTTTTAGGCATAGATGCATGCTTGGATAGCGGACTATGTACTTTGTCGTAATTCCACGATGAAATCTCATAGTACTCATCATGATATATGTATGTGCATTGTTATGCCTTCTTTATTTGTCAATTGCCCAAGCTGTAATTTGTTCACCCAACATGCTATTTATCTTATGGGAGAGACACCACTAGTGAACTATGGACCCCGGTCCATTCTTTACATCTGAAATACAATCTACGCAATTGTTCTTTACTTGTTCTTCGCAAACAAACATCATCTTCCACACTATACATCTAATCCTTTGTTTACGGCAAGCCGGTAAGATTGACAACCTCATCGTTACGTTGGGGCAAAGTACTTTGATTGTGTTGTGCAGGTTCCACGTTGGCGCCGGAATCCCTGGTGTTGCGCTGCACTACACTCCGCCACCAACAACCTTGACGTGTTCCTTGACTCCTACTGGTTCGATAACCTTGGTTTCTTACTGAGGGAAAACTTGCTGCTGTATGCATCACACCTTCCTCTTTGGGTTCCCAACGGACGTGTGTCTTGCACGCTATCAAGCTCTTTTTCTGGCGCCGTTGCCGGGGAGATCAAGACACGCTGCAAGGGGAGTCTCCCACATCCAATCTCTTTACTTTGTTTTTGTCTTGCTTTACTTTATTTACTGCTTTGCTTGCTTTCTATATCAAAAATACAAAAAAAATTAGTTGCTAACTTTACTTTATTTACTGTCTTGTTCTCCATATTGAAAACACAAAAAAAATTAGTTACTTGCATTTACTTTATTTAGTTTGCTTTATTTACTATTACTAAAAATGAGTAATCCGGAAGTTGAAGTTCGTTCATTTAAGCAACAAGGGGGAGAAAGTTTTAAAGATGCTTGGTATAGAATTAGTGATGCTCATCATAGGTGCATTAAGAAACACTCCACTATTATACTACTTAGGAACTTTTATGTTGGTATCTCTAGCTGGAATAGATATATATGTTCTTGATACTCTTGCGGGAGGTAATTTCCTAGGCACTCCTGCTTTAGAAGCTAGTTGCATCATTGAGAGTCTAGTTGGAATACCACCTGTTAATGAAGCTAAAATTGAAATCTCTCTTGAAGATGTCATGAAAAAGTTGGAAGCCATAGAGAAAAATCTTCCAAGTGTTGAGACTAAATTGGGAATATTACTTAATAACACTGATAAACTTGATAAAACTCTAAGTGGAATCAATGAGAGAATTGCTGTTTTAGAAACTTGTTCTACTCATGACAATCAAACCCATAGGATTAGTGAACTTGAAGAAGCTATGGGAACCTTGGGTTCAACTTTTTCTTCTCTTAAGTTTAAGGAGAAAGCCTATGTGGGTAAGGAGCAAAAGTTTATGTATGTCTCTAAAGTGCCTAAGCCAAAAAACTATTATAGGCCTAAAATTGACAAAGCCCTTAGCACCACTACGGATGGGGGAGCATCTAAGATACCTATTGATGTTGATGCTTCATCTCTTGATAATACTTGATTCACACTTTCTGCGCTTAGGCGAAAGGCGTTAAAAAAGCGCTTATGGGAGACAACCCATTATTTTACTTCTGCACTTTGTTTTATATTTGAGTCCTGGAAGTTGTTACTACTGTAGCAACCTCTCCTTATCTTTATTTTATTGTATTGTTGTTCCAAGTAAAGTCTTTGATAGTAAAGTCAATACTAGATTTGGATTACTGCGCAGAAACAGATTTCTTGCTGTCACGAAATTGAGCAGCCCCTGCTGTAGAAAATTTAGAAAAATCTGCCAATTTACGTGCGTGATCCTCAGATATGTACGCAACTTTCATTAAATTTGGGCATTTTCATCTGAGCAAGTTAAGTGCCCCTGAAAAATTCGTCTTTACGGACTATTCTGTTTTGACAGATTCTGCCTTTTATTTCGCATTGCCTGTTTTGCTATGTTGGATGGATTTCTTTGTTCCATTAACTTTCAGTAACTTTGTGCAATATCCAGAAGTGTTAAAAATGATTATGTCACCTCTGAATATGTGAATTTTCAATTATGCACTAACACTCTAATGAGTTTGTTTTGAGTTTGGTGTGGAGGAAGTTTTCAAGGGTCAAGAGAGGAGGATGATACAATATGATCAAGAAGAGTGAAAAGTCTAAGCTTGGGGATGCCCCGTGGTTCATCCCTGCATATTTTAAGAAGACTCAAGCATCTAAGCTTGGGGATGCCCAAGGCATCCCTTCTTCATCGACAACTTATCAGGTCACCTCTAGTGAAACTATATTTTTATTCCGTCACATCTTATGTGCTTTACTTGGAGCGTCTGTTTGTTTTTATTTTTGTTTTTGTTTGAATAAAATCGTATCCTAGCATTCCTTGTTTGGGAGAGAGACACGCTCCGCTGTTTCGTATGAACACATATGTTCTTAGCTTTACTCTTAATGTTCATGGCGAAGGTTGAAACTGCTTCGTTCATTGTTATATGGTTGGAAACAGAAAATGCTGCATGTGGTAAATGGTATAATGTCTTGAATAATTTGATACTTGGCAATTTTTGTGCTCATATAGATCATGTTTAAGCTCTTGCATCATGTACTTTGCACCTATTAATGAAGAACTACATAGAGCTTGTTAAAATTTGGTTTGCATGATTAGTATCTCTAGAGTCTAGATATTTTCTGGTTAAGGTGTTTGAACAACAAGGAGACGATGTAAATTCTTATAATGCTTGCAATATGTTCATATGTAAGCTTTGCTGCACCGTTTTATACTTGAGTTTGCTTCAAACAACCTTGCTAGCCTAGCCTTGTATTGAGAGGAATTCTTCTCGTGCATCCAAATCCTTGAGCCAAAAACTATGCCAATTGTGTCCACCATACCTACCTACTACATGGTATTTCTCTGCCATTCCAAAGTAAATTACTTGAGTGCTACCTTTAAAATTCTATCCTTTGTCTTTGCAATACATAGCTCATGGGAAAATAGCCTTAAAAACTATTGTGGTGAAGAATATGTAGCTATGTATCTTATTTCTTAATAAGTTGCTTGTTGAGCGGTAACCATGTTTCTGAGGACGCCATCAACTATTACACCTTTGTTGAATATCATGTGATTTGCTATGCATGTTCGTCTTGTCTGAAGTAAGGGCGATTTTCATGATCAAATGGTTTGAGTATGCATATTGTTAGAGAAGAACATTGGACCGCTAACTAAAGCCATGATCCATGGTGGAAGTTTCGGTTTGGACAATTAATCCTCAATCTCTTATGAGAATATTATCTGTTGTTGAATGCTTATGCATTAAAGAGGAGTCCATTATCTGTTGTCTATGTTGTCCCGGTATGGATGTCTAAGTTGAGAATAATCAAAAACGAGAAATCAAATGCGATCTTTCTCCTTAGACCTTTGTACAGGCGGCATAGAGGTACCCCTTTGTGACACTTGGTTGAAACATATGTTATGCAATGATAATCCATGTTAATCCAAGCTAATTAGGACAAGGTGCGAGCACTATTGGTATACTATGCATGAGGCTTGCAACTTATAGGATATCTTATACATAACACATATGATTTATTACTACCGTTGACAAAATTGTTTCTATGTTTTCAAAATGAAAAGCTCTAGCACAAAAATAGTAATCCATGCTTCCCTCTGCGAAGGGCCTATCTTCTACTTTATTGTTGAGTCAGTTTACCTACTTCTTTCTATCTTAGAAGCAAACACCTGTATGAACTGTGTGCATTGATTCTTACATGTTTACCTATTGCACTTGTTATATTACTTTGTGTTGACAATTATCCATGAGATAAATATGTTGAAGTTGAAAGCAAGCTGCTGAAACTTATATCTTCCTTTGTGTTGCTTCAAAGCTTTCTACTAAGAATCTATTGCTTTATGAGTAACTCTTATGCAAGTCTTATTGATGCTTGTCTTGAAAGTACTATTCATGAAAAGTCTTTGCTATATGATTCATTTGTTTACTCATTGTCTTCACCATTGCTTCGAATCGCTGCATTCATCTCATATGCTTTGCAATAGTATGATCAAGATTATGATAGCATGTCACTTCAGAAATTATCCTTGTTATCGTTTACCTACTCGAGGCCGAGTAGGAACTAAGCTTGGGGATGCTTGATACGTCTCAAACGTATCTGTAATTTCTTATGTTCCATGCTACTTTTATGATGATACTCACATGTTTTATACACACTTTATGTCATTATTATGCATTTTCCGGCACTAACCTATTGACGAGATGCCGAAGAGCCAGTTGTTGTTTTCTGCTGTTTTTGGTTTCAGAAATCCTACAAAGGAAATATTCTCGGAATTGGACGAAATCAACGCCCAGGGTCTTATTTTTCCACGAAGCTTCCAGAAGTCCGAGGGAGAAACGAAGTGGGGCCACGGGGCGCCGACACCATAAGGCGGTGCGGCCAGGGTGGGCCCCGCGCCGCCCTGTGGTGTGGGCCCCCCGTGCCTCCTCCGACTCCGCCCTTCCGCCTACTTAAAGCCTTCGTCGCGAATACCCCAGTACCGAGTGACATAGGCATCCCAAATGGGCCTGCCAAAGATAGTACCCGGGGTTTAACGAAGGCCCACTACCCGAAGAATAAGAAGATTCGGGAGCCCAAGATATATTAAGGAAAGTAGAGCTGTAATAGGAAGTGTTGTTTGTAATCTGACGGGATGAGTTAGAAACCGTCCCGGACTCTGTAACTTGTACAAAACGAAACCCTCGGCTCCACCTCCTATATAAAGGGGGAGTCGAGGGACGAAGAGATCATCGAATCATTGTTCACAAACCCTAGTTTTTATAATCGTCGAGTTACTTTTCGGCTGAAACCTTCGAGATCTACTTGCCCTCTACTTCCAACTAAACCCTAGCCTACAATCCATAGGCATTGACAAGTTAATACCTTGTCACCGAGAGCCACGATATGGAAAACCTTCCAGAGACGCCGCCGCCGCCAATCCCATCTCGGGGGATTCAGGAGATCGCCTCCGGCACCCTGCCGGAGAGGGGAATCATCTCCCGGAGGTCTCTTCATCACCATGATCGCCCCCGAATCGATGTGTGAGTAGTTCACCCCTGGACTATGGGTCCATAGCAGTAGCTAGATGGTTGTCTTCTCCTCATTGTGCTATCATGTTAGATCTTGTGAGCTGCCTATCATGATCAAGATCATCTATTTGTAATGCTACGTGTTGTGTTTGTTGGGATCCGATGAATATTGAATACTATGTCAAGTTGATTATCAATCTATCATATATGTTGTTTATGTTCTTGCATGCTCTCCGTTGCTAGTAGAGGCTCTGGCCAAGTTGATACTTGTGACTCCAAGAGGGAGTATTTATGCTCGATAGTGGGTTCATGCCTCCATTGAATGCGGGACGAGTGACGGAAAGTTCTAAGGTTGTGGATGTGCTTGTTGCCACTAGGGATAAAACATCAATGCTTTGTCTAACGATATTTGTGTTGATTACATTACGCACCATACTTAATGCAATTGTCTCGTTGTTTGCAACTTAATACTGGAAGGGGTTCGGATGATAACCTCGAAGGTGGACTTTTTAGGCATAGATGCATGCTTGGATAGCGGTCTATGTACTTTGTCGTAATGTCCTGATTAAATCTCATAGTACTCATCATGATATATGTATGTGCATTGTTATGCCTTCTTTATTTGTCAAATGCCCAACTGTAATTTGTTCACCCAACATGCTATTCATCTTATGGGAGAGACACCACTAGTGAACTGTGGACCCCGGTCCATTCTTTACATCTGAAATACAATCTACTGCAATTGTTCTTTACTGTTCTTCGCAAACAAACATCATCTTCCACACTATACATCTAATCCTTTGTTTACGGCAAGCCGGTGAGATTGACAACCTCACTGTTACGTTGGGGCAAAGTACTTTGATTGTGTTGTGCGGGTTCCACGTTGGCGCCGGAATCCCTGGTGTTGCGCCGCACTACACTCCGCCACCAACAACCTTCACGTGTTCCTTGACTCCTACTGGTTCGATAACCTTGGTTTCTTACTGAGGGAAAACTTGCTGCTGTACGCATCACACCTTCCTCTTGGGGTTCCCAACGGACGTGTGTCTTGCACGCTATCACTCGCCCTCGAGTAGGTAAACGATAACAAAGATAATTTCTTAAGTGACATGCTATCATAATCTTGATCAATACTATTGTAAAGCATATGAGATGAATGAAGTGATTCAAAGCAATGGTAAAGACAATGAGTAAACAACTGAACCATATAACAAAGACTTTTCATGAATAGTACTTTCAAGACAAGCATCAATAAGTCTTGCATAAGAGTTAACTCATAAAGCAATAAATTCAAAGTAAAGGCATTGAAGCAACACAAAGGAAGATATAAGTTTCAGCAGTTGCTTTCAACTTTCAACATGCATATCTCATGGATAATTGTCAACACAAAGTAATATGATGAATGCAAATAAGCAAGTACGTAGGAATCAATGCACAGTTAACACAAGTGTTTGCTTCTAAGATAGAAAGAAGTAGGTAAAGCTGACTCAACATAAAGTAAAAGAATGGCCCTTCGCGAGAGGAAGCATGGATTACTATTTTTGTGCTAGAGCTTTTATTTTGAAAGCATAGAAATAATTTTGTCAACGGTAGTAATAAATCATATGTGTTATGTATAAGACATCTTATAAGTTGCAAGCCTCATGCATAGATTACCAATAGTGCCCGTACCTTGTCCTAATTAGCTTGGATTGACATGGATTATCATTGCATAACATATGTTTCAACTAAGTGTCACAAAGGGGTACCTCTATGCCGCCTATACAAAGGTCTAAGGAGAAAGATCGCATTTGATTTCTCGTTTTTGATTATTCTCAACTTAGACATCCATACCGGGACAACATAGACAACAGATAATGGACTCCTCTTTAATGCATAAGCATTCAACAACGAGATAATATTCTCATAAGAGATTGAGGATTAATTGTCCAAACTGAAACTTCCACCATGGATCATGGCTTCAGTTAGCGGCCCAATGTTCTTCTCTAACAATATGCATACTCAAACCATTTGATCATGATAAATCACCCTTACTTCAGACAAGACGAACATGCATAACAACTCACATGATATTCAACAAAGGTGTAATAGTTGATGGCGTCCCCAGAAACATGGTTACCGCTCAACAAGCAACTTATTAAGAAATAAGATACATAAGTACATATTCAATACCACAATAGTTTTTAAGGCTATTTTCCCATGAGCTATATATTGCAAAGACAAGGAATGGAATTTTAAAGGTAGCACTCAAATAATTTACTTTGGAATGGCAGAAAAATACCATGTAGTAGGTAGGTATGGTGGACACAAATGGCATAGTTTTTGGCTCAAGGTTTTGGATGCACGAGAAGTATTCCCTCTCAGTACAAGGCTTTGGCTAGCAAGGTTGTTTGAAGCAAACACAAGTATGAACCGGTACAGCAAAACTTACATAAGAACATATTGCAAGCATTATAAGACTCTACACTGTATCCTTGTTGTTCAAACACTTCACCAGAAAATATCTAGACTTTAGAGAGACCAATCATGCAAACCAAATTTCAACAAGCTCTATGGTAGTTCTTCATTAATAGGTACAAAGTACATGATGCAAGAGCTTAAACATGATCTATTTGAGCACAACAATTTCCAAGTATCAAATTATTCAAGACCAAATAACAATTACCACATGAAGCATTTTCTGTTTCCAACCAAATAACAATGAACGAAGCAGTTTCAGCCTTCGCCATGAACATTAAAAGTAAAGCTAAGAACACCAGTGTTCATATGAACGAGCGGAGCGTGTCTCTCTCCCACACAAGCATGAATTTATTCAGAGAATGAAAATAACAAAACGAAAATAAAAGCACACGAGACGCTCCAAGTAAAGCACATAAGATGTGACAGAATAAAAATATAGTTTCACTAGAGGTGACTCGATAAGTTGTCGATGAAGAAGGGATGCCTTGGGCATCCCCAAGCTTAGATGCTTGGGTCTTCTTAAAATATGCAGGGATGAACCACGGGGGCATCCCCAAGCTTAGACTTTTCACTCTTCTTGATCATATTGTATCATCCTCCTCTCTTGACCCTTGAAAACTTCCTCCACACCAAACTCAAAACAAACTCATTAGAGGGTTAGTGCATAATCAAAAATTCACATATTCAGAGGTGAAATAATCATTCTTAACACTTCTGGACATTGCACAAAGCTACTGGAAGTTAATGGAACAAAGAAATCCATTCAACATAGCAAAAGAGGCAATGCGAAATAAAAGGCAGAATCTGTCAAAATAGAACAGTCCGTAAAGACGAATTTTTTAGAGGCACTTAACTTGCTCAGATGAAAAAGCTCAAATTGAATGAAAGTTGCGTACATATCTGGGGATCACGCACGTAAATTGGCAGATTTTTCTGAGTTACCTACAGACGGGGCTGCTAAATTTCGTGACAGCAAGAAATCTGTTTCTGCGCAGTAATCCAAATCTAGTATCAACCTTACTATCAAGGACTTTACTTGGCACAACAATGCAATAAAATAAAGATAAGGAGAGGTTGCTACAGTATTAACAACTTCCAAGACACAACAAAACAGTAGCAACATAAAAACATGGGTTATCTTCCAAGAAGTGCTTTCTTTATAGCCATTAAGATGGGCTCAGTAATTTTAATGATGCACTCGCAAGAAATAAGAGATGAAGCAAAAGAGAGCATCAAAAAGCAAGTATGAAACAAATTTAAGCCTAACCCACTTCCTATAAAAAGGAATCTTGTAAATAAACAAGTCATGTAGGCATAATGCAACAAGCATAGAAAAGTAACACAAGCGCAACTTCAAGATTCTCAACATAAAGAGGAGAAAGTTAATATTATTAAGATGCATATAACCATGTTTCACTCTCTCATAATAGCTTTCAGTAGTGTCATGAACAAACTCAACAATATAACTATCACATAAAGCATTCTTATCATGAGTCTCATGCATAAAATAATTACTACTCCCAACATAAGCATAGTCATTCTTATTAGTTGTAGTGGGAGCAAATTCAACAAAGTAGCTATCATTATTATTCTCATTATCAAATATAGGAGGCATAGTATATTCAAAATAAACTTTATCCTCCATAGTAGGTCGCACCAAAATACCACTATCATTATAATCATCATAAATGGGAGGCAAAGTATCATCAAAGTAAATTTTCTCCTCCATGCTTGGGGGACTAAAAATATCATGCTCATCAAAACCAGCTTCCCCAAGCTTAAATTCTTCCATGGCATTAGCAATAATAGTGTTCAAAGAGTTCATGCTAATAACATTGCTATTTTGCAAACAAAGTCCATTGGTTTTTTATTTCTCTCTTCAAACACATCATGTCCTAACTCAATATAAAGTTCATAAAGATCTCTAATTTTTTTGTTGTTTTCCATTAAGCCTAACTAGTGAAAATAAAAACAAGAAACAAAAAGATGCAATTGCAGGATCTAAAGGAAATAGCTTCGAGCACTCACACACCGGCAACGAGTGCTAGGAAATAGCTTAGTAGTCGGAGGATGTGAATACCTTTTACCTTACCTCCCCGGCAACGGCGCCAGGAAAATAGCTTGATGTCTACGCACGCTTCTATTCCTGTAGACAGTGTTGGGCCTCCAAGAGCAGAGGTTTGTAGAACAGCGAGCAAGTTTCCCTTAAGTGAATCACCCAAGGTTTATCGAACTCAGGGAGGTAGAGGTCAAAGATATCCCTATCAAGCAACCCTGCAATCACGATACAAGAAGTCTCTTGTGTCCCCAACACACCTAATACACTTGTCAGATGTATAGGTGCACTAGTTCGGCGAAGAGATAATGAAATACAAGTAATATGGATGAATATGAGTGGTAATAGCAATCTGAAATAAAGATGGCAGGGAGTAAACATGCAACAGAACAGTAAGTAAACGGAGATTCGATGTTCGGAAATAAGGCCTAGGGATCCTACTTTCACTAGTGGACACTCTCAACATTGATCACATAACTGAAACTACTCTACACTGTCTTGTTGGATAACAAACACCATTCATTGTATAGGGCTACAAGAGCTCCCTCAAGCCGGAGTTAACAAGCTCCACAACATCCGGAGTTCATATTTAAGTAACCTTTAGAGTGCATGATAGACCATTGCAATTTAGACCGAGTACAAACATAGCATGCACACTGTCACCGTCAGGCTATGAAAGGGGGAATAGATCGCATCAATACTATCATAGTAATAGTTAACTCCATAATCTACAAGAGAGTACAATCATAACCTATGCCAAGTACTACATGATGCACACACTGTCAACATTACATCATGGAGGAGGAATAGAGTACTTTAATAACATCACTAGAGTAGCACATAGATGATATTCAACAAGATCATAAAGAGAGAGATGAACCACATAGCTACGGTAGAGCCCTTAGCCTCGGGGGAGAACTACTCCCTCCTCATCATAGGAGACAACGGCGGTGATGAAGATGGCGGTGGTGTCGATGGAGATGCCTTCCGGGGGCAATTCCCCGTCCCGGCGGCGTGCCGGAACAGAGACTTCTGTCCCCCGAATCTTGGCTTCGCGATGGCGGCGGCTCTGGAACTTTTCTCGTATCGTGGCTTATTGTCATAGGGTTTTCGCGACGGAGGCTGTATATAGGCGGAAGGGCAGCCTCGGGGGAGTCCTGGTGCAGCCACACCATAGGGGGGCGCCCCCCCTTGGCCGCGCCGCCTTGTGGGGTGGGGCCCCCTGGCTCCCCTCTGGCCCCTCTTCGGTGCTCTGGAAGCTTCCGGGAAAAATAAGATACTGGGCGTTGATTTCGTCCAATTCCGAGAATATTTCCTTTGTATGATTTCATAAACCAAAAACAGCAGAAAACAGGAACTGGCACTTCGGCATCTTGTTAATAGGTTAGTTCCGGAAAATGCATATAAATGATGTAAAGTGTGTATAAAACATATGTGTATCATCATAAAAGTAGCATGGAACATAAGAAATTATAGATACGTTGGAGAAGTATCAGTAACGAGGTTAAACTAGGTATGGATATACCGATGATCAAACTTCGGATAAGTAAAATATCGCGAGACAAAGGGATTTGTTATTTTATGTGAATGGTTCTTTCGATCACGGAGTCATCGTTGAATATGTGGGAGCTATTATGGATCTCCAAGTCCCGCTATTAGTTATTGATCGGAGAGGAGTCTCGATCATGTCCGCATAGTTCTCGAACCGTAGGGTGACACACTTAAGGTTTGATGTTGTTTTAAGTACATATGGAATATGGAATGGAGTTCGAATGTTGTTCGGAGTCTCGGATGGGATCCAGGACATCACGAGGAGTTCCGGAATGGTCCGGAGAATGAGATTCCGGACCTCCTCGTGATGTCCTGGATCCCATCCGAGACTCCGAACAAACTTCGGTCTCCATCTCATATTCCGAATCTACTTATGCGACATCGAACCTTAAGCGCGTCACCCTACGGTTCGTGAACTGTGCGGACATGGTCGAGACTCCTCTCCGACCAATAACCAATAGCGGGATCTGGAGATCCATAATGGCTCCCACACATTCAGCGATAACTTAGTGATCGATTGAACCATGTACATACGATACCGATTCCCTTTGTCACGCGATACTTTACTTGTCCGAGGTTCGATCATTGGTATCTTCATACCTTGTTCAACCTCGTTACGACAAGTACTCTTTACTCGTACCGTGGTATGTCATCTCTTGTGACCAGTCACATGCTTGCAAGCTAATCAGACGACATTCCACCGAGAGGGCCCAGAGTATATCTATCCGTCATCGGGATGGACAAATCCCACTGTTGATCCATATGCCTCAACTCACACTTTCCGAATACTTAATCCCATCTTTATAACCACCCATTTACGCAATGGCGTTTGATGTAATCAAAGTACCCTTCCGGTGTAAGTGATTTACATGATCTCATGGTCGAAGGACTAGGTAACTATGTATCGAAAGCTTATAGCAAGTTGAACTTAATGACTTGATCTCATGCTACGCTTATTTGGGTGTATGTTCATCATATCATTCACCCAATGACATAACCTTGTTATTAACAACATCCAATGTTCATGATCACGAAACCATGATCATCTATTAATCAACAAGCTAGTTATACAAGAGGCTTACTAGGGACTCCTTGTTGTTTACATAACACACATGTATCAATGTTTCGGTTAATACAATTATAGCATGGGATGTAAAAATTTATCATGAACACTAAGATATAACAATAACTAATTTATTATTGCCTCTTGGGCATATCTCCAACAACAAGATCCAATCTCGTTAACGCTTAGCGATCTCCAACGTTCCCAAGAAGACTAACATAGATGAGTCGTGGAACACAGTTTCCAACTATGCTAATTGCCTTGCCAAAGGTGCTGACAACAAAAACTAGTTTGAAGACGTGGAACCTCTGTTTTAAATAGCCGGCGATAGCCCCGCTATAGTCTTTCCCGCATGACGCGGTTAACTGCTATAGCCCGGCTAAAGGTGCCAAAGTCCTTAAATAGCCGGGCTATAGCTGTTTTGGGAGGCCGCGGCTATTTAAAACCATGTGTGGAACTGCCGAATGAAAATACCCTTGCTCCCATCACTTCTACGAGTTATGGCGAGGATGGCTCCGTATCAAGCTCTTCTAGGATCACGTCGGAAGAGGTTTCCTCTCCAAGTACAGACATCGATGCTAGCTCCTCCGTACAATACAAGGCGGAATCTCCCAGTGTTTGAAAGAAACAATTAGAAAATTATTGTGTCACTCAGCCCCAGTGTGGGTTTGTAATAACTTAGTTTAAACTTATGAGCTTTTGAACTAAGTATGCATGTATGTGATGTAATGCGGAAACACTTATCCCGCTGCTTTAAATCAATCTGCATGCAATGTTTGTTTTTTTATGCAAGTGTTGGTTTACTCGTTCTTCCGACTTGCACGCTTGACTTTTCATGGGATTGAGAACTCTTATCCAGAAATGACCGATGGAGCGATAGAGCTTAATAGCAATGATAAAAACTCCAAATCATCCCCTAGCCAAAGTCCAGTACTAAGGAATCCACACGTAAACAACTGAAAACTTAAGCTCGCACACTTTGGCGGTTCTTGTACCACAACTTAAAAGTTTTAGGCGGAAAATTTTGGCCAAACGTTCAACGCGGATTTTGAATAAAATTATACGAACTAAAAATGAACAAATAAAGGAGGTAAATGACTCATAACAAGAGTGAACCAAAAAGTTTATTTCATTGATCATATATGATATATATTACTGTGCTAATAATAAAAGGGACGCAGATGTGGAATATTCCATGGGTGCTCTGTCTCAACAAATACATCCCACGGATCTTCGCGTTCGCAAATTTTTGTTTTTGGCCTATCTTCTAACTCACAAATATCAACGAGGTAGTAGGATCCATTGTGTATGACTTTACCGAGGACAAATGGTCCTTCCCATGATGGACACAATTTGTGCTCATTTTCTTGCTTTAGCTAGAACACGAGATCCCCAACCTTAAATGAGCGATGTCGAACACTGTGGCTATGATAGCGACGCAATTTCTGTTGGTACTTGGTGGATCTTTGTGCTACTAACTCCATTTCTTCTTCTATCAAATCTACATATAGATGTATGTTCTCATCTACAACTTCATCATCATAGGCGGAAACTTGAGAGAAATCATGAATCATGTGAGTAGGTAAAATAACTTCTGCTCCATATACCATGAAGAAAGGTTTAAACCCTATGGATATGTTAGGAGTTGTTCTTAGACCCATAAAATAGATGGTAATTCCTTTGCCCGAGCTCCTGTAGCTCTTCACATCGATGCTTCTAAGTGAAGTTTCAATCCACTAAAATGATATCGTTACCCCATTCAACTTGGCCATTGGACTGTTGATGAGCCACAGAGGCAAGGTCTAGGTGGATCCCCATTTAGTGACAGCAATTGCGGAGTTCTCCCTATGCCAAATTAGAGCCATTATATGTGATGATGTTGTGTGGGAGACCAAATCTCACCACGTGTTCTTTGAAAAAAATCGGTGGTTGTGCCATCTCACTTCCTGATTAGGTTAGCTTAAATCCATTTGATGAACTATCCATCACAACTAGGATATGCGTAAATCCATAGGGTGTTGTTGCTAGTTTTATGACATATCTATCCCCTAAACCGTGAACGGTCAGTTGATAGGGATGATATTTAGCTCTTCAGCCGGAACATGGGAGTGATTTGCATAGTCCTGGCAGCCCGACAATTTTCGACAATCTTCTCGGCGTTCGCCATGGTGGTTAGCTGATACGTCCCAAACATATCTATAATTTTTTATGCTCCATGCTTGTTTTGTTATAATTCTTATATGTTTTATGTGCACTTTTCCACACTTTTTAGCATTTTCTGGGACTAACCTATTAACGCAGTGCGGCAGTGTCAGTTCCTGTTTTCTGCTGTTTTTGTGTTTCAGAAAAGTTGTACATGAAAGTTTCTCGGAATCGGACGAAACAAAAGCACAGAGTCTTATTTTTATGGAACGAAGACAGAGCCAGAAGGACACGCGCAGGAGAGCTACCACGTGGTAGTACATAGGGCAGGCGCGGCTCCACCCTTGGTCGCGTCTGGCCCATGTACTGGAGCCTCGTCGCCTCGTTTGCTCCGCCCTTCTGCCTATTTATTCCTCGTATCGGGAAAACCCCAGGGACCCGAGCCTCCATCCACGAAAAGTTCTGATGCCGCCGTCAACCGAAACCCTAGTTCGGGAGGGTTCTGTAGTCCATCCTGGCACCCTGCCGGAGAGGGAAATCACCGTCGGAGGCCTCTACATCGCCATGTCTTCATCCGAGGTGATGCGTGAGTAGTCCTCCACGGGGCCATGGGTCCATAGCAGTAGCTAGATGGCTGTCCTTTCCTTGTTGTGCTTCATGTATAGATCTTGTGAGATGCCTAACATGATCAAGATCATCTATTTGTAATTGCTACATGTTGGTTTGATGTGGATCCGATTTATAGAGAGATTGCTTTGGTTGAGATTATGTATTATGTTATTATGATCTTGCATGCTCTCTATTTCTAGTAGATGCTCTAGCCAAGTAGATGCTAGCGACTCCAAGAGGGAGTATTTATGCTCGATAGTGGGTTCATGCATCTATTTAACCATGGGAATTGACCTTGTTCTCTACGGTTATAGATGTGCTATTGCTACTAGGGAGAAAACAACGGTGTTCTATTCAAGGGTAGTTTCATCGTTTACTTTACACACATTGCTTAAAGCGATAGTCTGTTGCTTGCAACTTAATACTGCAGGGTGTCACGGATGCAATCCTGAAGGCGGATTATTAGTCATAGGTGCAGTTGGATTACGGTTTATGTATATTGTTGTAATGCCCGCATACTTTCATAGCATGTATTATGCACCAACCATTAGCGTAGAATCTCTGTTTGTCAATTGCCCCTCTGTAATTTGTTTACCCAGCATATTTATTTTATTGGGGAGGCGCCTCTAGTGAACTATGGATCCCGGTCCTTCTTCTTTTAATTGCAATCTTCTACAACATTTTCTGTTCTGTTCTCTGCAAACAATTCTTCTTCCACACGGTTCGTTTAATCCTTTGTTTTCAGCAAAACCAGTGAGCTTGACAACCTCGCTAAAAGTTGGTGACAAAGTATTTGGTTGTTTGTGTGCAGGTCTCCACGTTGCTGCTGACGCCGGCAGTGCGCCCTGCCACGAGTTGGTTCGCAACACCTCGGGAGAGAACGTTTTTCTCCTACTGGTCGATAAACCTTGGTTTCTTACTGAGGGAAAACCTCCTGTTGTGCTCATCATACCTTCCTCTTGGGGTTCCACTCAATGTTGCGCATAAATTCTCCTTCATCAACTCCGCGCTCAGCAAGACTTTTTCTGGCGCCGTTTTCGGGGAGAAAAGCATCTCTTCTGCGAGGGGAGTCTCTCACTCTCAACTCTTTTACTTTGTTATTGTTATGCTTGCAAATTTTATTTTTATCTTGTTTGCATTTTATATCTAAAATCCAAAAAAATAGTATAGCTTTTATTTTTGTTGTTTGCATTATTTTTGTTCAATGGATAGCCCATTACTATGTCTCCTGCGGGCATGATTTTCACTTTCAAGCAAGGGAGTGAGGAAAGTTTTAAGGAAGCTTGGGGTAGAATTAATAACTATTATGATAATACTGAGCCTAAAATGACCTTAAGTTTGCTTCTTAGTAGCTTTTATTTTGGACTTGTTCTTCGTTATAGGTATGCTCTGGACACTGTAGTTGGAGGAGATTTTCTCAATTGTGATGGAGACCAAACTTTTAATGGTGTTAAGAAATTAATTGCAACATATATCTCACCTAGTGATTATGATTCGTCTCTTATAAGTATTTGTGCTAGGTTAAATACCCTCGAAACAAGCAAAAATAGTTTGAAGGAATGTTGTGTTATGCTTAGTGAAAGTTTTTCAATAAATTCTAAGCCATCAAGCTGGTTTCCTACAATGAATGTTGCTATAAATAATAAAACTCTCCAAGCTCGTTGTGATATTATGTCTGAGTTTTGCCTTATGCCAAAAGATATTTATGAGTCCCCGAATCTTTGGGAATATTCTAAAGAGGTAGAAGAAGTTATTTTAGCTGATGATACTATTTTATTACCTCATGGAAAAGCTGAAGGGGTACATACAAGTGTCTTGGGAAGAGTGGTATCTACTGATTATCTTGTTATTGAATGTGCAGGAAAAGGACAAATCACACTAGGAAGGTCCTTACTAGAATGCTTGGGAGCAAAGATAAATGTGGGAAAAGGAAGTATAACTTTTAGCACTCCGCCAGGAGGGTCTTATTGGTTCCCTAGGAAGAAAAAAAGTAGGAGTAAGAGAGGTAAACGTAATGCTCGCGCATATGCTTTTGATGAGCCACCTCTTGATAATACTTGATTTGCATCCTTTCTGCGCCTAGCTCAAAGGTGTTAAAGAAAAGCGCTTATGGGAGACAACCCATGTTTTATTTATGTTATTTTTGCTTTGTTGAGTTTTGGAAGTTATTGCTACTGTAATAACCTCTCCTTATCTTTTTTTTTCGTTTTTGTGCCAAGGATAGCCTCTAATAGAAAGAAAGCAGTGTTTGAGGTATTTGCAATTCTGAAACAGATTCTGTGCTGATCACGAAAAAAATTCTTGAAAATCTCCGGAAAGTTATTTGGAGCTGAAATTGTTTTTGCTTATGCCCCAGTATGTTAGCTAACTTTCGTTAGTTTAGCATTTTTCGATTTGAGAAACAGAACTATTTCTTTAATTTCGGTCTCTGCCTGCTGGTCTGTTTTGACAAATTTCTGCCATGTTTTGCATTTGCATCTTATGCTTCGTCTTTTTGAGTTTTTTTGTGAAAAATAGCTTTGGGAAGAAGTAGCTACAGTAGCATATGTTAAAATGAGTGTGTGATATGTGCCATTACTGAAGCCTTGCTGGTTTGATATATTTTTATTTGCACTAATGTTGCTAATCAATTGTGCTAAGTTTTGTGTGAAAGAAGTTTTCAAGTGTAGGGAGAGAAGAATGATGTAATAAGATGAAGCGTGGACAAGAGCTCAAGCTTGGGGATGTCTCCTGGACCCCCCAAGAAATATCCAAAAAGTACAAGCGTCAAAGCTTGGGGATGCCCAAGGCATCCCCTCTTCATCAACAAAAAGCACCAGGTCATTTTTCAACACGCTATATTTTTATTCCTTCATGTGATATGTGTTATCCTTGGAGCGTCTTTAATTTTTGCTGTGTATTTACTTTCAATAAGGTTGGATCCCATCATTCATGTTTACTTTGGAGTGAGACACGCTCCACCGCTTTGCATATTTACTTTGGAGTGAGACACGCTCTGCTGTTTTGCATCTTTATTTTGGAGTGAGACACGCTCCACTGTTATGCATTTTGCGTTGGAGAGAGACACGCTCCACTTTTATATTTATTTGAGTTTCAATAGCTCTCTGGACATTTACTTGTTTTTCATATATGTGAGTTGTTTGGTTTCGTTTGGTTGGCGTTGGAAGCTTGAAAAAAGTTTTATGTGTATGTGATGCAAATGGAAGCATTTTTAGACCGTGGCATAGTTATTTTTGCATATCTTGCTAGATGTTATTCTCATGATGAGCTTGTTAATTATGTTTTCATTATGATTAGTCTCAAATGCGAGAGTGTTTAGTGTGTCATTGAAGGTTTCATGCATTGTTTTTAGCATACAATAGAAAAGCATAATATTGTGGTATATATTCTCCTGCGAATGTTTTTATTTGGGTCGACTTGGCACATGTTTTGCAACATGTTATGACTACATTCCAGTATTCTTGCCTCTATGATCATTTAGTTTGCAACTTGTGTATCACTTTATGCTTTGATTAATATATTTTGTTGTTGTGCATGATTATGGCAATTATGCTCTCTTAGTTGGTCGCACCCGGTTTTTTTCTAGCCTCCATTTGTGTGAGTATTTTATTCATGCATCCAACCACCAAAAACCAAATATGCCAAAGTTTCCACCATATCTACCTATATGTGGTATTTCATTGCCATTTCATAGTAGTTGCTCGTGTGCTACCATTAAAACAGTCAAACAGTTCATCATTTTGTGACATTGTTTTTAGCTCATGAGGAAGTAAATTAAAATTGTGGTTGTCGTCTTCCATACTAGTTAAGTAACTCAAAGACTCGCGAGCTTCATCTTGCTTGTCACATAAAAAGCATATAAAAAAGAGCTGGTTTGACCACAACTTCCAATAGGGGAAGAAAATAGGAAAATTATAAGAGGCACTCCTCCATGGTTTGTGATTGCTTGGTCGGCCCCCGAGGATTCGGTTAGCCATGGTATGTGTAAGAAAAGGTTGGTAGGAGTGTCACAATTTTATAAGTAGTATAAATGAAAAGAGGCTTCACCCAAATATTTCGAAACCGCTCTCAAACTTGCTTAGTATGGAAGATGACAATAGCTCTTTTTACTACTCATTGACATGAACAACCACCTCTCAAAAATGAATTTTATACTCTTGTTGTTTCAATAAAAAGCTCTAGCACATGAGTGATCTTACTTGCCTCTCAAAGAGAGACCTTCTTTTACTTTTATGTTGAGTATCCACCTGCTAGTTTATGCACCACTTATGAGAGCATAGTTGTCATTCTTAGTTTTATGTGCATGGTCCCAAGATTTTATTGATTGATTCATAATTATGGTATTGCTTGTTCAAACTTTTTGTTTCCAGTCATCCTTATAATCTTTTAAAGGTGTCCAAGCATTTATGTTTTGCTTCCACTTATGGGACAAGCTGAGTACCACTTTATTATGTATCTATGCTATGCTCTTGACAATCACTTTGCTTTCCATGCACGTTATATATTTTCTTTTGTTTGATTACTATTCATGTTTTAGCATGGTTGTTAAGTTTCATTTTTTGATTATATCTATCATGCCTATGTTAGGATTCTATGATTCCAGCTATGTTTTCTTTTACACTTAGATTGATCAAAGTAGTGTGACAACATGTCACCTCAGAAATTATTTGTTTGTTATCACTTACCTACTCGAGGACGAGCAGGAGTTAAGCTTGGGGATGTTGATACGTCCCAAACGTATCTATAATTTTTGATGCTCCATGCTTGTTTTGTAACAATTCTTATATGTTTTATGTGCACTTTTCCACACTTTTTAGCATTTTCTGGGACTAACCTATTAACGCAGTGCCGCGGTGCCAGTTCCTGTTTTATGCTGTTTTTGTGTTTCAGAAAAGTTGTACATGAAGTTTCTCGGAATCGGAAGAAACAAAAGCCTAGAGTCTTATTTTACCGGGACGAAGACGGACCCAGAAGGACACGCGCAGGAGAGCTGTCACGTGGCAGTACATAGGGCAGGCGTGGCCCCACCCTTGGCCGCGCCTGGCCCATGTACTGGCGCCTTGTCGCCTCGTTTGCTTCGCCCTTCCGCCTATTTATACCTCGTATCGGGAAAACCCCTGGGACCCGAGCCTCCATCCACGAAAAGTTCCGATGCCGCCGTCAACCGAAACCCTAGTTTGGGAGGATTCTGAAGTCCATCCCGGCACCCTGCCGGAGAGGGAAATCACCGCCGGAGGCCTCTACATCGCCATGTCTTCATCCGAGGTGATGTGTGAGTAGTCCTCCACGGGACCATGGGTCCATAGCAGTAGCTAGATGTCTGTCCTCTCCTTGTTGTGCTTCATGTATAGATCTTGTGAGCTGCCTAACATGACCAAGATCATCTATTTGTAATTGCTACATGTTGGTTTGATGTGGATCCGATTTATAGAGATATTGCTTTGGTTGAGATTATGTATTATGTTATTATGATCTTGCATTCTCTCCGTTTCTAGTAGATGCTTGATACGTCTCAAACGTATCTATAATTTCTTATGTTCCATGATACTTTTATGATGATACTCACATGTTTTATACACATTATATGTCATCATTATGCATTTTCCGGCACTAACCTATTGACGAGATGCCGAAGAGCCGATTGCTTTGTTTTCTGCTGTTTTTGGTTTCAGAAATCCTACAAAGGAAATATTCTCGGAATTGGACGAAATCAACGCCCAGGGTCTTATTTTTCCACGAAGCTTCCAGAAGCCCGCGCCACCCTATGGTGTGGCCCCCCTGTCAGCCCTCCGACTCCGCCCTTCCGCCTACTTAAAGCCTTCATCGCGAAAACCCCAGTACCGAGAGCCACGATACGGAAAACCTCCAGAGACGCCGCCGCCGCCAATCCCATCTCGGGGGATTCAGGAGATCGCCTCCGGCACCCTGCCGGAGAGGGGAATCATCTCCCGGATGGCTCTTCATCGCCATGATCGCCTCCGGATCGATGTGTGAGTAGTTCACCCCTGGACTATGGGTCCATAGCAGTAGCTAGATGGTTGTCTTCTCCTCGTTGTGCTATCATGTTAGATCTTGTGAGCTGCCTATCATGATCATGATCATCTATTTGTAATGCTACATGTTGTGTTTGTTGGGATCCGATGAATATTGAATAATATGTCAAGTTGATTATCAATCTATCATATATGTTGTTTATGTTCTTGCATGCTCTTAGTTGCTAGTAGAGGCTCTGGCCAAGTTGATACTTGTAACTCCAAGAGGGAGTATTTATGCTCGATAGTGGGTTCATGCCTCCATTGAATGCGGGACGGTGACATAAATTTCTAAGGTTGTGGATGTGCTTGTTGCCACTAGGGATAAAACATCAATGCTTTGTCTAAGGATATTTGTGTTGATTACATTACGCACCATACTTAATGCAATTGTCACGTTGTTTGCAACTTAATACTTGGAAGGGGTTCGGATGATAACCTGAAGGTGGACTTTTTAGGCATAGATGCATGCTTGGATCGGTCTATGTACTTTGTCGTAATGCCACTGATTAAATCTCATAGTACTCATCATGATATATGTATGTGCATTGTTATGCCTTCTTTATTTGTCAATTGCCCAACTGTAATTTGTTCACCCAACATGCTATTTCTTATCGGAGAGACACCACTAGTGAGCTGTGGACCCCGGTCCATTCTTTACATCCGAAATACAATCTATCGCAATTGTTCTTTCTTGTTCTTCGCAAACAAACATCATCTTCCACACTATACATCTAATCCTTTGTTTACTGACAAGCCGGTGAGATTGACAACCTCACCTGTTACGTTGGGGCAAAGTACTTTGATTGTGTTGTGCAGGTTCCACGTTGGCGCCGGAATCCACGGTGTTGCGCCGCACTACACTCCGCCACCAACAACCTTCACGTGTTCCTTGACTCCTACTGGTTCGATAACCTTGGCTTCTTACTGAGGAAAAACTTGCTGCTGTACGCATCACACCTTCCTCTTGGGGTTCCCAACGGACGTGTGTCTTGCACGCTATCAATGCTCTGGCCAAGTAGATGCTAGCGACTCCAAGAGGGAGTATTTATGCTCGATAGTGGGTTGATGCCTCTATTTAACCATGGGAAGTGACCTTGTTCTCTACGGTTGTAGATGTGATGTTGCTACTAGGGAGAAAACAGCGGTGTCCTATTCAAGGGTAGTTCCATCGTTTACTTTACACACATTGCTTAAAGCGATAGTCCGTTGCTTGCAGCTTAATACTGGAGGGTGTCGCGGATGCAATCCTGAAGGTGGATTATTAGTATAGATGCAGTTGGATTACGGTCTATGTATATTGTTGTAATGCCCGCATACTTTCATAGCATGTATTCTGCACCAACCATTAGCGTAGAATCTCTGTTTGTCAATTGCCCCTCTGTAATTTGTTGACCCACCATATTTATTTTATTGGGAAGGCGCCTCTAGTGAACTATGGACCCCGGTCCTTCTTGTTTTTAATTGCAACCTTCTACAACATTTTTCTGTTCTGTTCTCTGCAAACAATTCTTCTTCCACACGGTTCGTTTAATTCTTTGTTTTCAGCAAAACTAGTGAGCTTGACAACCTCGCTGAAAGTTGGGGACAAAGTACTTGGTTGTTTGTGTGCAGGTCTCCACGTTGCTCCTGACGCCGGCAGTGCGCCCTGCCACTAGTTGGTTCGCAACACCTCGGGAGAGAACGTTTTTCTCCTACTGGTCGATAAACCTTGGTTTCTTACTGAGGGAAAACTTCCTGCTGTGCTCATCATACCTTCCTCTTGGGGTTCCACTCAACGTTGCGCATAAATTCTCCTTCATCAACTCCGTGCTCAGCATCAGCCAAAAATAATCCTTGCTGGAAAGCTTGGGATACGAGGGATCTGGGAGCGGCATGATGCCAGCAATCACCTTCTTAGATCTCTCTAAGTATCTCAATGCCATCTTGGTGAGATGCATCCCTGGAACATTCTAGTAGTTCTTCTCTTGAAGAGTTGTCCATCGATTATGACATAGGATTTTGCCCTTTGTTGTATCCGCCTTCTGAGAACTTCATCTTCTAACAGTATTGTTGTTGAGATATTCCATGTACGTCGTGGTCCAATCTAGAGTCACCACGTAAACATGATTAACTGGAGAACTAGTATGTTTTGCGATATCTGGATCTGCTCCATTGACAGAAGGAATCCTTAGGTGCTCAAAGAAGATGCTAGGCATAACTGGTTTCCGCCCTGATCCAAGTTTGGAAAAGAGGTCGGCTGCCATGTTATCATCTCTCTTGACATACTTGCCTTTGTATATATCAAAGCTTTTGGTCATTTCGTCAACTTCATCTCTGTATGCCGCCATGGTTGGATTCCTTGCATTCCAAGTTCTGGCTATTTGTTGGGCAACCAAGTTGGAATCACAGCAGTAGATGATTTGCTTGATGACAATCTCCTTGATGATGTGAAGGCTATGTGGCAATGCTTTGTACTCTACCATGTTATTGGTAGCATTGAAGTGAATCTGCAGAATATAGTTTAGCTCTTTGGCTATAGGGGACTTGAGGGTAACGCGAGCCCCCGAGCCATGAATTTGGTTGGATCCGTCAAAGTACATGACCCATTGATGACCCACAAGTATAGGGGGTGTATCGTAGTATCTTCGATAAGTAAGAATGTCGATCCCAACGAGGAGCAGAAGGTGTTGACAAGCAGTTTCGATGAAGGATTCACTGTAAATGCTCACAGACAAGTATTCGGGGGGTTTTGATGTAACAGATGAATAAAGTACAAGTAAGTAAAATGCGAGAGAAATAATTGCAGCGAGTGGCCCAATCCTTTTTAGCACGAAGGACAAGCCGGGTTGTTTACTTATAATGACCAAACGTTCTCGAGGACACACGGGATTTTAGTCTAGTGCTTTCGCTACATACAGCTGATTAATCTTCATTGTTTTGATAAGTGTTGTGTGGGTGAACCTATGCTAATGTACCGCCCTTCCTAGGACTAATACATACTTGTGATTATACCCCTTGCAAGCATCCGCAACTACAAGAAAGTAATTAAGATAAATCTAACCACAGACCTTAAACTGCGAGATCCTGCGATCCCTCCTGCATCGATATACCAACGGGGGCTCAGGTTTCTGTCACTCCGGCAACCCCGCAATTGGCAAACGAGTACAAGATGCATTCCCCTAGGCTCATAAATGGTGAAGTATCGTGTAGTCGACGTTCACACGATACCACTAGAAGAATAACACCACAACTTAAATATCATAACATTGAATATTACTCAACCATAATTCACTACTAACATTTAGACTTCACCCATGTCCTCAAGAACTAAACGAACTACTCACGAGACATCATATGGAACATGATCGGAGGTGATATGATAATGAATAACAATCTGAACATAAACCTTGGTTCAACGGTTTCACTCAATAGCATCAATAACAAGTAGAAATCAACACCGGGAGAGTTTCCCCTATCAAACAATCAAGATCAAACCCAAATTGCTACAGCGGTGACGAGGTGCTGCGGTGGAGATGGCGGTGATGATGATGAAGATGATGGTGATGGTGATGGAGATGATGTCCAGCTCGATGGCGGTGACGATGGCGTCGATTTCCCCCTCCGGGAGGGAATTTCCCTGGCGGATTCCTGCCCGCCGGAGAGCTCTTTTCTCTCTGGTGTTCTCCGCCCCGCAGAGGCGGCTGTGGCTCTTCGCGACGTACCCTCTGGAGCTTAGGTTTTCGGGACGAAGGGTTTCGCGAAGAAAAGGAGGCGAAAGGGGCTGTGGGGCCCCCTCACCACCAGGTGGCGCGGCCAGGCCATGGGCCGCGCCGGCCTGTGGTCTGGGCCCACCTTGGGTCCAGCTGGCTCCCCCTTCTGGCTTCCTTCGTCATCTGGAAAAATAGGATTTTTGGTATAATTTCCTTCCACGGTTGATCTTCCGAAATATTGCGTTCTGACGGTGCTTTTTCCAGCAGAATCCTGGCTCCGGTGCTCGATCTCCAAACAATCATGAAACATGCAAAATAGATGAAATAACATAAGTATTGTGTCCCAATATGAAATATATCAATGAATAACAACAAATTATGATATAAAATAGTGATGCAAATTGGACGTATCAACTCCCCCAAGCTTAGACTTCGCTTGTCCCCAAGCGAAGCCGAACTCGGTAAACAGGTCCACATGTTTATGGAGTGAAGAGTCGATAAATAAAATACGGACAAGAAGCAGCATATTCATTCACACAAGACATTATAGTAAACAACTTCCTCATATAACTCAACTTGAAACAAGTATAAGGTAATCACAAATAAAGGTGCATAAGAAATCATAATTGGTGATGGCAAACTTTGTTCTTGGTCAGAGAACAGCTAACAGATTATACTTATCTATTGAGCAGCGCTCTCATATTAAAGCTTATGGTAAACTTGCATACTTAATCATATTAATCATTGATGACTTTCAAAGCTATATTCATTCAGGTAAAACTTGTACTAAACAAGAAAGAATAAAAGACATGATGAAGCAAATCACAATATAATAGTTTGATCACAACAACTAAAATGCTTGCTTGAGATGGAGGGAAATAGGTTTACTGACTCAACATAAAGTAAAAGACGAGGCCCTTCGCGAGAGGAAGCAGGGATTAAATCATGTGCTAGAGCTTTTTCGGTTTTGAAATCATATAAAGAGAATAAAAGTAAAGTTTTGAGAGGTGTTTGTCATTGTCAACGGCTGGTAGCGGGTACTCTAACCCCCTTGCCAAACGAGACCTCCAAAGAGCGGCTCCCATGAAGGACGTTATCTCTACCAGCAAGGTAGATCATCCCTCTTCTCTTTTGTTTACACATGTATTTTAGTTTATTTAAGGATGACACTCCCCCCAACCTTTGCTTACACAAGCCATGGCTAACCGAATCCTCGGGTGCCTTCCAACAATCTCATACCATGGAGGAGTGTCTATTGCAAAATTAAGTTGCTTACTGATGAATCAGGGGAAAACATGTGAAGAGAATTATTAATGAAAGTTGATTAATTTGGGGCTGGGAACCCCGTTGCCAGCTCTTATTGCAAAATTATAGGATAAGTGGATGAAGCCGCTAGTCCATTAGTGGAGGCTGCCTAACAAGACTGAAAGATAAAACACCACATACTTCCTCATGAGCTATAAAACATTGACACAAATAAGAAGTAATAAATTTTGAATTGTTTAAAGGTAGCACATGAAGTATTTACTTGGAATGGCAGGAAATACCATGCATTGGGTAGGTATGGTGGACACAAATGACATAGGTTTGGGCTAAGGTTTGGATGCACGAGAAGTATTCCCTCTCAGTACAGGTCTTTGGCTAGCAAGGTTAATTAGCAAGCATAAGAGTTGAGGGAAACAAACAAATATACATGTGATAGAAACAATCATGCATCTTACTTGTAAGCACAAACAGTTTAACTTCAGAATACAAAGCTAAGAGCCGATAAGAAAGATAATAACATCTTCTATATGTATTTCCTCTATTCTTCTTAAACTCAAAGTGTTGTTGCTATTGACCATTGCTAAGTTTGCCAAAACCAAATAGATTTACTTGATGCTCCCAAAGTGGTACCAATACAAAAATCAAGATCAATTATATAGTAGAAATTGCAAACTAAAATAAGTTGTGCAATATGTAAATGATAAGACTTCTCATTAATATTTCATAACGATAACTCACACCAAGGGATACATAGACAATCTAAAGGAGAGATACTTCCACACTGCAACCCATCTTATACGATAACTTTCCTACTCATGATATGACACTACTTGATAATAAAAAGTAAAAGGTAGTGATGATGTGATACCGCGGCACTCCCCCAAGCTTGGAACAAACCAAGGGGGTGCCAATACCGATGATGAATCAATCCTTTGGCGATGGTGGTGATGAATTCCTCACAAGCTTCTCCACAAGCTCCTGGAGCTCGTCAATCTTGTACATGAGGTTGCGGATCATCTCCGAATTGTGCTCGGCGCGATTAAGAAGTATGTCCGCCGGCGAGTCCCAATTCTTGGAGTTATTTCCCCACCCTTCAGCTTCAGGCTTCGTCCTTCCTGCAGTGTTAGAACGATCTATATCCCAATTGCCAGGCAATGCTGCCTTGGGAGTCCTTTCAATTTGATTATTGTAGATTAGATTGCGGAAGGGATGGTAAGTGCACGAAGAAGATGTCCTTGGAGCTAGGTAATGACGTGGAAATCCTCCTCCGGTGCTAATCCGTGCGCTCTTCTTGGTATTGAACGGGTTTGACACCACTCCGATGCTTGCAATGGTGGCGCGCGGGCGTACTTGCGGCACTTCTTCGACTTCCTCTTCATCCTCCTTCACTTCTTCCTTCAACTCGGGGTCTTGAGTACCTTCCTCCGAAGGCTCCTTGTCCTTGTTGTGGGAGACCATGGTGCTTCTAGATTGAAAATAGATCCTGGCAGAAACAGCTCGAAACGAAACACGTCGAGAAAACGATATACGGACCTCCAGGGGTCCGGGGGATTATATAGTAAAAAATTTCAGAACAAACGGAAAGTACCAGGTCGAACCAGAGTCGGAAAGAGGCGACGAGGCGGTGTCCTCATAGGTCGGCGCGGCCGGGCTGGGGCCCGCGCCGGCCTATGGGGGCACGCCCTCGTGCGTCTCCTCCACTCCGTTTCGATCTCGTAATTTTTCATATTTTCCAAAAACAGCAAAAATATTGTTCGGAAAGTAAATTGCGAACTTTTCATTACCGATGCTTGTTACCTATTCAAAGTCGAGTTACGGCGGACTGTCAATTTGTCCTTTGATGAAAGCCTCCGGTGTTTCCACTTTAATAATATCAACATCAACATTATAGGAATCACCCGAGATATAATGCTTGAGTCTTTGTCCATTCACCACTTGCGTAGCATTGCCTTGGAGAGAGCTAATTTTAATTGCTCCTGAACGATACACCTCCTCAACAACATATGGTCCTTCCCATTTCGAGAGTAATTTCCATGCAAAGAATCTGAGACGAGACCGATACAATAGGACTTTATCCCCAATATTAAACTCTCTTTTGATAATCCTTCTATCATGCCATTTCTTAACTTTCTCTTTAAAGAGTTTAGCATTTTCATAAGCTTCACTTCTCCATTCATCTAGAGAACTTAATTGCAGCAACCTCTTATTACCGGCTAGTTTAGGATCTTTATTTAGTTCTCTAACAGCCCAATAAGCTTTGTGCTCTAGTTCTAAAGGTAAATGACAAGCTTTTCCGTAAACCATTTTATAAGGTGACATTCCCATGGGGTTTTTATAAGCAGTTCTATAAGCCCATAGTGCTTCCTTCAATTTACTAGCCCAATTCTTTCTAGTTTTATTAACAGTCTTTTGCAAGATAGATTTAATCTCTCTATTTGATAGTTCTACTTGCCCACTAGTTTGAGGGTGATAAGCGGAAGCAATTCTATGATTAATACCATACCTAGCAAGAGTTTTTCTAAAACCTCCATGAATAAAATGAGAACCTCCATCAGTCATAATATATCTAGGCACTCCAAATCTAGGAAAAATAATGTCTAAAAGAATTCTTAAAGAGGTCTCACCATCAGCACTTTTTGTAGGTATGGATTCCACCCATTTAGTAACATAATCAACAGCAACAAGTATATGAGTATTACCTTCTGAAGACGGAAAAGATCCCATGAAGTCAAAACCCCAACAATCAAATGGTTCAATAACAAGAGTATAATTCATAGGCATTTCATTACGTCTGGAGATATTACCAACCCTTTGGCATTCATCACAAGATAAAATAAACTTCCTTGCATCTTTGAAGAGAGTTGGCCAATAAAAACCTGATTGTAGAACCTTTTGCGCGGTTCTTTCTCCGGCGTGATGTCCTCCATAAGCACTACCATGACATTTACTCAATATCTCTTGTTGTTCATATTCGGGAACACACCTTCGCGAATACCATCCACTCCTTCTTTATATAAGTATGGGTCATCCCAAAAATAATGCCTCAAGTCATAAAAGAATTTCCTCCTTTGCTGAGCTAAAAAGGTTGGAGGCAAGTACTTGGAAACAATAAAGTTAGCATAATCAGCATACCAAGGACTGTCTCGCGAGCTCACCTTTATTACAGCCAATTGTTCATTTGGAAAACTATCATTAACAAGAACATGATCATAAGCAATATTTTCCAATCTAGACAAATTATCAGCAACAGGATTATCGAGCACCTTTCCTATCTACAATATGCAAATCAAATTCTTGCAAAAGAAGTACCCATCTAATAAGCCTTGGCTTAGCATCTTTCTTTGTCATAAGGTATCTAATTGCAGCATGATCGAGTATGAATCGTAACTTTTGAATCAACAATATAAGATCTAAATTTATCATAAGCAAAGACTACAGCTAACAATTCTTTTTCGAGTAGTAGCATAATTTCTTTGAGCAGCATCAAGAGTTTTACTAGCATAATGAATAACATTTAATTTTTTATCTACTCGCTGTCCAAGAACAGCGCCTACAACAAAATCACTAGCATCACACATAATTTCAAAAGGCAAATTCCAATCAGGAGTTTCAACTACAGGAGCAGTTGTTAAGGCTTTCTTTAGAGTTTCAAAAGCTTCTTTACAATCATCATCAAAAACAAAAGGTACGTCTTTTTGAAGAAGATTAGTAAGAGGCTTTGAAATCTTGGAGAAATATTTAATAAATCTCCTATAAAACCCAGCATGACCAAGAACACTACGAATACCTTTAACATCCCTAGGATAGGGCATCTTCTCAATTGCTTCAACTTTAGCTCTATCAACTTCAATACGTCTCTCAGAAATTTTATGTCCCAATACAATTCCTTCATTAACCATAAAGTGGCATTTCTCCCAATTAAGAACAAGGTTAGTTTCTTCACATCTCTGGAAAACTTTATCAAGGTTTCGCAAGCAACTATCAAAAGAATTCCCATAGATGGAAAAATCATCCATGAATACTTCCACAATACTCTCACAAAAGCCATGAAAAATAGCAGACATGCATCTTTGAAAAGTAGCAGGAGCATTACATAAACCAAAAGGCATACGCCTATAAGCATAAGTTCCATAGGGACAAGTAAAAGTGGTTTTCTCTTGATCTTTAGTTTTAACGACAATTTGCGAAAACCCAGAATAACCATCAAGAAAGCAAAAATGAGTATTTTTAGACAATCTTTCTAGCATTTGATCAATAAATGGTAAAGGGTAATGATCTTTCTTAGTAACTTTATTAACTTTTCGAAAATCAATGCACATTCTATACCCTACAACTACTCTTTGAGGGATGAGCTCATCATTATCATTAGGCACAACGAGTCATTCCTCCTTTCTTAGGAACGCAATGCATAGGACTAACCCATCTACTATCAGCAATAGGATATATAATACCAGCTTCAAGAAGTTTTAATACCTCATTCCTTACCACCTCCTTCATCTTCGGAATTAGATGACGCTGATGTTCAACAACAGGCTTTGCATCATCTTCCATATTAATAGCATGTTGGCAAATAGAAGGAGAAATCCCCTTCAAATCATCAAGAGTGTAGCCAATAGCTCCTCGGTGTTTCTTCAATATTTCCAATAACCTTTCTTCCTCAATTTCTGAAAGCTTAGAACTAATAATAACAGGATATATTTTCTTATCATCAATATGAGCATATTTAAGATTATCAGGCAAAGGCTTTAAATCAAAAACAGGATCTTCCTTTGGTGGCGGTGTTGTACCCAAATCTTCCACCGGTAAATCATGCTTGACAATAGGTTGGCGAAGAAAAATTTCCTCAAGCTCATCTCTTTCTTTCCTAAAAACTTCACTCTCGCTATTCTCCAAATGTTGCTGCAAAGGATTATTAGGAACAAGAACAATAGATGCACATTGCTCCATTTTAAAATCATTACTAGGCAAATCAGCTTTATAAGGAGTTTTGGTAAATTTAGAGAAGTTAAACTCATAAGATTCACCAGCAAATTTAGTCAAAATTTTCTTTTTCTTGCAATCTATAATAGCTCCACAAGTATTTAGAAAAGGTCTACCAAAAATGATAGGACAATAATCACTAGCAGCGAGAACCAAGTACCAAAACGTCGGCGAGGATATTTAATCTTACCACATAGAACTTCCACATCTCGAACAATACCAATTGGGGAAATAGTTTCTCTATTAGCCAGCTGAATAACCACATCAATATCTTCAAGTTCACAAGAATCAATTTCTTGCATAATCTCCGTGTAAAGCTCATAAGGAATAGCACTAACACTTGCACCAATATCACATAAACCATAATAGCAATGATCACCAATTCTAACAGATAGCATAGGAACACTAACTTGTTTGGGTTTATTAGGATGTGAAACAATATTAGAAGATCTTCACAGAAAATAATATGACCATCCTCCACATTTTCAGTCACAAGATCTATGACTATTGCAACAGCAGGTTCAACTTTTATTTGTTCTTCAGGTTCTATAGGTTTCTTTTCACTTTTATGAACCACACTATTTATAACAGAGTACTCCTTCATTTTAGCAGGGAAAGGAGTTTTTTTCAATATAAGCTTCGGGAATAACATGATCAGCGGTTTCAACTACAACACATTTATTAATAGATGAATCAATTTTATCTTTATACGGTTCATGATACTTGTCAAAATTCTTCTTAGGCAATTCATAATGAGAGGCAAAAGCTTTATAAAGATTTGCAGCAACTTGAGAATCAAGACCATATGTAGCACTCATATTACGAAATTTATCGGTATCCATAAAAGCTTCAATGCATTTATAATCATAAATTATACCTGATTCTCTATCCTTGTCGTTCTCCCAACCTTCGAGTATTTTCTTGGATCCGATCAAGAAGGTCCCTTTTAAACTCTTCTTTGTTGCGTGTAAATGATCCAGAACAAGAAGTATCCAGCAAGGTCTTGTCTTGAAAAGAAAGTCTTGCATAGAAATTATCAATAATAACATTACCAGGAAGCTCATGAATGGGGCATTTGAGCATTAAAGACTTCAATCTACCCCAAGCTTGGGCAATACTTTCTCCATCATGAGGCCAGAAATTATATATGTGGTTCCGATCTTTGTGAATTTCACTTGGAGGATAGAATTTAGAATAAAATAAAGGCACAATGTCCTCCCAATCAAGAGAATCACCATTCTTCAGCAATTTATACCAATGCGCCGCTTTACCAGACAGCGATATAGAGAATAGTTTCTTCCTAACTTCATTCATAGCAATACTGCACATTTGAATAACCCGCATAATTCATGCAAAAACAAGTAAATGATCACCAGGATGGACGGTTCCATCCCCTTCATAGCGGTTATCCATAACACGTTCAATAATTTTCATAGGTATTTTATATGGTATTACTTCCTCACCTGGCGCCTCATCCACTACCGTTGCAGTAGTAGTAGATTTCCCAAATAGAAATTGAAGAGAAGATCTCCATAATGACTTATAGCAGCAGGCAGAAATAAAATCAGCACAAACAGTAAAGGTTTTCCTTACCAATTCCACTTACCAATAGCGCTTCACTCCCCGGCAACGGCGCCATAAAATAGTCTTGATGACCCACAAGTATAGGGGGTGTATCGTAGTATCTTCGATAAGTAAGAATGTCGATCCCAACGAGGAGCAGAAGGTGTTGAAAAGCAGTTTCGATGAAGGATTCACTGTAAATGCTCACAGACAAGTATTCAGGGGGTTTTGATGTAACAGATGAATAAAGTACAAGTAAGTAAAATGCGAGAGAAATAATTGCAGCGAGTGGCCCAATCCTTTTTAGCACAAAGGACAAGCCGGGTTGTTTACTTATAATGACCAAATGTTCTCGAGGACACACGGGATTTTAGTCTAGTGCTTTCGCTACATACGGTCGATTAATCTTCATTGTTTTGATAAGTGTTGTGTGGGTGAACCTATGCTAATGTACCGCCCTTCCTAGGACTAATACATACTTGTGATTATACCCCTTGCAAGCATCCGCAACTACAAGAAAGTAATTAAGATAAATCTAACCACAGCCTTAAACTATGAGATCCTGCGATCCCTCCCGCATCGATATACCAACGGGGGCTCGGGTTTACGTCACTTCGGCAACCCCGCAATTGGCAAACGAGTACAAGATGCATTCCCCTAGGCCCATAAATGGTGAAGTATCGTGTAGTCGACGTTCACACGACACCACTAGAAGAATAACACCACAACTTAAATATCATAACATTGAATATTACTCAACCATAATTCACTACTAACATTTAGACTTCACCCATGTCCTCAAGAACTAAACGAACTACTCACGAGACATCATATGGAACATGATCAGAGGTGATATGATAATGAATAACAATCTGAACATAAACCTTGGTTCAGCGGTTTCACTCAATAGCATCAATAACAAGTAGAAATCAACACCGGAGAGTTTCCCCTATCAAACAATCAAGATCAAACCCAAATTGCTACAGCGGTGACGAGGTGCTGCGGTGGAGATGGCGGTGATGATGATGAAGATGATGGTGATGGTGATGGAGATGATGTCCAGCTCGATGGCGGTGACGATGGCGTCGATTTCCCCCTCCGGGAGGGAATTTCCCGGCGGATTCCCGCCCGCCGGAGAGCTCTTTTCTCTCTGGTGTTCTCCGCCCCGCGAGGCGGGCTGTGGCTCTTCGCGACGTACCCTCCGGAGCTTAGGTTTTCGGGACGAAGGGTTTCGCGAAGAAAAGGAGGCGAAAGGGGCTGTGGGGCCCCCTCACCACCGGGTGGCGCGGCCGGAGCCATGGGCCGCGCCGGCCTGTGGTGCAGGCCCACCTTGGGTCCAGCTGGCTCCCCTTCCGGCTTCCTTCGTCATCCGGAAAAATAGGATTTTTGGTATAATTTCCTTCCACGGTTGATCTTCCGAAATATTGCGTTCGACGGTGCTTTTTCCGAGCGAGAATCTCGGCTCCGGTGCTCGATCTCCAAATAATCATGAAACATGCAAAATAGATGAAATAACATAAGTATTGTGTCCCAATATGAAATATATCAATGAATAACAACAAATTATGATATAAAATAGTGATGCAAATTGGACGTATCACCCATTCTTCCGGTTCTAGGAACAGAGTGTTAGCTGGAGCCTTATTCCAATCCACATGGAAATCCGTCAAAACTTACGACTTGATGGTGTCTCGTGCTTTGTAGTTTATCTGGAAGGTGGTTAATTCAATGCCCCACTGCGCAACTCTTCATGTGGCATCGTACTTGTTGATGATTGATGACACCGTAGCCTTGCTCATGACCATGATGGAGTACTCTTGAAACTAATGCCTTAGCTTCTGGGCAGCAAGGAAAACTTTGTAAGCTAACTTCTGGTAGTGAGGGTAGCGCTGCTTGGATTCCATCAAGACCTCGCTAACGCAGTAGGCCGGTCATTGAACTCCATATTCGTGCGCTTCTTCCTTGCGTTCTACCACGATGACAACGTTGATGACCATGTTGGATGCCTCCAAATATAACATCATGGGCTCTCAGGCCTCGGGTGCTTCTTGGATGGGGCAGAGGAGAGTACTCTCTTTACCTCTTGTATGGCAGAATCTTCTTCGTCGTTCTAGACAAAATTTTATGATTTGTTCAACAACTTGTAGAGGGCCATTGCCTTTTCAACAAGGAGGATAATAAACCGGCTAACTGCTGCTATGCAGCCCGTGGGCCTTTGTATATCCTTCAAGAAAGTCAGTTTTTAATATTGTGGATGGATTTGATCTTTTCCGGATAAAATACAATGTCGTGATGCGAAACTATGAAGCCAAGGAGTTTTCCGGCTGGCACCCTGAAGATGCACTTCGTGGGATTGAGCATCATATTGTATTTTCGAAGATTCTTGAAGGTTTCCTCAAGGTCGCTAGATTGTTTCCTTCCTCGCTCATCACCACGATGCTGTCAACGTACGCGTGTATGTTCCGGCCAATCTACAGACGTGGAGTAAGCGCGATGATATCAATTATGGTTCATATTTTTAGCATACAAAATATGCATATCGCCACTCATATCATGCTCTATCTAGCTAAAACTATGCCTATTATGCATGATTACTATTTCGCATTCATTTTCATATGAATTTTGCACAGGTATTAGTTTTTATAGTTTTTATTGTGATTTCATTGCTTTTCCTTGCCTTTGACATGTGTGTAAGTGTTATGGACGATTATGGATTAAGAAAGGCAAAATGAGCCAGGAGGATGCAATATGGAGAAGCTATAGAAACCAGACTTAGTCATATTAGGTGTGGAAAAATTCATATTATTCAATCATCTCATACTGAAGATCCAATACTATGATGGTTGTAGCCCTCATCCATACGAGTTCAACAAGCCGAAAAACACCCAAATCGGAGTCAATATGAAGAAATGGCGGTCAAAATAGTAAAACTATTGCGAGGGTAACAAGCACGGTACATGCAGAGCCCGTCCATACCGTCCGCCCGTACCACCCTCTATTGACTCATGTTCGTCAAACGGAACAATATTTGTGAAGTGCCGAAGGGCATATTCGGTACGGTCTCCCCAGAATCGTGAAACCGACCTTCAGGAGCCTATTTAAAGAGGGGAAGACCTAGATGTCAAGAGATCATCCATGAACGCCTCCACAGCTGTCACATCCAAAAAAAAATTGAAAATTTGAAATGTCAAATAAAAATAAAATCAATGCTTCATTTTTTGGACTTGATTGAAAATTCACAAGAAATTAAAACTTTTTTAAGTTATTTAAATTATTTTCCGTAAATAATGTTTTCATATACTTTTTGGTTTCAAAGTATTTAAAATCCAACCTATTTTTATTTTAAGGTTTTGAAATCATGTATGATTTTATTTAAGACAAAAGTCACAAACCTTATCAATGCTCAAATAATCTTATAGGCCAACGACCATAAAACTATTTTGAATCTCTAGATCTTGTTTTTAAATGGAATAATATTTGCACTAATATGTTATTAAAAATTTAGAATAAGGTTTGAATCAATTTGAAATTGCAAATCAGATAATAAAATTATCAGAAAAGGAATAAAGAAAAAAATGAAACGACCCAAACCTAGGCGGCCCATCCAGGAGCAGCCCACCGTGACCTCTCTTTCTTTTCTCTTCCTTGTTTTTATTTCTTTTTGGGCCGCACCTTCCCATGGCCCATCTAAACCTACCCAACCAGCCCCGATCGGTCGTCTCCTTCCTCGAGCTAACATACACACCACACGTACCTAAGATTAATGGCAGTCAACTTTCTCTCAGTTTTCTCCCTAATTATAGGAACCATTTGCAATTGATTATAACACGAAAATTGCTCCAAATTCAATAAAGGATTCCGTTCAGGAAGTTTATTCCTAATTAAAGGTCTTCATCAGCCGAATGCCGTTCGTTGGCATACACCTCCCGATCTCTCTCCTCAGACTATTCCAAGACGACCTGAACACGTCACCTTGAGCCTCTCATCTTACTCGTTCATTTTCGATAGCAAAGTTTCTCAAGAGGAGCTCTATACTGCGCGTATCGAATAGATCTACATCAGCCTAAATTCAAGTTTATCGTAATGGTACGTCGTCTCTAGTGATCCTTAGATCGGTTAATTAGAACATTGAACTCTCCTAATCCTTCAATGCCTCTAGGATACGTGTTTTCATCATTTGTCACCGTTGGCCGCGACGATCGATGCCGCCGTTCTGAGATGATTCTGGCGACACCGTAATCCCTCGTTCTTCTCTTAATCTCCATCTTCTTGTGCATCTCCTGAACCCTTTACCCTGTTAATTTTATCGCATAGCAAAGCGATGCCAACGTCAACCTCTAAAGGTCACCGTCAATAGGAGCATCTTCGGCCGCCTCTCGTTATCGTTCCAGGAAGCGCCCAAGCACATTGCCTCCACCATCAGTTTCCTTGTCGTGCTGGACCTCGACGATCTCTTCATCGTTACCGGAGACTGCCAGAGCGCCGCCATCGACCACGTCATCGTTTTCCTGAGCACCCGCGTTACCTACTGCATGCGCTCGGTACAATACCATCATCCTTGCTCGTTCGATCTGTAGTGTATAGTCATGATCAAATCACATACTAAACCACCTAGCATGCCTTGTCACGTGCCATATTTTATTTTTCACGCGCGTGGTTTGTGACCGATTGATCGGTCGGTTCGTGTAGGTGCTAGCTGATGTCCAGCTTTAGAATTCCATGTCATATGATCTATAGCTCGGTTTTAGGTGTTTTTTCTTGTGTTGAATTCGTAGTTAAATTTCCAGTGGTCTACATTCAAATTTTGATTTTGATCCATATTCTAGCCATATGTAGAGATCTATACACCCATTGGAAAATAGCATCACTGCCCCAAATAGTAAAACCCCTTGGCAAATATTCAAATTTTAAAATGAGAACTTGAGTATATGTTTATTATAGATTTAATTCTATATTTCTTTCCGCAAAAAAAAAATAATTCTATATTTCTTTCCAACATAATTCTTTGCCAAAGTGAATCATATGGTCATACCCATCTACCAAAACAATTTAGATATTTTCATCATGTCCAAGATCTATCCCAATAATATTTTCGTAGTTCACAATATTCAAACTATGTGACGCCCCGGAACCGGTACCATGAGGATTCCAGCGATCCCGCCGAAATCCGCACGATATCGATCCAAAGACGCCCTCCGACACGACGTGCGCGACGAAGCACACACGTGATGCCAGAGGAATTACCACGAGCAGTAACATTACAACAAGTTTACAATAGAGCCCACATTACAACAACGACTCCAACGAGTCAAGATACAAATATACAATACAAAGATCCAAATCATACAGAAGATCAAATACATCCGAGGACGGACAAGATGCAAATTGGACTAAGAGTCCTGAAGATAACCAGTGGCGTCCATAACCCTGCCCAGGCCAAGCCGGAAGGGTAACCTTGCTAACGACGTCATCTCGTACCTGTCGAAGTCGGGCCATCGGTTGCCGACAAGAGGAGGAAACAAAAGAGAAAGAGAAAAGGCGAGGGTAAGTACCAAGGAACGAACTCCGGCACGTACTTAGCGAGACTAGAAATGGCTATGCTCGCCAGGCGAATATATCACCGGGGGCTATATGGTAGGTTTAGCGGCAGCAAACTATAACCAATAGAGACACGCTACAACATCCGTCTACCCAGAGAAGATAAGAGAGCGCATAAGGTAACAGATAAAATACTACACAAACATAACCCAGCCGATTACACATATCCCCTTCAACAAAGCGAAGAGGCAATGCAAAAGGCACTCAATGGTTGACAAGTTTTATTAGGTATCGGTTGTAGTAATGCTATATTACTACGCAAGTTATTAACAGATTATTAGCAATAATATAACGGTGTAAGTTGTTCTATGATCGAGTTAAACAGCTCCAAGTCGTCCGTAACTGCGAACACGGCTTATCGATAAGATGTACACCCTGCAGGGGTTGCCTAAATGTAACCATACGCATACTCGACCCACTTACGACAGGTGGATGTCTCACAACAAGACCGTTCCCAGTTCAACAAGAAAGTCTAGGGGGGCCACCCAACTAAGCTACCCGTGATGAAGTTCGGCCGTACTCCGAGACGGACTCAGAGGTTTGCGCCGGCGGCTAGGCGTGCAAACCACACGCTTCGCTAAACGTCCCGCAAGGTACAATACAGAATATAAACACCCGAAGGCAACAGGAAGTAAACACCCGAAGGCAACAGTAAGTAAAGCATGGCATACATGACATAGGCAAATAAAACCAAGGTTGTGGCCCCCTTTTCAACTGACTTGATAAAAGGTAATGGGTGTGGGGGGGTCCCGATAATCGTCCCCACGTACGGGTAGAGCGCTCAATCTCGGAACAGATAACAAGAACTCGGGTCCTAGGGGACATTAGTGAGTCAAAATTCCGATGCTTTCGCAAAGGGGCTCACAGATGCCTCTGCTTACAATTTTAGTTGTTAACAAATAAGTAAATCATGTGTATCTCCAACAACTGATATAGCATGTGATAACCTCCCAACAATCCAAGATATCCCGATAACAGATCGAGATAAACAACAGAGCCTAAACACGCCTACGACTCGCAAGGCTCAAACATCAAGCAACAACTATGGATAAGGAATGATACATATATGATTTTTATGGTAAACAAGTGGATATGACACGTGACTCGATAAAGAAGCGCAACATAAGGATAGCAGTGAGAGGGATAGAAATATATAAAATAGGTGAAGAGAGAGGGCTTGCCTGTGGAAAGCTGCAGAAGAACTTGTCGGAGAACTCGTCGTATCTCACATCACCACTTCGTGATCCTATCTGGGAAGAAGCAAAGCGCTACAACAAACAACGGATGCAAGTCTTACTACTATGGAAGAAGAACCAGCATGATCAAGATGATATGCATGACATGGCAGCGATGCTGCAATCCAACTTATCCAAATTAATCGGAGTCGGAACCCCGGACAAACAATTAGGGTTGAAGTTGCATTTTCTACCGGCAAATTTAAGTGTTGATTAGCATGGCATAGCATGACAAGAGTGAGCTACTTCAATATTAAACGGAGCGGGGAAAACCATAGTTGGAAATCCAAAATACTCCGCATCTATGTGAGGTGAAATGCATAAACTATCATCGAATGGCATGATGCGAGATGCAAACAAATGTATGGATGGCATATTCATGTTCAGTACATTTTTATGATCAATTTTCATATATAAAACATTTCATTTCGAGTTACCATTTAAAAGATATTAACAGATTAGTTTTTATGATTTAAAATAGATAAAAATGTTTTATTTTAATTCGGGAAGGACCCGAAAATAAGACTGTTGCCAGGGAGGGACACCGGGTTGGTTTATAAAACTTCCAGGGGGTTATGTTGTAAAGCCTCCAAGCTAGGGACGCCGGGTTCATGAAGAAACATTGCAGGGGGCTTTATGCAAAACTGAAACGGATCTAGATCTGGGAGAGTTTCTCACCGGGATGGAACTGGCCCACAGGCTGACAGGTGGGGAAGAGGGAATGACGTGGCAGCGACGTGGCAAGCTTGCCCGCGCGCCTGTAAGGTGTTCGATGGGGGGATGCCGCGCGCGTCACGGAGAGCGGCGGTGACCACGCAGGCATCGCGCATGCGGGCGCTGCAGGGCGTTCCAGGAAGCGCGCGTGGTAGAGAACAACGCCACTTGACGGGGCGGACCAGAAAAGGGCGGCGCCAGGTGCAGGGGTTCGCCTGAGAACTGTCGGCGGTGAAGATCTGCGGAAAGCGACGGTGAGTATTTGAACGAGGACGAGACAGAGGTCAAGAGGTAGCCCAGGAGAACGACGTGATTACCAGGAACCTGAAGGCGTGCTCAGAAGGGGCGGAGGAGGTCCACGGTGGCCGGAATCGGCAAACGTAGGCGACGGTGGTGAGGGGGAAACGGCAACGTTGCCGATGGTCGGGGCGTCCCCAGCTCGATTCCTTGGACGAGGAGGTTCCTGGAGACGAGGCGCATCTCCTGGTGCCCTCGGTGGTGCGCGGGGTGGCCGGGATCGATGGTTCGACGGCGGCACCGGGGCGGAAGCTCTCGGTGGTGTCTCTGTTCGCGAGGAAGAAGAAAAGGGGGGTGCAGGAGAGGGTGGCGGGGCGAGGGGGAAGAAGGCAGCTAGGGTTCGGACGAGAAGATAAGGAGGAGGGGGAGTAGGTAGAGATGGGGTGGTGCGGTGTGACGTCTACAGGGGAAAGTGGAGCACGCACATCTCGTGCTCTCTCCCAGGAAGACGACACAGGAGGAAAGCTGGCGAAGGGGTACGGGCCGAGAAAGATGGGCTTGGCCGGCTCGGGCCTTCGGTGGAAAGAAGGAAAAAGGGAGAGAGGCTAGGGGGAGAGAAATTTGGGCCGCTGGTTGATACGTCTCAAACGTATCTATAATTTCTTATGTTCCATGCTAGTTTTATGACAATACTCACATGTTTTATATACACTTTATATCATTTTTATGCATTTTTCGGTACTAACCTATTAACAAGATGCCGAAGCGCCAGTTCTGTTTTCTGCTGTTTTTGGTTTCAGAAATCCTACAGAGGAAATATTCTCGGAATTGGACGAAACAAAATCCCACGGTCTTATTTTCCACGGAGTCTTCCAGAACACCAAAGAGGAGACGAAGAGGGGCCACGAGGCGGCCACACCATAGGGGGGCGCGGCCCCACCTCTCGCCGCGCCGCCATGTGGGGTGGGCCCCTCGGGACTCCACCGACGCTGCCCCTTCGCCTATATAATCCTTCATCTCCGAAAACCCTAGGACGACAAGTCATATTCCAAGGTTTCATCGTTTGCAAATAAGTCAAATACAAATGGATGTATATCTTTTCGAAGAGTTCCGTAGCCGCTGATATGTCTCCAACGTACCTATAATTTCTGATGTTCCATGCTTGTTTTATGACAATACTTAGAGCAAGTACAATAGAGTCCAGTCAGCTGACTATAAGACATTAAATAATATATTTTAGATGAGTTGGAGGAGAGAGAAGAGGAGAGAGAAGGAAGGTGGGCTACTATGCAATAGCCAGCTCTTGCACGTGCTCATAGGCACCTTGTTAGAGTGAAAGGTGGGCCATATATTAATAAAGTACTACACTCTTATAGCCAACTATTGTACATGTTAGCTATATAATGACTACAAATGATATGACATCTTGTTATAGCCAACAGTTGGCTATACTATTGGAATTGCTCTTACATGTTTTGCTCGCACTTTATAATGTTTTTATGCATTTTCCGGAACTAACCTATTAACAAGATGCCGAAGTGCCAGTTCATGTTTTCTGTTGTTTTTGGTTCCAGAAAGGCTGTTCGGGCAATATTCTCGGAATCGGACGAAATCAACGCCCAGAACCTTATTTTTCCCGGAAGCTTCCAAAGAGCCAGAGTGGGACCAGAGGGGAGCCCTGGGGGCCCCACACATGGTGGCGGCGCGGCCCAAGGGGGGGGGGGCCCTACTGTGAGGGGGCCCCGTGGCCCCTCCGACTCCGCCTCTTCGCCTATTTAAGCCGTCCTAACCTAAATCATCGATACCGATTGACGAAACTCCAGAAACCATCCAGTACGCCGCCACCATCGCGAAACACCATCTCGGGACCAGAAACTCTGTTCTGGCACTCCGCCGGGACGGGGAATTGGAGGAGATCATCGCCATCATCACCACCGACGCCTCTCCATCGACCAGCCATGTTTCCCCCATCCATGTGTGAGTAATTCCCCCTCTGTAGGCTGAAGGGGATGGTAGGGATTGGATGAGATTGGTCATGTAATAGCATAAGATTGTTAGGGCATAGTGCCTAGTGTCCGTAATTGGTACTTTTATGATATTGTTGCAACTTGTTATGCTTAATGCTTGTCACTAGGGCCGAGTGCCATGATCTCAGATCTGAACATGTTATCAATTCATGATGATATTCATTGCTTTATGATCTTACCTGCAAGTTGTATACACGTATTGTTGTCCGAACTCGAGGCCC
>NC_061513.1:158408731-158439537 GCF_022539505.1 Lolium rigidum | reverse complement strand
CCGTATTTTATTTATCGACTCTTCACTCCATAAACATGTGGACCTGTTTACGGAGTTCGGTTTCGCTTGGGGACAAGCGAAGTCTAAGCTTGGGGGAGTTGATACGTCCAATTTGCATCACTATTTTATATCATAATTTCTTTGTTATTCATTGATATATTTCATATTGGGACACAATACTTATGTTATTTCATCTATTTTGCATGTTTCATGATTATTTGGAGATCGAGCACCGGAGCCAGGATTCTGCTGGAAAAAGCACCGTCAGGATGCGATATTTCGGAAGATCAACTGTGGAAGGAAGTTTTACCAAAAATCCTATTTTTCCAGATGACGGAGGAAGCCCCAGGGTGAGCCCACACCATAGGGTGGCGCGGCCCATGGCCTGGCCGCGCCACCATGTGGTGTGGAGCCCCCTCGGCCTCTTTCGCCTCCTTTTCTTCGCGAAACCCTTCGTCCCGAAGACCTAAGCCACGAGAGGAATCCTCACGAAGGGTTACGGCCGCCTCGCGGGGTGGAGAACACCGGAGAGAAAGAGCTCTCCGGCGGGCGGGAATCCGCCGGGAAATTCCCTCCCGGAGGGGAAATCGACGCCATCGTCACCGCCATCGAGCTGGACATCATCTCCATCACCATCATCATCATCTCCACCATCATCACCGCCATCTCCACCGCTGGACATCGTCACCGCTGTAGCAATTTGGGTTTGATCTTGATTGTTTGATAGGGGAAACTCTCCCGATACTCGATTTCTACTTGTTGTTGATGCTATTGAGTGAAACCATTGAACCAAGGTCTATGTTCAGATTGTTATTCATCATCATATCACCTCTGATCATGTTCCATATGATGTCTCGTGAGTAGTTCGTTTAGTTCTTGAGGACATGGGTGAAGTCTAATTGTTAGTAGTGAACTATGGTTGAGTAATATTCAATGTTATGATATTTAAGTTGTGGTGTTATTCTTCTAGTGGTGTCGTGTGAACGTCGACTACACGACACTTCACCATTTATGGGCCTAGGGGAATGCATCTTGTACTCGTTTGCCAATTGCGGGGTTGCCGGAGTGACAGAAACCTAAACCCCCGTTGGTATATCGATACAGGAGGGATCGCAGGATCTCGCAGTTTAAGGTCTGTGGTTAGATTTATCTTAATTACTTTCTTGTAGTTGCGGATGCTTGCAAGGGGTATAATCACAAGTATGTATTAGTCCTAGGAAGGGCGGTACATTAGCATAGGTTCACCCACACAACACTTATCAAAACAATGAAGATTAATCAATCGTATGTAGCGAAAGCACTAGACTAAAATCCCGTGTGTCCTCGAGAACGTTTGGTCATTATAAGTAAACAAACCGGCTTGTCCTTTGTGCTAAAAAGGATTGGGACACTCGCTGCAATTATTTCTCTCGCATTTTACTTACTCGTACCTTATTCATCTGTTACATCAAAACCCCCTGAATACTTGTTTGTGAGCATTTACAGTGAATCCTTCATCAAAACTGCCTGTCAACACCTTCTGCTCCTCGTTGGGATCGACATTCTTACTTATCGAAGATACTACGATACACCCCCTATACTTGTGGGTCATCAGCCCCAAAGTGACAGAAATTGGGACAACCGAAGGGGAAGGTGATGATATGAGGATCACATGTGTTCACGGAGTGTTAATGCTTTGCTCCGGTGCTCTATTAAAAGGAGTACCTTAATTTCCAGTAGATTCCCTAGAGGCCCGGCTGCCACCGGCTGATAGGACAAAAGATGTTGTGCAAGTTTCTCATTGCGAGCACGTACGACTAAATATGAAACACATTCCTATTGATTGATTAGTACTTGGATACCGTTTTATTATTATCTGCAAATGCCCTGCCTTGATTGTTACATGAGTTTCTCTCATCCATGCAACGCCCGTTCATCCATCCCTGTGCCTACGGTATTTTAATCCTGTTGTTTACTATAATCACTACTGCTGTCTTTGTTACTCGCTACTCGTTATTTCACTACGCTACTTGCTATAAAGCCGTTACTACTCGATAAACCCTTGCGAGCAAGTCTCGTTTCCGAGTGCGGCTGAATTGACAACTCCACTGTTAAGGCTTTCAAGTATTCTTTGTCTCCCCTTGTGTCGAATCAATAAATTGGGTTTTACTTCCCGCGAAGACTCGTTGCGATCCCCTATACTTGTGGGTTATCAAGACTATTTTCTCGGCGCTCGTTGCCGGGGAGATCAAGACACGCTGCAAGGGGAGTCTCCCACATCCAATCTCTTTACTTTGTTTTTGTCTTGCTTTGTTTTACTTTATTTACTGCTTTGTTTGCTCTTATATCAAAAACACACAAAAATTAGTTGCTAGCTTTACTTTATTTACTGTCTTGTTCTCCATATTAAAAACACAAAAAAATTAGTTACTTGCATTTACTTTATTTAATTTTCTTTATTTACTACTGCTAAAATGGGTACTGCTGAGAATACTAAGTTGTGTGACTTCACTAACACAAATAATAATGATTTATTATGCAAACCTATCGCTCCACCTGCTACTACAGCAGAATTCTTTGAAATTAAACCTGCTTTACTAAATCTTGTTATGAGAGAGCAATTTTCTGGTGTTAGTTCTGATGATGCTGCTGCCCATCTTAATAATTTTGTTGAAATTTGTGAAATGCAAAAGTATAAGGATGTAGATGGTGACATTATAAAATTAAAATTGTTTCCTTTCTCCTTAAGAGGAAGAGCTAAAGATTGATTGCTATCTCTGCCTAGAAATAGTATTGATTCATGGACTAAATGTAAAGATGCTTTTATTGGTAGATATTATCCTCCCGCTAAAATTATATCTTTGAGAAGTAGCATAATGAATTTTAAGCAATTCGATAATGAACATGTTGCTCAAGCATGGGAGAGAATGAAATCTTTGGTGAAGAATTGCCCTACCCATGGACTAACTACTTGGATGATCATCCAAACCTTCTATGCAGGATTGAATTTTTCTTCGCGGAACCTATTGGATTCAGCTGCTGGAGGTACCTTCATGTCCATCACTTTGAGGGCGGCAACAAAGCTCCTTGATGATATTATGACAAATTACTCTGAATGGCACACAGAAAGAGCTCCACAAGGTAAGAAGGTAAATTCTGTTGAAGAAACCTCCTCCTTGAGTGATAAGATTGATTCTATTATGTCTATGCTTGTGAATGGTAGATCTAATGTTGATTCTTATAATATTCCTTTAGCCTCATTGGTTTCCCAAGAAGAACATGTTGATGTTAATTTCATTAAAAGTAATAATTTAAACAACAATGCTTATATGAATAATTCTGGTAACAACTATAGGCCATATCCTTCTGCTAATGGTAATAGTTATGGGAATTCTTACAACAATAATAGGAGTGTACCCCCTGGTATTGAAGCCATGCTTAAAGAATTTATCAGTACACAAACTGCTTTTAACAAATATGTTGAAGAAAAGCTTGATAAAATTGATATTCTTGCTTCTAAGGTTGATAGTCTTGCCTCTGATGTTGATCTTTTAAAATTGAAAGTTATTCCTAATAAGGATAATGAAAATAAGATTGTTAGTACAACAAATGCCATCCAAGTTCGAATTAATGAAAATATTAGATTGATGGCTGAATTGCATGCTATGTGGGAAAGAGAAGAAAACGAAAAACTAGCTAAAGAGAATAATGTAGCTAAAGTTTGGACTATTACCACCACTAGTAATGTTAATGCTTCACATGTTGCTACACCCCCTACTACCAATGGTAAAATAATTGGTGTTGGCAATGTTTCTACTCCTAGTGCAAAGCGTGCAAAATTGCCTGAAACTGCTAAAACTGCTTGAAACTGTTTGCGATAAAACTGCTGAAATTTTTCAAAATATTGGGGACAATGATCCCATTGCTGTAGATCATACTGGTTTAGATTTTTATGATTGTCACATCTCTGAAGTTATAAAGTTCTTACAAAAACTTGCTAAAAGTACCAATGCTAGTGCTATAAATTTGGCCTTTACAAAACATATTACAAATGCTCTCATAAAAGCTAGAGAGGAGAAACTAAAACTTGAAACTTCTATTTCTAGGAAGTTAGAAGATAGTTGGGAGCCCATCATTAAGACGAGGGTCAATGATTTTTATTGTAATGCTTTATGTGATCTTGGTGCAAGTATTTCTGTTATGCCTAAGAAAATCTATAATATGCTTGACTTGCCACCATTGAAAAACTGTTATTTGGATGTTAATCTTGCTGATAATGCTATAAAGAAACCTTTGGGGAGGATTGATAATGTTCGCATTATGGTTAACGATAACCTTGTCCCCGTTGATTTTGTTGTCTTGGATATTGAATGCAATGCATCTTGTCCCATTATATTGGGAAGACCTTTTCTTCGAACTGTTGGTGCTACCATTGATATGAAGGAAGGTAATATTAAATATCAATTTCCTCTCAAGAAAGGTATGGAACACTTCCCTAGAAAGAGAATGAAGTTACCTTATGATTCTATTATTAGAACAAATTATGATGTTGATGCTTCGTCTCTTGATAATACTTGATACACACTTTCTGCGCCTAGTTGAAAGGCGTTAAAAAAAGCGCTTATGGGAGACAACCCATTATTTTACTTCTGCACTTTATTTTATATTTGAGACTTGGAAGTTGTTACTACTGTAGCAACCTCTCCTTATCTTTATTTTATTGCATTGTTGTGCCAAGTAAAGTCTTTGATAGTAAAGTCAATACTAGATTTGGATTACTGCGCAGGAACAGATTTTTTGCTGTAACGAAATTGAGCCGCCCCTGCTGTAGAAAATTTATAAAAATATGCCAATTTACGTGCTTGATCCTCATATATATACGCAACTTTCATTAAATTTGGGCATTTTCATCTGAGCAAGTCTGGTGCCTCTAAAAAATTCGTCCTTACGGACTGTTCTGTTTTGACAGATTCTGCCTTTTATTTCGCATTGCCTGTTTTTCTATGTTTGATGGATTTCTTTGTTCCATTAACTTTCAGTAGCTTTGTGCAATGTCCAGAAGTGTTAAGAATGATTATGTCACCTCTGAATATATGAATTTTCAATTATGCACTAACCCTCTAATGAATTTGTTTTGAGTTTGGTGTGGAGAAAGTTTTCAAGGGTCAAGAGAGGAGGATGATACAATACTAGAGGCTGGGGCGCCCCATGGGGCGCCTCCTCACCGTTCCGCTGCGTACCAAATACGTCACACTTTCAACCAGATGGCAACAGCAATCTTTGCGTTCTTTGAGTCTTTGTTTGACACACTATATCATGTAAAACAGGAACCTGTCCTGTGTTTAGCATGGTCGTGTTTTTCAGCAGGCCTCTATCAGATAGACTACCAATTACAAATACTTAAGTAGAATAAACCAGTTACATGGTTATTAATAGATACAGTAGTTAATAATAATAAGATACTGTACCAAGTAATACAATCACGTTACATGCATCTAGTCTTGCACCAATACAAATGTAACAAGTATTTGGTGCCTTGTGCGGCCAAAAGTTCTACATATCACGTGCATCCATTCCTAGCCAATTTTGCTATCACGATTCAATAATAGCCCCATGAGTGCAAGCAGCAGGACGACGGATAGGGGCATGGCGTCCTTTTGTTGCCAGCCTCTCGCCTAGCTAGAAGGTCCTCTGGAGTACTGGTCGCAGCGCTCTAGCCAACCCAAGCTCTGGTCCCTCCTCCAGCCAGACGCCTCCTTGCTGCGGCCTAACCAGTCCAAGCAATCATTTCTTCTCAATCCTTGCAGACAATTCCCATGGTAAAGTAGAAATCATGAAAAGGGGATCTGTCAGCTTATCTATGAACATGAACATAACCATAATGAAACCTATAATGGTAAAAACCCTCACCGATGGTTCGCATCAACGAGGATTAAGTTCAAAACGCAAAGGGTAACCAATATGTAAACTACAAAAGAGACAACACACATATTCAGTTAAAGATTCCCAAAGAATTTATAACCGTACTTATGTACCTAAATGCTAGAGGCGTAGTGACATACTACTTCCGCTCCGAATGTAAGCCTTTTTAGAAAGCTAATTTAGCTATCTAAAAAGGCTTATATTTCAAAACGGGGGCAATATTAAAATTGAAGACAATAGTAGACATTCAGTTCCTAATTCTACTTAAGAATCAAACTATTTATAAAGAAGTAAAAACTTTCATTACACACTGACTATTGATAATAAACCAGTAGAGATTCTATTGCTGGTGGTTCAAGACTATGGTTACATCTGACATATCAGCAATCCCATGCTATCATCAACCAATATTTAAGTAAAGCCAAACAGTCCAAGAGAAGAAAAAAAAACCTAATGTGAAAGTATTTTGAATTGTGTTTCTGTAAGAACACTTCAACAAACCCCTTCATTTCACAGAAATACTTGTGCTTGTGCAAACCTGAGCCTGTTTTACAATTAAACAAAAATAGGGAAGACCCATTTGAGGAGCTTGTGGGTTCTTATTTTAGTGGATGTCAACAAATTTAAATGTCCTTATCTAGAAGTTACTAATTCAAGTGAATACTAAAATCTGTGGCAGAGATGAGTAACTAAATAAGTATTAGGAGCACGCGAACCTAGCAGAATCTGAATCCTTTGTTCAGAGATACATATGTACTTGATAGATTAACCAAACTTGCAGCTGAATAGAGAAAGAAGTGGAGGAAAATATGGGAAACATGTAGCGCACTAAAAGATCTGTACGTTGGCATCAGATTTTCCGTTCCCACTGATCCATAACCATTATTGGAACTTCCGCCATTGGGGAGCATGGAGGCAGGAAGGACGCTAAGAAAGTTTTGGGTCTCTTCAGTCCCATACTCATAGTTATTGGAACTTATAAATTTTACTATGATTATGCAAGATGAAACAATTTTGTATCAACTGAAATTAAGACTCAACTATCCGGATTCTCAGTTATAGGTTCAGCTATCCAGTTTTGCACGCTTTTCTCACTGGTATGCTAAAAGCTCAGATGACCTAGTCAAACCTAAACTAAAAAATAATCAAGCTCTACAGGCAACGGCAAGATGAAACATTAACAAAATTGTCTATTTGGTGTAGTGGGCATAATACTGAACTTATGTTATTCATCGATGGCTATGCAAATACATGAAATATTAGGGTACATGTCGAAGACTCCATTTACCATCATAAATTCTAAATACAAAAAGTGATATCGAATAAGTACCTTACTCATCTCAATAGCAACAACGGATAATCCGTTGTTTGCATACTGCACTATATGTTCCTTCACTGAAGCAATTGATACAATTATATGCCCCAAAGCTGTGTTAGCCTAATGAGGAAAAACTATATTCATCGATGCATATTGTCCTGCAAGAACTTGTCCTGTGCTATATCAACAGATGCAATGGAACACTTTTACCTCAACACTCTCTTCTCCAATGCAGCAGCTGCTTCATTTTAAAAGAAATTGACAAAACCACATCTTTCAGATTTCCTGGCATAGGATATATGTTATATTACTTTCACTGTATGACACATCCATCAGTTAGAGCACAATCTCTTATCAGCACAACCAAAAATCCAACACCAAACAGATGCCAATTCCCAACTGTGATAATACTAATCTTTATTTTGATCCATGCCTTCAGGAAAATTCGCCCTGTAACAACCAGAAGAAGATATTAATATTTCATACTATGGAAATCAATTCTAATAACACAAAACTGTAGCATGACAAAAACTTTAGCCTATGCAAAGCAGAGGAGTTCAAGCCATCAGAGCAAAGCATATACTCTAGTCTTAAGAACTGAGCACGTGGAAGAACATAAATCTATCAAGTGTATATATACAGATAGTCGAAATGGGAGATCCGGTACCGATGCGTCGGCGGTTATGGTTATGTTTGTTCCGGAACGATAAGATGTCTGTCTGTATGCTCTCGGGTAGGAATGTGACTGGTTGAGTGATATAGACTGTTTTGGTCGGTTGTGGTTGCTGGATTGGTATGTGGGAGCTCGCCAGGATGCACCTTATTCATGGAAGCTGATCCGCATAGGTTGCTTTTGGTCAATCGTCTAGAGTGCTGAACCTGTCATCTGAACGACAGCAGTAATACCTCAAATATTTGACAAGCAGGAGTGGTAAATATGCCAATATCAGTATTTCCAATAGATCTTGATAGAGTGAAACTTCCTAGGCAGCAACAGTGCGGATCAACCTGATAACAGAGATACAGATCAAAGGTGGCTAAATAGAGAACAGTCGTAAGAAGGCACACTAAAACGACATTGCTGAAAACAAGACCGAAGGCACACACACAACAGAACAGAGAGACATGACCCAACACTCGTGCCGGCGTGCAGCGCTCGGGGACTTACAGCATAGAAACACACTCTAAACACTTACAGCAGGAATCAGGATCGTCACCTCAGAGACATTTCAACAAACACTTGAACTGCAGCGTGCACCCACGAATCAGACCACACAGACAACCAGGCGAAGCACCCGTAAAGTAATCTAGAGGAAGAGCTGGCATACCTCGGCAGAAAGAGCGGACGGCGCACAGGAGGGACGAAGCTACACACGGCTGGCGGAGCAGAGCACGAACGGCAACAATCTGAAGGGGGGTGATTCACGAAGGGTTACGCGCCAGAAGCACAAGAGGCGCCGACCAAAGAATCGGCAAGAACCATACCTCACGACGAACTGGCGAACTGGCGAATGAAGCATGGATCAGCTATCCAGCAAGGTGCGACGAAGAGTTGCCTGCGAAGGAAACACAAAATCAGGACACAAATAACAGGGGAAGAAATCCCTAAGGCCTCGTTTGGCTAAGGAGTTTTGACCGGTTTTGCAGTGTATATTTCAAGTGTAATTAAATAAGTGCTCTCAAATCCACCGTAGTAGCTGTTTGGCTGAAGAGTATTGGATCGAGTAATACAGAGTTTAGATCCTAAAACTCGTCGGGTTAAAAGGGAATCGAGACGCGAGGTACCCTTCGCGTTTTTTACACTCTATGACGCTGCGAACTCATGGGATTCTGTGCACGCTAGCAGACCTGAGTGCAGCCCACTCTTGCGGGACCCTGCGCCTGCCCTGTTCACACGGGATTCAGCACATGCAGCCACAGCGTGTGTTCACACTGGAAAACTGCATGCAGTCCGGTCTCACAGATTCGTTGAATCAGTTGCTACGCACACGCTAGTGCCCTATAGAGTACTAAAAAGATGGGGGTATTTTAGAGTATTTGGTGTGAAGGTAATTTTTCACCAAAAACTCTCCATGAAACACCTTGTAATACACACAAATACTCTTGCACCAAACAAGGCCTAAAGAAACCAGCACACCTCAACCAAATCCTTCCATGGTGCACCAAACGGCGGCGGGGAGCAGATCGTGCGGCGGCGTGGCAGTAGTATCCCAACAGGCTTGAGGAAGGCGAAACGCGAAGGACAAGCACATGGGTCTGGTCTCTCGGGCAGAACGGAGGCAGATGATGAAGAGAGGAATATAGGCCACTCTGCACACGCAAAGAAGCACTGCTCGATCGTAGTACATGTTTTTTAAGTAAAATGACAGAGACAAATGGGCCCATGAACTAACTGGGTCCACCATCGGAGAGAGGCGGGTCAGAAGGATAAAACAAAACCAACTAAACGCTAGGGACAGACGGTCCTCTCGCTGGACCCACCAGGAACAGACAAGCACAAATGCCTTTACCCACACAGAGAATGACATGTCGGGCCCATAAAGCAATGAACCCACCCTCAGGCACAAGGAGATAGGAACACACGCGTCTGCACAACGAACTGAACAAAGGACGTTGCCAGTAAAAGCTGGTGGCAGGACATGGGGCCATGAAGAAATAACCACCGAAATAGATACCAATTGAAAGTATGAATGTAGGCCCAGGAGCATGTTGGGCCCACAAGCAGCGTACGACGGGTAGAACCTCCGCGGTGTTCGTCCATCAAACTTTCTGCCTCCAATTGACCAGGCCGTGTCAACACAACAAAGGAGCATCAGGCAGGAACAATGACAAAGTGGGCCAACTTCACCAAGGGCCCATGGGCAGTGGGCAGGCGGGTACACGAGTGATCTTCCACGCCTCGACAAATCCAGCGTGCACATCGACGAAGGATCCAGCCAAACAAATCGAGCGATGCAGCAGCCAATCCATTCGCGAAACGGCTATCGTGGATAGTCTGGGAAGCGCCCTAACCCATACGCACTTGCTTGTTCTCAATGATCAAGAAGAGTGAAAAGTCTAAGCTTGAGGATGCCCCCGTGGTTCATCCCTGCATATTTCAAGAAGACTCAAGCGTCTAAGCTTGGGGATGCCCAAGGCATCCCCTTCTCCATCAACTTATCAGGTTTCTTCTATTGAAACTATATTTTTATTCGGTCACATCTTATGTGCTTCACTTGGAGCATCTGTGTGTTTTATTTTTGTTTTTGTTTGAATAAGATCGGATCCTAGCAATCCTTGTGTGGGAGAGAGACACGCTCCGCTTTTTCATATGAACACTTATGTTCTTCGCTCTTACTTTTAATGTTCAATGACAAAAGTTGGAAGCTATTGCATTTATTGCTATTTGGTTGGAAACAGAAAATGCTTCATATTGTCTTGGATAATTTGATACTTGGCAATTATTTTGAGCTCTCAAGTAGATCATGTTTATTGCATCATGTAGTTTAAACCTATTAGTGGAGAAATACCGTAGATCTTGTTGAAATTGGTTTGCATGATTGGTCTCTCTAAGGTCTAGATATTTTCTGGTAAAAGTGTTTGAGTAACAAGGAAAACAGTGTAGAGTTTTATAATGCTTGCAATATGTTCTTATGTAAGTTTTTCTGTACCGGTTCATACTTGTGTTTGCTTCAAACAACCTTGCTAGCCAAAGCCTTGTACTGAGAGGAAATGCTTCTTGTGCATCCAAAACCTTGAGCCAAAACCTATGCCATGCGTGTCCACCATATCTACCTACTATGTGGTATTTTCTGCCATTCCAAGTAAATACTTCATGTGCTGCCTTTAAACAATTCAAAACTTATTATCTCTTATTTGTGTTAATGTTTTATAGCTCATGAGGAAATATGTGGTGTTTTATCTTTCAATCTTGTTGGGCAGCTTTCACCAATGGACTAGTGGCTTGATGGCGTGTATTTCACACGTTCGTTGGGCAACCCCAAGAGGAAGGTATGATGCGCACAGCAGCAAGTTTTCCCTCAGAAAGAAACCAAGGTTTATCGAACCAGGAGGAGCCAAGAAGCACGTTGAAGGTTGATGGCGGCGGGATGTAGTGCGGCGCAACACCGGGGATTCCGGCGCCAACGTGGAACCTGCACAACACAACCAAAGTACTTTGCCCCAACGAAACGAGTGAGGTTGTCAATCTCACCGGCTTGCTGTAACAAAGGATTAACCGAATTGTGTGGAAGATGATTGTTTGCGAGAGAAAACGAGTAAAAACAAGTATTGCAGCAGATTTGTATTTCGAGTATTAAAGAATGGACCGGGGTCCACGAGTTCACTAGAGGTGTCTCTCCCATAAGATAAAAGCATGTTGGGTGAACAAATTACAGTCGGGCAATTGACAAATAGAGAGGGCATAACAATGCACATACATGTCATGATAAGTACAGTGAGATTTAATTGGGCATTACGACAAAGTACATAGACCGCCATCCAAGCCGTATCTATGCCTAAAAAGTCCACCTTCGGGTTATCGTCCGAACCCCTTCCAGTATTAAGTTGCAAAGCAACAGACAATTGCATTAAGTATGGTGCGTAATGTAATCAATAACTACATCCTCGGACATAGCATCAATGTTTTATCCCTAGTGGCAACGAGCACAACACAACCTTAGAACTTTCAGTCACTGTCCCGGTGTCAATGCGGGCATGAACCCACTATCGAGCATAAATACTCCCTCTTGGAGTTACTAGCATCAACTTGGCCAGAGCCTCTACTAATAACGGAGAGCATGCAAGATCATAAACAACACATATGCAATAACTTGATAATTAACATAACATGGTATTCTCTATCCATCGGATCCCGACAAACACAACATAGAGTATTACGGATAGATGATCTTGATCATGTTAGGCAGCTCACAAGATCCAACAATGAAGCACAATGAGGAGAAGACAACCATCTAGCTACTGCTATGGACCCATAGTCCAGGGGTGAACTACTCACTCATCACTCCGGAGGCGACCATGGCGGCGTAGAGTCCTCCGGGAGATGAATCCCCTCTCCGGCAGGGTGCCGGAGGAGATCTCCAGAATCCCCCGAGATGGGATTGGCGGCGGCGGCGTCTCAGTAAGGTTTTCCGTATCGTGGTTTTTCGCCTCAGGGGTTTCGCGACGGAGGCTTTAAGTAGGCGGAAGGGCGAGTCGGAGGGCCGACGAGGGGCCCACACCATAGGGCGGCGCGGGCCCCCTTGGCCGCGCCGCCTTGTGGTTTGGCCACCTCATGGCCCCACTTCGTATGCTCTTCGGTCTTCCGGAAGGTTCGTGGCAAAATAGGCCCCTGGGTCTTGATTTCGTCCAATTCCGAGAATATTTCGTTACTAGGATTTACGAAACCAAAAACAGCGAGAACAACGAATCGGCACTTCGGCATCTTGTTAATAGGTTAGTTCCGAAAAATGCACGAATATGACATAAAGTGTGCATAAAACATGTAGGTATCATCAATAATATGGCATGGAACATAAGAAATTATCGATACGTCGGAGACGTATCAAGCATCCCCAAGCTTAGTTACGCTCGTCCCGAGCAGGTAAAAACGATAACAAAGATAATTTCGAAGTGACATGCCATCATAACCTTGATCATACTATTTGTAAACATATGTAGTGGATGCAGCGATCAAAACAATGGTAATGACATGAGTAAACAAGTGAATCATAAAGCAAAGACTTTTCATGAATAGTACTTCAAGACAAGCATTAATAAGTCTTGCATAAGAGTTAACTCATAAAGCAATAAATCAAAGTAAAGGTATTGAAGCAACACAAAGGAAGATTAAGTTTCAGCGGTTGCTTTCAACTTGTAACATGTATATCTCATAGATAATTGTCAACATAGAGTAATATAACAAGTGCAATATGCAAGTATGTAGGAATCAATGCACGAGTTCACACAAGTGTTTGCTTCTTGAGGTGGAGAGAGATAGGTGAACCGACTCAACATAAAAGTAAAGAGAATGGTCCTTCAAAGAGGAAAGCATCGATTGCTATATTTGTGCTAGAGCTTTTATTTTGAAAACATGAAACAATTTTGTCAACGGTAGTAATAAAGCATATGAGTTATGTAAATTATATCTTACAAGTTGCAAGTCTCATGCATAGTATACTAATAGTGCCCGCACCTTGTCCTAATTAGCTTGGACTACCGGATCTTTGCAATACACATGTTTTAACCAAGTGTCACAATGGAGTACCTCCATGCCGCCCGTACAAAGGTCTAAGGAGAAAGCTCGCATTTTGGATTTCTCGCTTTTGATTATTCTCAACTTAGACATCCATACCGGGACAACATGGACAACAGATAATGGACTCCTCTTTAATGCATAAGCATGTGGCAACAATTATTATTCTCATATGAGATTGAGGATATATGTCCAAAACTGAAACTTCCACCATGATTCATGGCTTTAGTTAGCGGCCCAATGTTCTTCTCTAACAATATGCATGCTCCAACCATTAAGGTGGTAGATCTCTCTTACTTCAGACAAGACGGACATGCATAGCAACTCACATGATATTCAACAAAGTATAGTTGATGGCGTCCCCAGAAGCATGGTTATCGCACAACAAGCAACTTAATAAGAGATAAAGTGCATAAGTACATATTCAATACCACAATAGTTTTTAGGCTATTTGTCCCATGAGCTATATATTGCAAAGGTGAATGATGGAATTTTAAAGGTAGCACTCAAGCAATTTACTTTGGAATGGCGGATAAATACCATGTAGTAGGTAGGTATGGTGGACACAAATGGCATAGTGGTTGGCTCAAGGATTTTGGATGCATGAGAAGTATTCCCTCTCGATACAAGGTTTAGGCTAGCAAGGTTATTTGAAACAAACACAAGGATGAACGGTACAGCAAAACTACCATAAAAGACATATTGTAAACATTATAAGACTCTACACCGTCTTCCTTGTTGTTCAAAACTCAATACTAGATATTATCTAGACTCTAGAGAAACCAAATATGCAAACCAAATTAGCAAGCTCTAAGTGTTTCTTCATTAATGGGTGCAAAGTATATGATGCAAGAGCTTAAACATGAGCACAACAATTGCCAAGTATCAAATTATCCAAGACATTTTAGAATTACTACATGTAGTATTTTCCAATTCCAACCATATAACAATTTAACGAAGAAGAAACTTCGCCATGAATACTATGAGTAGAGCCTAAGGACATACTTGTCCATATGCTACAGTGGAGCGTGTCTCTCTCCCATAAAGTGAATGCTAGGATCCATTTTATTCAAACAAAACAAAAACAAAAACAAACCGACGCTCCAAGCAAAGTGCATAAGATGTGACGGAATAAAAATATAGTTTCGGGGAGGAACCCGATAATGTTGTCGAAGAAGAAGGGGATGCCTTGGGCATCCCCAAGCTTAGACGCTTGAGTCTTCTTAGAATATGCAGGGGTGAACCACCGGGGCATCCCCAAGCTTAGAGCTTTCACTCTCCTTGATCATATTGCATCATACTCCTCTCTTGATCCTTGAAAACTTCCTCCACACCAAACTCGAAACAACTCATTAGAGGGTTAGTGCACAATAAAAATTCACATGTTCAGAGGTGACACAATCATTCTTAACACTTCTGGACATTGCATAAAGCTACTGGACATTAATGGATCAAAGAAATTCATCCAACATAGCAAAAGAGCCAATGCGAAATAAAAGGCAGAATCTGTCAAAACAGAACAGTCCGTAAAGATGGATTTTATTAGGCCACCAGACTTGCTCAAATGAAAATGCTCAAATTGAATGAAAGTTGCGTACATATCTGAGGATCATGCACGTAAATTGGCTTAATTTTCTGAGCTACCTACAGGGAGGTAGACCCAGATTCGTGACAGCAAAGAAATCTGGAACTGCGCAGTAATCCAAATCTAGTACTTACTTTACTATCAAAGACTTTACTTGACACAACAAAACATAAAACTAAGATAAGGAGAGGTTGCTACAGTAGTAAACAACTTTCAAGACTCAAATATAAAACAAAAATACTGTAGTAAAACATGGGTTGTCTCCCATAAGCACTTTTCTTTAACGCCTTTCAGCTAGGCGCAGAAAGTGTAACTCAAGTAACATCGAGAGATGAAGCATCAACATCATAATTTGTTCTAATAATAGAATCATAAGGTAACTTCATTCTCTTTCTAGGGAAGTGTTCCATACCTTTCTTGAGAGGAAATTGATATTTAATATTACCTTCCTTCATATCAATAGTAGCACCAACGGTTCGAAGAAAAGGTCTTCCCAATATAATGGGGCAAGATGCATTGCATTCAATATCCAAGACAACAAAATCAACGGGGACAAGGTTATTGTTAACCATAATATGAACATTATCAACTCTCCCCAAAGGTTTCTTTTTAGCATTATCGGCGAGATTAACATCCGGATAACGAGTTTTTCAATGGTGGCAAGTCAAGCATATCATAGACTTTTTAGGCATACAGAAATACTTGCACCAAGATCACATAAAGCATTACAATAAAAATCTTTGACTCTCATTTTAATGATGGGCTCCCAACCATCCTCTAGCTTTCTAGGAATAGAAGTTTCAAGTTTTAGTTTTTCTTCTCTAGCTTTTATGAGAGCATTTGTAATATGTTTTGTGAAAGCCAAGTTTACGAACGCTAGCATTGGGACTCTTAGCAAGTTTTTGCAAGAACTTTATAACTTCAGAGATGTGGCAATCATCAAAATCTAAATCATTACAATCTAAAGCAATGGGATTATCATCCCCAAGGTTGGAAAAAATTTCAGCAGTTTTATCACAAGCGGTTTAGCAGTTTTAGCAGTTTCGGGTAATTTTGCGCGCTTTGCACTAGGAGTAGAAACATTGCCAACACCAATTATTTTACCATTGATAGTAGGAGGTGCAGCAACATGTGAATCATTAGCATTGCTAGTGGTGGTAATAGTCCAAACTTTAGCTACATTTTTCTCTTTAGCTAGTTTTTCATTTTCTTCTCTATCCCACCTAGCACGCAGTTCAGCCATTAATCTTATATTCTCATTAATTCTAACTTGGATGGCATTTGCTGTAGTAACAATTTTATTTTCAATATCCTCAGGTTTAGCAGCCATTTTATTAATTAAAGAAGATTGTGATGCAGACATGTATGAGATTCGGGTTTCAGCATTTGCAAGTTTAGTTTGCAACCCAGAAATCTCCATATTCAGATTTTCAAGTTGATTTCCTATATTATTCAACAAGGTAGATTGTTCATTCATAGTTTTAGTAAACAATTTATTTTGCTCATATTGTGATTGCATAAAGCTCTTGGTGGATCTTTCAATTTCTAACATCTTTTCCTCATTAGGTGAAACATATCTACCATAAGAATTACCATTAGCAGGATATGGCCTAGAATTTTGAGCAACCAATGAAGCTAACGGAACATTATTAGGATCAACATTAGTCCTACCATTCATAAGCATAGACATAATAGCATCAACCTTATCACTCAAGGAAGAGGATTCTTCAACAGAATTTACCTTCTTACCTTGTGGAGCTCTTTCCGTGTGCCATTCAGAGTAATTAACCATCATATTATCAAGAAGCTTTGTTGCTTCACCAAGAGTGATGGACATAAAGGTACCTCCAGCAGCTGAATCCAATAAATTCCGCGAAGAAAAATTTAGTCCTGCATAGAAGGTTTGGATGATCATCCAAGTAGTCAGTCCATGGGTTGGGCAATTTTTAACCAGAGATTTCATTCTTACCCAAGCTTGAGCAACATGTTCATTATCCAATTGTTTAAAATTCATTATGCTACTCCTCAAAGATATAATTTTAGCAGGGGGATAATATCTACCAATAAAAGCATCCTTGCATTTAGTCCAGGAATCAATACTATTCTTAGGCAGAGATAGCAACCAATCTTTAGCTCTTCCTCTTAATGAGAAAGGAAACAGTTTTAATTTTATAATGTCACCATCTACATCTTTATACTTTTGCATTTCACATAGTTCAACAAAATTATTGAGATGGGCAGCAGCATCATCAGAACTAACACCGAGAAAATTGCTCTCGCATAACAAGATTAAGTAAAGCGAGGTTTAATTTCAAAGAATTCCGCTGTAGTAGCGAGGTGGAGCAATAGGTGTGCATAAGAAATCATTATTATTTGTGCTAGTGAAGTCACACAACTTAGTATTTTCAGGGTTGGCCATTTTAGCAGTAGTAAATAAAGCAAACTAGATAAAGTAAATGCAAGTATACTAATTTTTTGTGTTTTTGATATAGAGTGCAAGACAGTAAATAAAGTAAAGCTAGCAACTAATTTTTTTGTGTTTTGATATAATGCAGCAAACAAAGTAGTAAATAAAATAAAGCAAGACAAAAACAAAGTAAAGAGATTGAGAAGTGGAGACTCCCCTTGCAGCGTGTCTTGATCTCCCCGGCAACGGCGCCGGAAAATATGCTTGATGGCGTGTATTTCACACGTTCGTTGGGCAACCCCAAGAGGAAGGTATGATGCGCACGGCAGCAAGTTTTCCCTCGGAAAGAAACCAAGGTTTATCGAACCAGGAGGAGCCAAGAAGCACGTTGAAGGTTGATGGCGGCGGGATGTAGTGCGGCGCAACACCGAGGATTCCGGCGCCAACGTGGAACCCGCACAACACAACCAAAGTACTTTGCCCCAACGAAACGAGTGAGGTTGTCAATCTCACCGGCTTGCTGTAACAAAGGATTAACCGAATTGTGTGGAAGATGATTGTTTGCAGAGAAAACGGTAAAAACAAGTATTGCAGCAGATTTGTATTTCGAGTATTAAAGAATGGACCGGGGTCCACAGTTCACTAGAGGTGTCTCTCCCATAAGATAAAAGCATGTTGGGTGAACAAATTACAGTCGGGCAATTGACAAATAGAGAGGGCATAACAATGCACATACATGTCATGATAAGTACAGTGAGATTTAATTGGGCATTACGACAAAGTACATAGACCGCCATCCAACTGCATCTATGCCTAAAAATTCCACCTTCAGGTTATCGTCCGAACCCCTTCCAGTATTAAGTTGCAAAGCAACAGACAATTGCATTAAGTATGGTGCGTAATGTAATCAATAACTACATCCTCGGACATAGCATCAATGTTTTATCCCTAGTGGCAACGACACAACACAACCTTAGAACTTTCTCGTCATCGTCCCGAGTGTCAATGCGGGCATGAACCCACTATCGAGCATAAATACTCCCTCTTGGAGTTACTAGCATCAACTTGGCCGAGCCTCTACTAATAACGGAGAGCATGCAAGATCATAAACAACACATATGCAATAACTTGATAATTAACATAACATGGTATTCTCTATCCATCGGATCCCGACAAACACAACATAGAGTATTACGGATAGATGATCTTGATCATGTTAGGCAGCTCACAAGATCCAACAATGAAGCACAATGAGGAGAAGACAACCATCTAGCTACTGCTATGGACCCATAGTCCAGGGGTGAACTACTCACTCATCACTCCGGAGGCGACCATGGCGGCGTAGAGTCCTCCGGGAGATGAATCCCCTCTCCGGCGGGGTGCCGGAGGAGATCTCCAGAATCCCCCGAGATGGGATTGGCGGCGGCGGCGTCTCAGTAAGGTTTTCCGTATCGTGGTTTTTCGCCTCAGGGGTTTCGCGACGGAGGCTTTAAGTAGGCGGAAGGGCAGAGTCGGAGGGCTGACGAGGGGCCCACACCATAGGGCGGCGCGGGCCCCCCTCTGGCCGCGCCGCCTTGTGGTTTGGCCACCTCGTGGCCCCACTTCGTATGCTCTTCGGTCTTCGGAAGGTTCGTGGAAAAATAGGCCCCTGGGTCTTGATTTCGTCCAATTCCGAGAATATTTCGTTACTAGGATTTCGAAACCAAAAACAGCGAAAACAGACAAGCGGCACTTCGGCATCTTGTTAATAGGTTAGTTCCAGAAAATGCACGAATATGACATAAAGTGTGCATAAAACATGTAGGTATCATCAATAATATGGCATGGAACATAAGAAATTATCGATACGTCGGAGACGTATCATGGCTTCATCCGCTTATCCAATAATTTTGCAAAAAGAGCTGGCGCGGGGTTCCCAGCCCCAATTAATTAACTTTCATTAATCATTCTCTTCACATGTTTTGCTCTGATTCATCAGTAAGCAACTTAATATTGCAAATAGACACTCCTTCATGGTATGTGAATGTTGGAAGGCACCCGAGGATTCGGTTAGCCATGGCTTGTGTAAGCAAAAGGTTGGGAGGAGTGTCAACCATAAATAAAACTAAAATACATGTCTAAACAAAAGAGAAGAGGGATGATCTACCTTGCTGGTAGAGATAACGTCCTTCATGGGAGCCGCTCTTTGAAAGTCTGTTTGGCAAGGGGGTTAGAGTGCCCACTACCATTCGTTGACAACAACAAACACCTCTCAAAACTTTACTTTTATGCTCTCTATATGATTTCAAAACTTAAAAAGCTCTAGCACATGATTTAATCCCTGCTTCCCTCTGCGAAGGGCCTTTCTTTTACTTTATGTTGAGTCAGTTTACCTACTTCCTTCCACCTTAGAAGCAAACACTTGTGTCAACTGTGCATTGATTCTTACATACTTGCTTATTTGCATTCATCATATTACTCTGTATTGACAATTATCCATGAGATATGCATGTTGAAAGTTGAAAGCAACTGCTGAAACTTAAATCTTCCTCTATGTTGCTTCAATGCTTTTACTTTGAATTTATTGATTTATGAGTAAACTCTTATGCGAGACTTTTGATGCTTGTCTTGAAAGTACTATTCATGAAAAGTTTTGCTATATGTTATCTATTTGTTAGCAACTATAGATCATTGCCTTGAGTCACTGCATTCATCTCATATGCTTTATAATAGTATGATCAAGGTTATGTAAGTAGCATGTCACTACAGAAATCATTCTTTTTATCGTTTACCTACTCGAGGGCGAGCAGGAACTAAGCTTGGGGATGCTTGATACGTCTCCAACGTACCTATAATTTCTGATGTTCCATGCTTGTTTTATGACAATACTTACATGTTTTGCTCGCACTTTATAATGTTTTTATGCATTTTCGGGAACTAACCTATTAACAAGATGCCGAAGTGCCAGTTCCTGTTTTCTGTTGTTTTTGGTTCCAGAAAGGCTGTTCGGGCAATATTCTCGGAATCGGACGAAATCAACACCCAGAACCTTATTTTTCCCGGAAGCTTCCAGAGAGCCAGAGTGGGACCAGAGGGGAGCCCTGGGGGCCCCACACATGGTGGCGGCGCGGCCCAAGGGGGGGCACGCCCCCCTACTGTGAGGGGGCCCCGTGGCCCCTCCGACTCCGCCTCTTCGCCTATTTAAGCCATCCTAACCTAAATCATCGACACCGATTGACAAAACTCCAGAAACCATCCAGTACGCCGCCACCGTCACGAAACTCCGTCTCGGGACCAGAAACTCCGTTCTGGCACTCCGCCGGGACGGGGAATTGGAGGAGATCATCGCCATCATCACCACCGACGCCTCTCCATCGACCAGCCATGTTTCCCCCATCCATGTGTGAGTAATTCCCCCGCTGTAGGCTGAAGGGGATGGTAAGGATTGGATGAGATTGGTCATGTAATAGCATAAGATTGTTAGGGCATATTGCCTAGTGTCCGTAATTGGTACTTTTATGATATTGTTATAACTTGTTATGCTTAATGCTTGTCACTAGGGCCCGAGTGCCATGATCTCAGATCTGAACATGTTATCAATTCATGATGATATTCATTGCTTTATGATCTTACCTGCAAGTTGTATACACGTATTGTTGTCCGGAACCCGAGGCCCCAAAGTGACAGAAATTGGGACAACCGAAGGGGAAGGTGATGATATGAGGATCACATGTGTTCACGGAGTGTTAATGCTTTGCTCCGGTGCTCTATTAAAAGGAGTACCTTAATTTCCAGTAGATTCCCTAGAGGCCCGGCTGCCACCGGCTGGTAGGACAAAAGATGTTGTGCAAGTTTCTCATTGCGAGCACGTACGACTAAATATGGAACACATGTCTATTGATTGATTAGTACTTGGATACCGTTTTATTATTATCTGCAAATGCCCTGCCTTGATTGTTACATGAGTTTCTCTCATCCATGCAACGCCCGTTCATCCATCCCTGTGCCTACAGTATTTTAATCCTGTTGTTTACTATAATCACTACTGCTGTCTTTGTTACTCTGCTACTGTTATTTCACTACTGCTATCTGCTATAAAATTGTTACTATCGATAAACGCTTGCGAGCAAGTCTGTTTCCAGGTGCAGCTGAATTGATAACTCCGCTGTTAAGGCTTTCAAGTATTCTTTGTCTCCCCTTGTGTCGAATCAATAAATTGGGTTTTACTTCCCGCGAAGACTGTTGCGAACCCCTATACTTGTGGGTTATCAGCCGCCGCCATCGCGAAGCCTAGTTCGGGGGACAGAAGTCTCTGTTCCGGCACGCCGCCGGGACGGGGAAGTGCCCCCGGAATCCATCTCCATTGACACCACCGCCATCTTCATCGCCGCTGCTGACTCCCATGATGAGGAGGGAGTAGTTCTCCCCCGAGGCTGAGGGCTCTACCGGTAGCTATGTGGTTCATCTCTCTCTCCCATGGTGTGATCTTTATGTGATCATGAGCTTTGTATCACTATTAATCTATGTGCTACTCTAGTGATGTTAATAAGTAGTCTATTCCCCCTCCATGATGTAAAGAGGACAGTGTGTGCATCATGTAGTACTTGGCGTAGGCTATGATTGTAATCTCTTGTGGATTATGAAGTTAACTATTACTATGATAGTATTGATGTGATCTATTCCTTCTTTCATAGCTATTGTTGACAGTGTGTATGCTATGTTAGTACTCGGTCTAAATTGCAACGGTATTATCTTGCATTATGATTTGATGAGGATATCCCTATGAGTGGTGTTTGTCAAATACTTGATGAACTTTGAGTGGAGCTTTTGTAGCCGCTACGTGATGATTAGTGATTCCAATAGGAGAGTAATTCAGAGTAGCACAAGTGAAGAGAAGTTATCTAATTGTTCAATTATGTGATCATTGTTGAGAGTGTCCACTAGTGAAAGTATGATCCCTAGGCCTTGTTTCTAAGCATTGAAACACCATTTCCAACAAGTTCTGCTACATGTTCGCTTGCTGCCATTTTTATTTCAGATTGCAATTACTACTTATAATCATCCATATTACTTGTATTTCACTATCTCTTCGCCGAACTAGTGCACCTATACATCCGACAAGTGTATTAGGTGTGTTGGGGACACAAGAGACTTCTTGTATCTTAATTGCAGGGTTGCTTGAGAGGGATATCTTTGACCTCTACCTCCCTGAGTTCGATAAACCTTGGGTGATTCACAGATGGAAACTTGCTGCTATTCTACACACCTCTGCTCTTGGAGGCCCAACACTGTCTACAGGAATAGAAGCGTGCGTAGACATCACTGGTGCAGATGGGCTAGGAAGGAAGGGGATTAGAGAGATAGGGGTTTTTCTCTTTTTCTGATTTTATTTGAAAACCTATTGAATTCAAATTCTTTTCTGTTTTAATCTGAGGCAAGGTGAGAGGTAGATTCAAAATTAGTTTTCAAAATATTTACTTTGTTTGTTACCCAAAACAAAACACCTTTTATACCAAAATTTATTTGTTGGAAGGACTTAGTTATAAACTAAGAATTATGAGCGGAAGAGGATAAGGTTTTATTTAAAGGAAAGACAAGGGAGGGGTTTATAAAATAATTTTATTTTGTTTAAAACATGGATGATATGATGTATGATGCATGATGATGCATAAAATAAAAATAACAGACAAAACTAATAGGGGTGCTACCCTGGGCCGTTACAATCGACACCACTAACAAGGGATCGCGCCCCGAGATCCCACGCCAAGTTACGGGGGGAAGAGAGGTGAACTATCGGATCTTCAGGCGACGTGTCGATCTCCTAGACACCACTAACAAGAACTCTTGCTCCACGTAGATCGGCGACACCACTAACAAGAACTCGTTCTTCCGTCGATGATGATGACTCCGGAGAAACAAAGGAAGGAACAATAGGCACATGGATCCACCAATTCATCGTAACAAGAGCGAATAATAAGAGTAGTCGGTAGGATCATGACTCCATCCCGCACTCGAAGTATTACTCTGCACATGAATAGGAGAATCGTGTAACCAACTCCCGGAATTCAGATTGGCGATCTCGACAAGCATTGTTAGCGGAGATTCGACGGGGTCAAAGCACAGAGATTTGAAGAAGGATCACAAACACATAGTTGATGTCAACGGAGCAGACAGAGGTAGCCGTCAGTGATGTTTATTCTGTCGGAAAGTTTTCAGAGGGCGATCCTATTAGGTTAAGGGCAAAGATCGTACAACCCACGACGGAACCTAAGACACCGATAAATCACATAAGAGAGAAGACTCAAAACTCGCAAAGGTAAGAGGAGAAAGAATTGGGGTAAGGAGAAAATTCAGAGCTAATCAGATCTATCCAACGAATTTTAGAAAATAGGTTTTGACACTAGACACAACAACGTCCGTTGGCAAGGTTATCCTACAGGCTGGACTAGTGGGGTACCGTCAACCTGAGGCTCTGATACCAACTTGTGACGCCCAGGAACCGGTACCATGAGGATTCCAGCGATCCCGCCGAAATCCGCACGATATCGATCCAAAGACGCCCTCCGACACGACGTGCGCGACGAAGCACACACGTGATACCAGAGGAATTACCACGCGCAGTAACATTATGACAGGTTTACAATAGAGCCCACAAGAAACATATATTACAACAATGACTCCAACGAGTCAAGATACAAATATACAATACAAAGATCCAAATCATACAGAAGATCAAATACATCCGAGGACGGACAAGATGCAAATTGGACTAAGAGTCCTCAAGATAACCAGTGGCGTCCATAACCCTGCCCAGGCCAAGCCGGAAGGGTAACCTTGCTAACGACGTCATCTCGTACCTGTCGAAATCGGGCCATCGGTTGCCGACAAGAGGAGGAAACAAAAGAGAAAGAGAAAAGTGTAGGGATTCGTAGCATAGAAAACAAAAAATTTCCTACCGCGACAACGCAATCCAAGCCAAGATGCAATCTAGAAGACGGTAGCAACGAGGGGATGAACAAGACTAACCCTTGAAGATTTCCAAAGCCTACAAGAGGAGGCTCTCGTTGCTGCGGTAGACGATCACTTGCCGCTTTCAAAAGCGCGTAGAAGATCTTGACGGTGCCACAATCGGGCAGCACCTCCGTACTCGGTCACACGTTCGGTGTTGATGAAGACGACGTCCTTCTCCCCGTTCCAGCGGGCAGCGGAAGTAGTAGCTCCTCCTTGAATCCGGCAGCACGACGGCGTGGTGGCGGTGGCGATGGAGATCTCCGGCGGAGCTTCGCTAAGTGTTGTGGGAGAGGTGGAGGAGTGGGGCGGCTAGGGTTTGGGGAGAGGGGGTGGCCGACCACTTAGGGGTGCGGCCAAGCTATGGGCTTGTGGTGGCCGGCCCCCTCCCCTTGCCCCTCATTATTTAGGTGGAACCCCCAAGTGTTGGACTACAAGTCTTCGAATAAGACCCCAACCCAAAACCTTCCATGTGTAGGGAAACCTACCCAAGGTGGGACTCCCACCTCAAGTGGGATTCCCACCCTTCCATGTGGGGGGGTGGCCGGCCCCCTTGGTGGAGTCCACCTTGGACTCCCCCCTCTAGGGTTGGCCGGACATGGGTGGTGGAGTCCCTCCGGGACTCCGCCTTCCAAAGTGATTTCTTCCGGACTTTTCTAGAACCTTCTAGAACCTTCCATAAATGCACCGGATCATTTTCAAACTTATAAAATGACTTCCTATATATGAATCTTATTCTCCGGACCATTCCGGAACTCCTCGTGATGTTCGGGATCCCATCCGAGACTTCGAACAAAACTTCGAAATCCATTCCATTTTCAAGTTCTACTAATACGACATCAAACCTTAAGTGTGTCACCCTACGGTTCGCGAACTATGTAGACATGGTTGAGAACTCTCTCCGACCAATAACCAATAGCGGGATCTGGATATCCATAATGGCTCCCACATATTCAACGATGACTTAGTGATCGAATGAACCATTCACATACGATACCAATTCCCTTTGTCACCCGATATTTTACTTGTCCGAGGTTTGATCATCGGTATCTCTCTATACCTTGTTCAACCTCGTCTCCTGACAAGTACTCTTTACTCGTAGCGTGGTATGTGGTCTCTTATGAACTATTCATATGCTTGCAAGCTATTTAGACGACATTCCACCGAGAGGGCCCGGAGTATATCTATCCGTCATCGGGATGGACAAATCCCACTCGTTGATCCATATGCCTCAACTCATACTTTCCGGATACTTAATCCCACCTTTATAACCACCCATTTACGCAGTGGCGTTTGATGTAATCAAAGTACCTTTCCGATATAAGTGATTTACATGATCTCATGGTCGAAAGGACTAGGTAACTATGTATCGAAAGCTTATAGCAAATAACTTAATGACGTGATCTTATGCTACGCTTAATTGGGTGTGTCCATTACATCATTCATATAATGATATAACCTTGTTATTAATAACATCCAATGTTCATGATTATGAAACTAATCATCTATTAATCAACAAGCTAGTTTAGAGGCTTACTAGGGACTCATTGTTGTTTACATAACACACATGTATCAATGTTTCGGTTAATACAATTATAGCATGGTATATAAAAATTTATCATAAACATAAAGATATATAATAACCACTTTTATTATTGCCTCTTGGGCATATCTCCAACAAAAAGGCGAGGGTAAGTACCAAGGAACAAACTTCGGCATGTACTTAGCGAGACTAGAAATGGCTATGCTCGCCAGACGAATATATCACCGGGGGCTATATGGTAGGTTTAGCGGCAGCAAAACTATAACCAATAGAGACACGCTACAACATCCATCTACCCAGAGAAGATAAGAGAGCGCATAAGGTAACAGATAAAATAATACACAAACATAACCCAGCCGATTACACATATCCCCTTCAAGAAAGCGAAGAGGCAATGCAAAAGGCACTCAACGGTTGACAAATTTTATTAGGTATTGGTTGTAGTAATGCTATATTACTACACAAGTTATTACCAGATTATTAGCAATAATATAACGGTGTAAGTTGTTCTATGATCGAGTTAAACAGCTCCAAGTCGTCCCTAACCGCAAACACGGCTTATCGATAAGATGTACACCCTGCAGGGGTTGTCCAAATGTAACCATACGCATGCTCGACCCACTTACGACAGGTGGATGTCTCACAACAAGACCATTCCCAGTTCAACAAGAAAGTCTAGGGGGGCCACCCAACTAAGCTACCCGTGACGAAGTTCGGCCGTACTCCGAGACGGACTCAGAGGTTTGCGCCGGCGGCTAGGTGTGCAAACCACACGCTTCGCTAAACGTCCCGCAAGGTACAATACAGGATATAAACACCCGAAGGCAACAAGAAGTGAACACCCGAAGGCAACAGTAAGTAAAGCATGGCATACATGGCATAGGCAAATAAAACCAAGGTTGTGGCCCCCTTTTCAACTGACTTGAGAAAAGGTAATGGGTGAGGGGGGTCCCGATAATCGTCCCCACGTACGGGTAGAGCGCTCAATCTCGGAACAGATAACAAGAACTCGGGTCCTAGGGGACATTAGCGAGTCAAAGTTCCGATGCTTTCGCAAAGGGGCTCACAGATGCCTCTGCTTACAATTTTAGTTGTTAACAAATAAGTAAAGCATGTGTATCTCCAACAACTGATATAGCATGTGATAACCTCCCAACAACCCAACATATCCCGATAACAGATCGAGATAAACAACAGAGCCTAAACACGCCTACGACTCGCAGGGCTCAAACATCAAGCAACGGCTATGGGTAAGGAATGATACATATAGGATTTTTATGGTAAACAAGTGGATATGACACGTGACTCGATAAAGAAGCGGAACATAAGGATAGCAGTGAGAGGGAGAGAAAAATATAAAATAGGTGAAGAGAGAGGGCTCGCCTGTGGAAAGCTGCAGAAGAACTTGTCGGAGAACTCGTCGTATCTCACATCACCACTTCGTGATCCTATCCGGGAAGAAGCAAAGCGCTACAACAAACAACTGATGCAAGTCTTACTACTACGGAAGAAGAACTAGCATGATCAAGATGATATGCATGACATGGCAGCGATGGTGCAATCCAACTTATCCAAATTAATCGGAGTCGGAACCCTGGACAAACAATTAGGGTTGAAGTTGCATTTTCTACCGGAAAATTTAAGTGTTGATTAGCATGGCAAGAGTGAGCTACTTCAATATTAAACGGAGCGGGGAAAATCATAGTTGGAAATCCAAAATACTCCGCATACATGTGAGGTGAAATGCACAAACTATCATCGAATGACATCATGCAAGATGAAAGAAGATGTATGGATGGCATATTCATGTTCAGCACATTTTTCTGATCAGTTTTCATATATAAAACATTTCATTTCGAGTTACCATTTAAAAGATATTAACAAATTCGATTTTATGATTTAAAATAGATAAACATGTTTTATTTTAATTGGGGAAGGACCCGAAAATAAGACTGTTGCCAGGGAGGGACACCGGGTTGGTTTATAAAACTTCCAGGGGGTTATGTTGTAAAGCCTCCTAGCAAGGGACGCCGGGTTCATGAAGAAACATTGCAGGGGGCTTTATGCAAAACTGAAACGGATCTAGATCTGGGAGAGTTTCTCACCGGGATGGAACTGGCCCACAGGCTGACAGGTGGGAAGAGGGAATGACGTGGTGGCGACGTGGCAAGATTGCCCGCACGCCTGGAAGGTGTTCGATGGGGGGATGCCGCGCGCGTCACGGAGAGCGGCGGTGACCACGCAGGCGTCGCGCGTGCGGGCGCTGCAGGGAGTTCCAGGAAGCGCTCGTGGTAGAGAACAATGCCACTTGACGGGGCGGACCAGAAAAGGGCGGCGCCAGGTGCAGGGGTTCGCCGGAGAACTGCCGGCGATGAAGATCTGCGGAAGGCGAACGGTGACCACGGTGAGGATTTGAATGAGGACGAGACAGAGGTCAAGAGGTATCCCAGGAGAACGGCATGATTACCAGGAACCCAAAGGCGTGCTCAGAAGGGGCGGAGGAGGTCCATGGTGGCCGGAATCGGCGAACGTAGGCGGCGGTGCTGAGGGGGAAACGGCGACGTTGCCGATGGTCGGGGCGTCCCCAGCTCGATTCCTTGGACGACGAGGTTCCTGTGGACGAGGCGCATCTCCTGGCGCCCTCGGCGGTGCGTGGGGTGGCTGGGATCGATGGTTCGACGGCGGCACCGGGGCGGAAGCTCTCGGTGGTGTCTCTGTTCGCGAGGAAGAAGAAAAGCGGGGTGCAGGAGAGGGTGGCGGCGCGAGGGGGAAGGAGGCAGCTAGGGTTCAGACGAGAAGATAAGGAGGAGGGGGAGCAGGTAGAGATGGGGTGGTGCGGTGTGACGTCTACAGGGGGAAGTGGAGCATGCACATCTCGTGCTCTCTCCCAGGAAGACGACACAGGAGGAAAGCTGGCGAAGGGGTACGGGCCGAGAAAGATGGGCTTGGCCGGCTCGGGCCTTCGGTGGAAAGAAGGAAAAAGGGAGAGAGGCTAGGGGGAGAGAAACTGGGCCGCTGGTGCAGATGGGCTAGGAAGGAAGGGGATTAGAGAGATAGGGGTTTTTCTCTTTTTCTGATTTTATTTGAAAACCCATTGAATTCAAATTCTTTTCTGTTTTAAATCTGAGGCAAGGTGAGAGGTAGATTCAAAATTAGTGTTCAAAATATTTACTTTGTTTGTTACCCAAAACAAAACACCTTTTATACCAAAATTTATTTGTTGGAAGGACTTAGTTATAAACTAAGAATTATGAGAGGAAGAGGATAAGGTTTTATTTAAAGGAAAGACAAGGGAGGGTTTATAAAATAATTTTATTTTGTTTAAAACATGGATGATATGATGTATGATGCATGATGATGCATAAAAGAAAAAGAACAGACAAAACTAATAGGGGTGCTACCCTGGGCCGTTACAAACTACAATTAAGTTATTTGAGTAAGTTGTGACAAATCTTATGTACATATTTTCTCTTGTGCAAATGTTGTGGAAACACTCTACTACATACCACATGTGTTGAAACCTTGACATCCCTTAGAATCTTTGATCCACATCTTGAATACCATTCATGCCTATCCAATATCATGCCATTCGATCATATTTATTAAGCTTGGACCATTCAAATACAAATGAGTTATTTGAGTAATTCAATATATCATTAGTTCATACCAAAGCCTTTGAGTAACTTTAGATATTGTGATAAGTGTTGTCACGCTTCAACTTAATATCATTTGAGTTATCACCATGTGGAGCTATGTGATTCTTATCACATAGGCCATTAATTTTTTTTTACTTTCTTTGATAACCAATCTACCTTTTTCCAATATGTCTTCAATGGAACTTTTCTTTGTAAGTATTTGACTTAGCCAATCAATCAGTTCCAAACATATCCTAGATGGTATTATTTATCTCGAAGTATTTGACCTTGCCATTCATTCTATCAAAACCATATCCTGCAATCCAATCCCATGCCACAATCATTAATGCCTATTGATCCAATAAAAAAATCATAAACGGAATAACATACAATTAATAACAACTCTTTGTTTATCTTTCTTAATTTTATTGTTGTTAGAATGTGTTTCTGTTGTGTTATTATTATCTTATAGCTTGAACAAAGAGCTAAAAGTGAGAAAATAGTTGCTAAACTTTTAGGACAAGTGGATTAAGAGGAGGAAGCTTAAGTGTGGCTCGGGCACCTCATATCATGTTTGTCCTCTGTGAACTCGAGTGGCGTCGCTCGAACACACATTTCAACAAACACCTCTAGTGCATACTAGTAAAAAAAAGACTAGCACAAATCCACAGTCCTCTGATGACCCACAAGTATAGGGGGTGTATCGTAGTACTTTCGATAAATAAGAGTGTCGAACCCAACGAGGAGCAGAAGGTGTTGACAAGCAGTTTCGATTAAGGATACACTGTAAATGCTCACAGACAAGTATTCGGGGGGTTTTGATATAGCGAGATAAATAAAGTACAAGTAAGTAAAATGCGAGAGTAATAATTGCAGCGAGTGGCCCAATCCTTTTTAGCACAAAGGACAAGCCGGTTTGTTTACTTATGATGACCAAACGTTCTTGAGGACACACGGGAATTTAGTCTAGTGCTTTCGTTTCATATAGTCGATTAATCTTCATTGTTTTGATAAGTGTTGTGTGGGTGAACCTATGCTAATGCACCACCCTTCCTAGGACTAATACATACTTGTGATTATACCCCTTGCAAGCATCCACAAATACAAGAAAGTAATTAAGATAAATCTAACCACAGCCTTTAAACTCCGAGATCCTGCTATCCCTCCCGCATCGATATACCAACGGGGGTTCAGGTTG
>NC_061513.1:158392915-158408631 GCF_022539505.1 Lolium rigidum | reverse complement strand
GGGCCCCCGCTGCCGCTACGCCCCGTGGGTCTTTGCCCCGGCGGCGGCGTCAGTTAGGGCTAGGAGGGTGGGGTGCGGGAGGGAACAAATTGTGAGATGAACATTCAACTTCGTACTTTGATTGCGGGAGCGACTTTCGAGCTGATTGCGGGATCTCCAGTAGCTTGTGTAAATTTGGATATATTTTTTTAAACGGAGCAAAAGCTTTGCCTCATTCATTAATTAAAAAGAAAGTATCCAGTTCTTATGAGAAAAATGGGCGGAAACCTATAACAACAAGACAAAGGCCACACAAATAGCACATCCACGCACACTCACATCCAAGCCTAGTGGAGACCCAAACAACAGGGTCACACCCACTCTAGCCAACACGAAAGACCACAAAGCGATACAAACGAAACACTCCAAACACGACACTTCAACGCCACGCCGAGCCAAGGTGGCGAGGAAATCACAAACCTATGTAGCGACGACAGTTGCGGGCATCGTTGCTAAGAGGCCTGACTTAGCAACCCATCACCAAAAGGAACCACATGCTTGTGGGACTCATACTAGGCAGAGACTGCAGCGTCAAGAACACCACTCTTCTCAAAGCCAAGTGTCTGATTCGGCGGAGAAGCCACAACCAAGATCTCAAGCGAGTCTTTCCTCACTTCCTCGAAGGAAGGAGGCATAGCCACACCACCACGTAACTCCTTCAGCTCAGGCATGATCTGCATGACCGGAGCCATGACCGCCGAGCAAGACCTAGCACGAGGAGAGAAACAACCATAAAGGCCCGCTCCGCTCGCGCCCACTTTGCCAACATCAGGCAAAACCAAAGGACCGTCGGGGAGAGCCTACCCAACACACCTTCCGCTCGCTCCAGAAAGCCCCCAATTGCTAGCAGCCAGCCATGCAAGGAGTCAACAACCTCCATCCTGTACTGGGTGGTGTCGAGGAAGAGAAAGGGCGGAACGAGGAGAGGCATCGACGAGATCATCCGCTCGCGAAGTGGAGGAACAGGAAGGCGATTGGTGGGGAAGTGTGAAGGAAGGGATTGGGGAGGACGAAGTGTGCGAGGCGATTGGGGGCCGGCTCCTAGGTTTTCTCCGTGAGATGCCTATTTTATACCTCCTCAGTAAAAAAATGAACGGCCTAGATTAGCTAGATGAGAAATCTACGGTGGGCAAAATCAGATTTACCTAGAGAGGCTGGCCCGATCTCCTGCGTTTATCACTTTAAATTGTACTACCTTTAGCAAAATAGAGTTTTATATTTTCTGAAGATTATTATGATGGCTGCACATTTGATCCGTAAATGGTGCTTGTGATGACGCGAATTTCTATGGTTTGTGGGAACATTCACTCGGAGATGATTTTATTTTCGACAAAGGAAATATATTAATATCGAGAGATACCAATTACACCCAGCCTCTGCAACAACGCAATACGCTAATGGTAGTACGGATGCACACAGCCAAAAAACAAAAAAAAGCTAAGAAATAAAAAAGTCCTGCTACGGTATTCCAGTCCTAGTAGCAACAATACATCCACCACCATGGCAACACATCAATTTCAGACTCTCCAAAAGCGATGCCTCCAAGAAGGGAACAGTGCGTAAGCATCGTCATCGTTCGATCCAAAGATCTTAGGTTTTCACCCTGAAAATAGTCCACGCTCTCAAAACAATGCCTTCAACAAGGTCATTGTCAGGAACAATCAATTAAGACCAGACCTTGGATTTTCACCCTCAGAGGTCAGACTGTGAACTTCACATGTGTTGCCACCCCCATATTCATACTACTGCTGCAAAGTCTAAAACACCAAGCCAGTCCCTCAATAGCGCAGAGATTTGAAGATCCATTGCTACTCTTTCAATCTGGCCTTCATGATATTCTTAGCCTCTGACTTCACCATGGACCAGAAAGTCACCTGATGGCAAGAAAGAACAGAGCTTCATGCCGCTCTCTCCAAAATCAAACGGTCGAAAAAAAGCATGGGTGCGGAAGACCGAATACCACCGGATCCAGCAAACTCCAGGCAAGAGATGCACTGTTACATTCACCAGCGGAGCTTTCCGGAACTCAACACTCTGGCCAGATCAAGAAGGACATGCCTCGGGAGGTCTTCGTCTTCGCACAAGAGAAACCCAAGGACCGTCGCCTTTATTCAGGTCGGGCCCCAACGCCGCTGACCATCCCATGTGGAAAGGTAAGCACATCGATCTCCACCCACGTAGGCCGACAGGCATACTGGCGCGCCACCATGGCCCTCCGGGCCCCGACGGGACCAGAGCAGGCCTAGCACCGCGCCGCCGCTGCCCACCCACCGCCGTTGTAGCAGATCAGCCACCGCTACCACTAACCACCGCCACCGTTGGAGAAGAACGGGCGCCGTCCTCCAACCCCAAGACCGCGCCTGGCCAGGACCCCACCGCCGCCGTGCCGCACGGGCTTGCCCAGCCACACCTTCGGCGGCGGCGGAGAGAGGGATTGAGGACGAGGAGGGAGGTTGAGCGGCGGAGAGAGGTTTCCCTGGGCGGTGCGGCGCCGCCGCCCAGGGGTTAGGGTTGGGGAGATCAGGCGGCCAGCTGCTTGGAAAATTAAGGAAACATAACAAACCGACTTCAGTACAAACACACCGAATTTTTTAGATAAAAGGCATAGATATGTGATACGTCTCCAACGTATCTATAATTTCTTATGTTCCATGCTAGTTTTATGACAATACCTACATGTTTTGTTCACACTTTATATCATTTTTATGCATTTCCCGGGACTAACCTATTAACAAGATGCCGAAGTGTCAGTCCCTGTTTTCTGCTGTTTTTGGTTCCAGAAAAGCTGTTCGGGCAATATTCTCGGAATTCGACGAAACAAAGCCAAACCTCCTATTTTTCCGAGGGACACATGGAGCCAGAAGGGCAAGCCAGGGGGAGGCCCACGGCCTCCACACCATAGGACGGCGCGACCAAGAGGGGGGGCGCGCCGCCATATGGGGTGGGCCCCTCAGGCACCCCCTCGCGCCGCCCTTTCGCCTATATATTCCTTCCGTCGCGAAAACCCTAAGGAGTCAAGTCATATTCCACGAAGAGTTTGGTAGCCGCCGCCATCGCGAAGACAAGTTTCGGGGGACAGAATCTCTGTTCCGGCACGCCGCCGGGACGGGGAAGTGCCCCCGGAATCCATCACCATCGACTCCATCGCCATCTTCATCGCCGTTGCTGTCTCCCATGATGAGGAGGGAGTAGTTCTCCCCCGAGGCTGAGGGCTCTACCGGTAGCTATGTGGTTCATCTCTCTCTCCCATGGTGTGATCTTTATGTGATCATGAGCTTTGTAATCTAGTTGAATATGTAGATGTTACTCTTGTCTATTATTCACTCTAGAGGTTACTTTAATATGAACTCCGGAGTCACTCTCCACGGTGTGATGGTGACAGTGTGTGCATCGTGTGTGATTCCTTTATGACATTGTGGAGCTTATTTACTCCGGCTTGAGGTGTGCTTTTGCAGCCCTACACAATGAATGGTGTTTGTTATCCAACAAAAGAGTGTTTGAGAGTAGCATTTATTTATTCATATATGTGATCATTGTTGAGAGTGTCCACTAGTGAAAGTATGATCCCTAGGCCTTGTTTCTAAGCATTGAAACACCGTTTCCAACAAGTTGTGCTACATGTTCGCTTGCTGCCATTTTTATTTCAGATTGCAATTACTACTTATAATCATCCATATTACTTGTATTTCACTATCTCTTTGCCGAACTAGTGCACCTATACATCTGACAAGTGTATTAGGTGTGTTGGGGACACAAGAGACTTCTTGTATCTTAATTGCAGGGTTGCTTGAGAGGGATATCTTTGACCTCTACCTCCCTGAGTTCGATAAACTTTGGGTGATTCACTTAAGGGAAACTTGCCGCTGTTCTACAAACCTCTGCTCTTGGAGGCCCAACACTGTCTACATGAATAGAAGCGTGCGTAGACATCAAGCTATTTTATGGCGCCGTTGCCGGGGAGGTAAGGTAAAAGGTATTCACATCCTCCGACTACTAAGCTATTTCCTAGCACTGTTGCCGGTGTGTGAGTGCTCGAAGCTATTTCCTTTAGATTCTGCAATTATATCTTTTTGTTTCTTTTTTATTTCACTAGTTAGGCTTAATGGAAAACAACAAAAATATTAGAGATCTTTATAGTATTTATCTTGAGTTTGGACATGAGGTGTTTGAAGAGAAAATTAAAAAACCTATGGAACTTTATATGCATGCTAATGTCAATGTTATTAGTATGAATGCTTTGAACACCATTGTTGCTAATGATATGGAAAATTCTAAGCTTGGGGAAGCTGTTTTTGATGAGAATGATATTTTTAGTCCCCCAAGCATGGAGGAGAAAATTTACTTTGATGATACTTTATGTAAGAGCAAACTTCAAACCCCAAGTTTTGTGTGTTTGATGACAACACTTGAGATATCTCACCGTGTACCTTGAGTATCATTGTTAGATTTGCAAGAGCACGGTGACCTCGCCGGACACGTCGAGATCGGAAGACTGAAGCGTAGTTGATAGGTTTTCCGGTTTTGTGTGTGTTTAGCGAGGTAACATGGTTGGAGAGAAAAAGGGAAGAAAACCAGTTTTAGCCAGGGCGGTACTACCGGCACCTATAGCGGTAGTACCGCTACCCCTATAGGTACCGGCCATGGTACCGCTCTGAGTCTGCACAGAGATCGACCCAGAATACGCGTTGCGGTACCCCTGCAGTACCTGGAGCGGTAGTACCGCTCACGAGCGGTAGTACCGCCCACGGTACCGCTTAGGTACCGTAATCAAGTTACGGCTGTACCGCCCTAGTACCGCTTCGGTACCGCTTTGGATCCAGTAAGCTCTGGACCCTGTTGCGGTACCTCGAGCGGTACCTCGAGCGGTAGTACCGCTCTGCGTCCTTTGACCAGATCTAGGAAAATTCGAACTCAGAGCGGTAGTACCGCTTACCCAAAGTGGTAGTACCTCTTAGGCAACAACTGGACATAACGGTTGGATTTGGAGGAGCCTATATAAGGGCGGAAATTCAATTCGGCTCCCGGGTGCTTATGCTCCCTCTACCAATAAAACATATTTTGAAGTGTGAAAAAAATTTAACAAAAAATTCTACAAGTACATCTCCATAATATATGTGTGTGCGTCAAGTTTCGCGAAAAAATAATATTTTTTGTGGCCTATGTAAAAAAGAGAAAACTTATACTGTGAAAAGCATTGTTTTTAGCACTGAATTTTGTCTTTTTTACACACGTCACATGATAAGTTTATTTTTTATGAAACAACTTTCTGAGCGCTTAGCACGTGAAGATGTAGGTGAGAATTTTTTGTTTCAATTTTTTTAAAATTTAAAATATGTGTAAGATGCATTTCAAAATATAGGGAGCATATGCTCCCATGTTCCAAAACACCACTCCCAAGCATATAAGGGCCCCTTCTTCCCCAACATGTTTTTATCTCTTCCCCTTCTCTCTCCTCCATTGTTGCTGAGCTTAATCCTAGAGGATCTCCTTCCCCATCCAACTAATCTTGCCCAAACTTTGAGGATAAGTGGAGGATACCCTGATCTATAGTTCTACCAAGAGAGATTTCACCAATACTAGCTATTCCTTAGTGGATCTTGGTGGTAGGGTTCCTTAGTGGGGCATTGGAGAAGAGTTCCTTTGGTGGAGCATTGGAAGAGTTCCTTGGTGGGGCATTGGAGAAGAGTTCCTTTGGTGGAGCATTGGAAGAGTTCCTTTGGTGGAGCATTGGTGATGGATTCCTATGGTGGAGCATTGGAGATGTGCAGCTATGGAGTCTAGCTTGGTGATGTACTAGATCCATAGGGTGTTGGGAGCATCCTTGTGTGTGGAGCTCGCCCCAACCTTGTGAAGGAATCACCGCCTCGACCAGGTGCCTTAGTGGAAGAGGGAGAGCACCTCCGTGGAGCTCTCTCGAGGAAGAAGGTGAGGCCTTCCTTCGTGGTGTGGCCGCCTAGTCTCTTGTGTGAGACTAGCACCTCCTCAACGCAGACGTACTTCCTTTAGTGGAAGGAACTGCGGGAAACAAACCTCGACTCGCCTCGCGCCCCCCCCGGTTGTCTCGCTCCTTACTCTCGTTATCTTGTTGATTCCTTTACTTGTTGCACTTGTCCGATATTCATTGTAGGATCACCCCTATTGCTAAAGTTCACACCTTTACCTTCCGTTGCCTAAAAATTGAAAAAGACTAAAACTTGTCGTAGCGCCATTCACCCACCCCCCCCCTCTTGTTCGCTACGATCCATTCAAGTGGTATCAGAGCAAGGTTTTCTTGCTCGGGCTTTACCGCCTAAGAAATGGCCGAACAAGAGGCGGATAAGAATGGGTCACCTTCCCTTGTACCACCCGCTCCCTCATCGCCCATCAATTCCACGACGGCTACGTTGGATGACCTCAAGAAATTGGAGTCATCCATCGTTGCTCAAATGAAGGCGATGATGATGGAGTTGGTTGTACAAAAACCAAACCCTCCACCAAAATCAAGTGCCGAGGATCCGCCACCAAAAGCTAACCCCCTTCCTCTTGTTGATTTTGTCGCGCAAGCGACAAAAGACCCACAAAGGAAGGGCTTGGGGATACCGGCACTTCAACAAAAGGGAAGGATGATGACACACCGGTTGCGGAACGTCTAGGGGGTTATCATGCGGTGCCACCACCAAATGATTACACCATAAACGTTCCAATACCTATGTCGCATATCTTGTCGCATGGTTCACCACCGTCACTTGAGTCAAACAACTTTGAGAATTGGCAATTCTTAATGCGTTCTCATGTGCGCAGCGCTTCTACCGAGCTTTGGCGTATCATTGAGGAGGGCTATTCACCACGAGATCCAAAGAGCTTGACAAGAAGAGATGTGGTGGATGACCAACTCAACGCCACCGCCATCAACATGATACACATGGCCATCACGCCCAAGGACCGTGCTCATATCCGCTCGCTCAAGACCGCCAAGGAAGCATGGGATAAACTTGAGAAGCTCTTCCTCGGAAATGCAAGCATCCAAAGCTCTCGTTTTGATGAAGTGAACAATATGGCCGACAACTTCGTCATGGTTGAAGGAGAGTCCCCCGAAGAAATGTATCGGCGCCTTATCGCTCTTGCCGTGCAAATGCAAGATCTTGGAGCAACGTTTGTGGATGACCATTGGATCAAGCGCAAGTTCTACAACGATCTCCTCCCTTATGAGGAAGTGAAGTTGACGGCCATCCGCCAAAACGCCTCCTTCCGTGCTATGACATCCGATGAAGTCCTTAGCGAAGTCATCGCTTTGGACATCCCCAAGAAGAATGTGGAGGATCTTGTTGCTCGCGCCCACAACTCCCGCAAGCCCAACCTTGCATTGAAGATGAAGGTGCATGAAGCTAGTGAAAGCGATGAGGATCCCGTTGAGTGGGGATCGGATGATCTCAAGATCAACTACCATGAGCACATGGCTCTCGCCACAAAGAAGTTTTGGGATGGAAACATGTCCCGAAACACAAGACCAAGAAGATCACATGATTCTCCAAGAAGACTCTCCAAGAGCCCAAGAGAAGGGACAAAGGGAAGAACATTCTACAATTGCGGTGACAAGAATCATTTTGTCGCGGATTGTATGTTTGAGAGAAGAGAAGATCATGGTGGAAGGCTTATCCCAAAGGATAGGTACAAGCCACTCTCCAAAGGATTCTCCAAGTTCTCCCCAAGGTCCGATGACGAAAACGTCTCCTCCAACAAGAAGCCTAGAGCCTTCATCATTCGAGAAGAGTACTCCTCCGATGAAGATGGAGAGCATGAGGACAAGCGTTCCAAAGGAAGGAGAGGGAGTGGCCGCCATCGCCATTTTCACTCCCTCTATCTCCCTCTTCGACTCTCCTAATGAGAACCTCGTCACCAACAATGCACGTTGCCTTATGGCAAAGGTATCCACGGAGGTAAAATCCCCTTCCAAACCATCATCTTCGACTAATGCCTTATATATTGATGATGCCACTAGTCTCACCGTTAAACGTGAGATTATGGGTTTGGATTCCTTGGATTCTTTTCTCACTAACATGAAGGGGGACACCAAGATTCATGTTGGGGCTCTCTTGGCCCAACTTGGTGCGGCACAAGATCTTATTGAGAAGAGAGAGAAGTTGGAAAGGGAAGCGGCCTTTGAGCTTGCCAATCTCAAGGAGGAGCTTGATGATGAACGGAATCTTCACATGTCTCTTGAAGCTAGTTTCATCGTCCTTGAAGACAAGAACGAGGTTATTGTTTCACGACTCACCAAGGATCGAGACCATGCTCTTGAGTTGGTTGGTGACCTCAAAACGAAGATGCTCTCTCTCGAGGAAGCCAACAAAGGAAAAGATTATGAAGACCCCAATCCTTGTCACGATGAGCTTGTGGATCAAGTTACTTCCTTGAGGAGGCATGATGACCCACAAGTATAGGGGATCGCAATAGTCTTCGAGGGAAGTAAAACCCAAATTTATTGATTAGACACAAGGGGAGGTAAAGAATACTTATAAGCCTTAACAACTGAGTTGTCAATTCAGCTGCACCTGGAAAAGCACTAGTAACGGGGGTGATGTGAAAGTAGCGATAATATGAGAGCAGTAGTAACAGTAACACAGCAGCAGTAATAGTAACATGAGAGCAATGGCACCAGAAAATAGTTGATACTACTTCCAATGTCATATAGAAACGAGTATATGATGATGAGAGATGGACCGGGATTCCCAGCTATCTACACTAGTGGTAACTCTCCAATAACAAGTGTTGGGTGAACAAATTACAGTTGGGCAATTGATAGGATTGAAATAGCATTAAGACAGAACATCAAGATTATTAATCATGTAGGCATGTTTTCCATATATAGTCATACGTGCTCGCAATGAGAAACTTGTACAACATCTTTTGTCCTACCAGCCGGTGGCAGCCGGGCCTCTAGGGAATCTAGTGGAAATTAAGGTACTCCTTTTAATAGAGCACCGGAGAAAAGCATTAACACTCCGTGAAAACATGTGATCCTCATATCTAAGCCTCCCCTCCAGTTGTCCCAATTTCTGTCACTTTGGGGCCTTTGGTTCCGGACATAGACATGTGCATACAACTTGTAGATACAATCTAAGCAATAAGTATAGAGCTTAAATCTAAGATCATGCCACTCGGGCCCAAGTGACAAGCATTAAACACAACAAGATTGCAGCAACAATAACTTCACAAACTTATATAGATAGACTAATCATAATGTAACAATCCATCGGATCCCAACAAACACAACACCGATTACATCAGATGAATCTCAATCATGTAAGGCATCTCATGAGATCATTGTATTGAAGTACATGGGGGAGAGAATACCAACTAGCTACAGCTAGAACCCGTAGTCCATGGGGAACTACTGACGGAGCATGATGGAGGCGGTGGCGTCGATGGAGATGGCTTCCGGGGGCACTTCCCCGTCCCGGCAGGGTGCCGGAACAGAGACTTCGTCCCCGAAACGGAGTTTCGCGATGGTGGCGGCGCCCCTGGAGTCTTTCTGGAGTTTCGTCAATTGGTATCGCGTTTTTAGGTCTCCAGGGCTTAAATAGGCGAAGAGTCGGAGTCGGAGGGGCCACGGGACCTCCTCACACTAGGGCGGCGCACCCCCCCTTGGGCCGCGCCGACCACACGTGTGGGGCCCCCAGGGCTCCCCTCTGGTCCCCCTTTGACTTTCTGGAAGGTTCCGGGAAAAATAAGATGTTGGGTCTTCGTTTCGTCGAATTCCGAGAATATTGCCCGAACAGCCTTTCTGGAACCAAAAACAACAGAAAACAACAACTGGCCCTTTGGCATCTCGTTAATAAGTTAGTTCCGGAAAACGCATAAAAACATTATAAAATGCAAGCAAAACATGTAAGTATTGTCATAAAACAAGCATGGAACATCAGAAATTATAGGTACGTTGGAGACGTATCAGCATCCCCAAGCTTAGTTCCTGCTCGCCCTCGAGTAGGTAAACGATAAAAAGAGTAATTTACGTAGTGACATGCTACTTACATAATCTTGATCATACTATTATAAAGCATATGAGATGAATGCAGTGACTCAAGGCAATGATGTATAGTTGCTAACAAATAGATAACATATAGCAAAACTTTTCATGAATAGTACTTTCAAGACAAGCATCAAAAGTCTCGCATAAGAGTTAACTCATAAAGCAATAAATTCAAAGTAAAGGCATTGAAGCAACACAGAGGAAGATTTAATTTTCAGCAGTTGCTTTCAACTTTCAACATGTATATCTCATGGATAATGGTCAACACAAAGTAATATGATGAATGCAAATAAGCAAGTATGTAAGAATCAATGCACAGTTGATACAAGTGTTTGATTCTAAGATGGAAGGAAGTAGGTAAACTGACTCAACATAAAGTAAAAGAAAGGCCCTTCGCGAGAGGAAGCGAGGATTAAATCATGTGCTAGAGTTTTTTAAGTTTTGAAATCATATAGAGAGCATAAAAGTAAAGTTTTGAGAGGTGTTTGTTGTTGTCAACGAATGATAGTGGGCACTCTAACTACCTCATCAACCAGACTTTCAAGAGCGGCTCCCATGAAGGACGTTATCTCTACCGAGCAAGGTAGATCATCCCTCTTCTCTTTTGTTAACACATGTATTTTAGTTTCATTATTTATGGATGACACTCCTCCCAACCTTTTGCTTTCACAAGCCATGGCTAACCGAATCCTCGGGTGCCTTCCAACATTCACATACCATGAAGGAGTGTCTATTTGCAAAATTAAGTTGCTTACTGATAGATCAGGGCAAAACACATGAAGAGAATTATTAATGCAAGTTAATTAATTGGGGTTGGGAACCCCGTTGCCAGCTCTTTTTGCAAAATTATTGGATAAGCGGATGTACCACTAGTCCATTATGAAAGTCTGTCAGGAGTAAATGACAAGGTTGAAAGATAAAACACCACATACTTCCTCATGAGCTATAAAACATTGACACAAATTGAGAAGCATTTTGAAGGTTTAAAGGTAGCACATGAAGTATTTACTTGGAATGGCAGGAAATACCACATAGTAGGTAGATATGGTGGACACAAATGGCATAGGTTTTGGCTCAAGGTTTTGGATGCACGAGAAGCATTTCCTCTCAGTACAAGGCTTTGGCTAGCAAGGTTGTTTGAAGCAAACACAAGTATGAACCGGTACAGCAAATCTTACATAAGAACATATTGCAAGCATTATAAAACTCTACACTGTCGTCCTTGTTGCTCAAACACTTCTACTAGAAAATATCTAGACCTTAGAGAGACCAATCATGCAAACCAGTTTCAACAAGCTCTACGGTATTTCTCCACTAATAGGTTTAAACTACATGATGCAAGAGCTTAATCATGATCTACTTGAGAGCTCAAAACAATTGCCAAGTATCAAATTATCCAAGACAATATGAAGCATTTTCTTTTTCCAACCAAATAGCAATTTATGCAATGGCTTCCAACTTTTATCATTGAACATTAAAAGTAAAACGAAGAACACAAGTGTTCGTATGAAAAAGCGGAGCGTGTATCTCTCCCACACAAGCATTTCTAGGATCCGATCTTATTCAAACAAAAACAAAAATAAAAACACACAGACGCTCCAAGTAAATCACATAAGATGTGACCGAATAAAAATATAGTTTCAATAGAAGAACCTGATAAGTTGATGAAGAAGGGGATGCCTTGGGCATCCCCAAGCTTAGACGCTTGAGTCTTCTTGAAATATGCAGGGATGAACCACGGGGGCATCCCCAAGCTTAGACTTTTCACTCTTCTTGATCATATATCATCCTCCTCTCTTGACCCTTGAAAACTTCCTTCACACCAAACTTCTCATAAACTTCATTAGAGGGGTTAGTACTCAAAAAACTTTAATCCACCTTGGCCCTGTAGTGACACATTGCAAGAACTCAATAAAACATTAGCTACAGCTCTCCACGTCTAGAAAACCTCACTTAAAGTCCACAAGAGACAATGCAAAAAACAGAGACATAATCTGTCAAAACAGAACAGCCAGTAAACACGAATTTTTAAGAGGTACTTACGTTGCTCAAATCAGAAAACTCAAAACTAATGAAAGTTGCGTACATATCTGAGGATCACTCACGTAAATTGGCAGATTTTTCTGAGTTACCTACAGAGAATCATACCCAGATTCGTGACAGCAAGAAATCTGTTTCTGCGCAGAAATCCAAATCTAGCATCAACCTTCTATTAGAGACTTCACTTGGCACAACATTGCAATAAAATAAAGATAAGGAGAGGTTGCTACAGTAGTAACAACTTCCAAAACACAACAAAATAGTAGCAAAATAAACACATGGGTTATCTCCCAAGAAGTGCTTTCTTTATAGCCATTAAGATGGGCTCGAGCAATTTTAATGATGCACTCGCAAGAAATAAGAGTTGAAGCAAAAGAGAGCATCAAGAAGCAAATTCAAAACACATTTAAGTCTAACCCACTTCCTATGCATAGGAATCTTGTACACAAATAAATTCATGAAGAACAAAGTGACAAGCATAAGAAGGTAAAACAAGAGTAACTTCAAAATTTTAAGCATATAGAGAGGTGTTTTGGTACCATGCAAATTTCTACAACCATATTTTCCTCTCTCATAATAATTTTCAGTAGCTTCATGAATGAATTCAACAACATAACTATCACATACAACATGCTTTTCATGATTCACAAACACATAATTTTTATCAAGCTCAAAAATAGTAGGATTAAAACTTTCAAACCCACTTTTATCAATAATGTAACAAGATGATTGATCAATCTCAAAAGATATGGGACTCATAGATAAAGTCAAGATCTCTCCAATCCCATTTTCATTAGTAGTACAATTAATATTATCAAGTAACATAGGACCATCATCTAGAGATTTATCATAAACATTTGCCAAGCAAAACTCTTTAGTACCATGCATATCGACATCGGGCACAAACAAAGCATTATCATAAGATTTATCAAAATAGCATGGATTATCATAAATAACAGTAGCATAATCACTTTCACAAGTTTTACTCATAGGAAATATTTCAAGAGAATCCACAGGAACATAACATTCATCCGCCTTTGGTAAGCATGGAGGACAATGAAATAGTGTAAGAGATAAAGAGTTACTCTCATTAGAAGGTTGGCATGGGTAGCTAATACATTCTTCCTCCTTTTGTTCATCACTCTCCTCTTCCTTTTCATCCAATGAGCTTTCAGGTTCATCAATTTCCTCCTCTTTTTCATCCAATGAGCTTTCAAGTTCATCAATTTCTTCTTCCACCGGTTCCTGCAAATTGTGAGTGCATTCTTGTGCATTAATGAGTCTCTCTTTATAATCAATGATATAAGGATTATCACTGTAGCTTTCTATGCAAAAATTAAGGATAGAAGAGACATAATCTTTAAGGTCCTTACAAACAACACAAGTTTCATAATTTTTAGCAATGAAGGATTCGATCTCAGAAGCTCCCATAAATAAGACAAATTGTTCTACTTCTTCGAACCCAAAATGAATATAGCTATTCCAATTATAGTTCTTAATTAAAACTTCCTCACTAAAGCCACATTGAAATTTAAGATGTTTAGTATCCTGTTTAGAGCAATAGTTTATATCATGGCGTTTAAGCAAGATTTTAGCAATTGTATTCAGTTTTTCTATCACATCACTCATAATTTTTCCCGTTCTTGATTCTCTATAAATTATTATACAATCAATAAGCTCCAAATAGGTTGTGGGTTCTTCCATAAAAACAGTTTTTAATTTTTCGGTTTTTCAAATTTTTATGGATTTTTGGGTATATGAGGAAAGTAAAACAAGACAAAAACAAAAGTAAACTAAGCAAAATAATACTAGACAGAAATAAACTAAGCACAAATAAACTAGACAAAAGTAAACTAAGCAAAACAATATAAAATAAAATAGAGAGAGAGGTGGAGTGTACTCCCCGGGTGAACTTATGAGTAGAGCTATGCCTCCCCGGCAACGGCGCCGGAAAATAGTCTTGATGACCCACAAGTATAGGGGATCGCAACGAGTCTTTGAGGGAAGTAAAACCCAAATTTATTGATTCGACGCAAGGGGAGGTAAAGAATACTTATAAGCCTTAACAAGCTGAGTTGTCAATTCAGCTGCACCTGGAAAAGCACTAGTAACAGGGGTGATGTGAAAGTAGCAGTAATATGAGAGCAGTAGTAACAGTAACACATCAGCAGTAATAGTAACATGAGAGCAATGGCACCCGAAAATAGTTGATACTACTTCCAATGTCCTATAGAAACGAGTATACGATGATGAGAGATGGACCGGGGTTCCCAGCTATCTACACTAGTGGTAACTCTCCAATAACAAGTGTTGGGTGAACAAATTACAGTTGGGCAATTGATAGGATTGAAATAGCATTAAGACGGAACATCAAGATTATTAATCATGTAGGCATGTTTTCCATATATAGTCATACGTGCTCGCAATGAGAAACTTGTACAACATCTTTTGTCCTACCAGCCGGTGGCAACCGGGCCTCTAGGGAATCTATCGGAAATTAAGGTACTCCTTTTAATAGAGCCCCGGAGCAAAGCATCAACACTCCGTGAAAACATGTGATCCTCATATCTAAGCCTTCCCCTCCGGTTGTCCCAATTTCGTCACTTTGGGGCCTTTGGTTCCGGACATAGACATGTGCATACAACTTGTAGATACAATCTAAGCAATAAGTATAGAGCTTAAATCTAAGATCATGCCACTCGGGCCCTAGTGACAAGCATTAAACACAACAAGATTGCAGCAACAATAACTTCACAAACTTATCACTACAAGAAAAGTTGCCATGGCCGACGAAGTTGAAGTCGCGCCGTGGTTGCTGGTGTACCATGGCCGACGATTTTTGGTCCCTCCGTGGTGCATGTCAAAACTTTTTTTTTCTCGTTTTTGAGGCCACCTAGCCCGACGAAAGCGGCCAAAACGTCGCGTATGGTGGCCCGGGACTTGGTGCATCTCGAAATCTCGGGTTCGCCGGCCGAGTCAACGCAAATCCACACCGCCGAGGGATGTAGGGCCCAGATGGCAGCCTCTCTGGCATTGTTTTTTTCTCGATCGCGCCATCTCGTTCAACGTTTTCCGATCGAGCCGTTTACGATGCAGGATCATGGGTCCCGCATGTTATCCTCTATGAACCAAAATTCTTTCTATTCTTGGATTTTTTTGACCCCCGATTTACGGCTACTTCCTTTTTCTTTTGATCCCTTGCCGCCTTGGAAACGTTGAGACCGCTGCTTGCTAAATGGGACCCGCATGTCATCCTCTATGTGCAATCAACTTTCTTTTCTTGGAGTTTTTTTGGCACCTCAAATTTGGTCACTTGCCTTTTTCTTTCGATCCCCTGCCGCCTCTCAAACGGTGATACCGCTGTCGCTAACTGGGACCCGCATGTCATCCTCTATGTACTATAAAACTTTCTTTTCTTGAATTATTTTTGGCACCTCATATTTGGTCACTTACCTTTTTCTTTCGATCCCCTGCCGCCTCTCAAATGGTGATACCGCTGCTGCTAAATGGGACCCGCATGTCATCCTCTATGTACTATAAAACTTTCTTTTCTTGGAGTTTTTTTTGGCACCTCAAATTTGGTCACTTGCCTTTTTCTTTCGATCCCCTGCCGCCTCTCAAACGGTGA
>NC_061513.1:158297111-158392815 GCF_022539505.1 Lolium rigidum | reverse complement strand
ATGAAGGCACTTGGAGGCAAGGCGGGCCACTTGGATGGCGCACGCGAAGATTCCTTGGCAGGCAAGATAACGAGGCTGCTGAACAATAAAAGATTAGATCTAAAGCTACTGTAAACCTAGTCGTACTCGATTAGACCTCTTGAGACCTGGCCTCCTATATAAAGGCCAGGAGAGGGGCTGCCGAGGGACAATCAATCTTAGCAATCTAGGCCACCAAAAAGTCTAGAGCTAGGTCATCATAGCACTTAGCCTCTCGACGAGATCTCAGCCGAACTATTCGGCACCCCATTGTAACCCAATATCTTCATAATCAAGAACAGACATGCATGACATAAGGGTTTTACCTCATCGAGGGCCCCGAACCAGGGTAAATCGCTCTCCCCGCTTGTCCGTGAACCGATGTCTCGTGTCGCCTTGCGGGATTCCGTCAACCCTAAGCCCCAATCGGAGGGCATTGCCGAGGAGTACCCTCGACAATTGGCGCCGTCCGTGGGAACCCCGTCGGCACAAGATCGGACATCGGCGAACCCGTCATGTCATCGGCAACTTCGTCAACACCATCGTCACCAAAATTGGGTAGCCCGATTCACTTCGGCTCCTATGAATTCACCCCGCACGATGACTCGTCTCGCTCGACCTTCTCCGATCTGCAAGGCAACATGGAGATGACCTTCGGGAGCGTCCACTACAACATCAACTCGGAAGGAATCCTTCGGCTGCTGGAGTCGCCCATCTCCAGGTCAACGAGTCCAAGCGCGTCATCATCACTCGACCTTTCGGCTGGCCTGACAGGCTCGACGAGTTCACCCGCGCCCTCGACTCCCCGTTCAGCGTCGTCCATGTCGGTTGGATCCGACAATCCCGCATCCTCGGAGTTAACCTCGTACTCATCGCTAGAACCGCGACACCAGGCACGGGCTGGGATCGAGTGACACACCGTTCATCTGCAATGCCCAGTATTCATTGGGAGAGGACAGTGTCGACCGCATCGTCCAAGGTGTCACCCGAGGAGCGGCGCACCACTAAGTTTACGTTGCTAACAGGGGAGACGGAGATCGCACCCCCGTTCCGAGCGGGCGAGCCAGCTTTGAGAACAAGGCCAGCAACAACAACAGCGACCACACCATCGCAGAGGAGGAGTGGGCAGCAGCCAAGGCAGCCGTGCTTAACAACACGCCGCTCCCAGCGAGGAACCACGGTTGGCACCCTCAATGCTTACCGTTCTATATTGGAGAAAAACCGGGAACGATTATTCAAGGAACAAACCACCCTCGAGAGACGCCTATCCGCGGCAGACCGCTCCAGCGAACGATGAAGAGGCTCGCAAGGAAGCGCCTCCCGAAGTACTCAAGGGGTAGGCAAGCATCGATCGAGACTATCTAGGCTATCGGAAGATGATGCTAGAGAAATAACATCGAACCTGACCAAGTCCTTCATGACCACGGACACCGCGGGCATGCCACGGCCGAAAACCGTCGCGCAGAGCGACCGCCAACCTCGCTGCATACCTCATCAATCAGCGTCCTGAAGGATCCATGGCTCAATCCCATCGAGGCGCCCTAGAAAGTCTCGCAATATTGGGAGATAATCTAGTCCCGCGGAAGGAAAAAAGCCACGTTGCGAGCTAGTGGCTCAAAGCATCATGCGAGAGATGCTCGGGACGAAATTACTCGGAGCGAGGATCGACTAAGCAAGGCGACGACGCGCCGCTAGGGAGGAGTATGACAGTGATTCTTCGGATGAGAGTCAGGAGAACGACGGTGAGCTCATGGGAGCCGATTGTTTAAGCTACAAAATCCGTGAGGCGATGCCACCCAGAAAGTTCAAACCTACCCCTACTGACGCTGCAAAATACGATGGGCAGCGAGGAGCCAAGGTCCCGGATAGACGACTATCCGCGGACCGTGATTCCGCACAAGGGGAACCGGATAGCAAGCAATGCAAGTGCTTGCAGCTTTACCTAAAGGATTCAGCACGAGCCCGGTTAAGGGGTCTCGTCGAAGGGTTCTATCAAATCATGGGACGACCTAGTAGATGCTTTCGTTGCCAATTTCCAAGCAACATACAAAAGACCCATCGGGATTGAAGAGTTACGGCATTGCTAGCAAAAGCAGAAGGAATCGATGCGCTCATACATTGGGAGATTCACCAAACTCCTAAATGCTGCCGAAGACGTATCTGTCGACAGAGCAATCGACGCCTTCAGCGATGGCATCCGACGTGAAAGCTACATAGAAGAACTCGGGCGCAAAAAGCCAAAAACCATAACTAAGTTAATGGAAATCGCCAACAGCTGGGCTGATGGTGAAGACAACGTGCGAAAGCCGCGACAGCGCAGTGACGACGAAGATGATGACCAGCCGAAGCATGACTCGGGTGGTCGAAGGGATCGTCACAAGAAAAGGAAGAACCGCAGCTACGACGATAACAACCTGGTAGCCGCAGGGTACTCCGATCGGCAGGACGATCGATATGACGATAGAAGAGATGATCGACAGGACGGTAATCGGAACAACTGCGGGAACCGTGGCAATTATAAACCACGACAACAAAGGACTCCCGAACTGCCCTACGCCGAGCGGATCAACGCTCCCTCGTTACTTGCACTCGTATGTCGATTCTAAGGACGACAAAACGAAGTCAAGCCACTTGCTCGTGGACTGTCGGCAGTTCATTGACATGCACAAACTCATCCAGCAGGCAGGCCAGCAGACGCCACCACCACCACCACCGCCCCCACCGCAGCATCAAGTCCAGCAAGCTCAACCTCATCAACCCAACGAGGCGTTTCCACCACCACGTGGGCAGATGAGCATGATCCATAGGACAGGTGTCTCGAGAAGAGAGATGAAGAAGCTCACCCGAGAGATTAACTTGGCAGAGAATATCATGGCGAACATCCCCGAGTATGTCGAGTGGTCCTCTCGTAACATTACGTTCGGCCGAGCGGATCACCGGATGACCATACCGAAACCGGGACACGCTGCCTTAGTGGTCGAAGCGCAGGTCGGGGGATTCAAGATGAGCAAAGTCTTTATGGATGGTGGAAGCGGATTAAACCTGATATTCCTCGACACGATCAAGAGTATGGGGATCACCATGAGAATGCTAGAAGAATCAGACACCCGCTTTCATGGGATTCTCCCTACTTCACCGGCGTACTCTCTTGGCAAAGTTTACCTGAACGTCGTCTTTGGTTAATCCGACAACTTCAGGAAGGAAAAGATCGAGTTCGAAGTCGTGAACTGGGAGTCGCAGTATCACTCTATACTCGGCAGGCCAGCTTATGCTAAGTTCATGGCTGTACCGCATTACGCATACCTCAAGCTGAAAATGCCTGGGAACAACGGGACAAACATTACAGTCTATGTAAGTTTTTCACGCTCGGACAATGTGATCGAGACTTTCAGAGGATTGCTGCAAAGTTTGGACTGCGGCGAGGAGATCACTAACCTTCCTTCGAAGTCATCGTCACGCGATACTAAAGAGGAAGAACGCGTCAGAGAAGCAAAGAAGAAGCCAGCCGACCTTGCCCTTGAAGCTTCGGTAGCACAAACTTCTGCAGATAAAGCTTCGATAGCAAAAGCTTCGGCAGCTGACGGCACAGAAGACTTAGGAGACGACAAGACACTAGCAACCATCGTTCAGGCTCCTGGCGAAATCAACAACGCTTCGGCAACCACTGAAATGGTGAACAAGCCAGAAGATGAGAAGAACCACTTCATTGCCTAAGCAATTTACAAGCGTTTAGTTTTTCCCTTTACTTTTAACGAGGCCCCTCGTTTTTGCCCTCTAGCCTCGTGTTTACTTTATTAATGAGAATTTAATCCCTTGATAAGCATTGCAGTGATTCGGAGCATCTAAACCGCACCATCGTAAACCTTGCTTACGCCCTTTGGTGAGCAATGGTGTAACGTAATATGCGGCAAAAAATCGGGCCCCGAAAAAGCCTCTACGAGTGCTAAAAGGATGCAAAATAAACAAGGACACCAACCTTTCACTTTGCTATAGATGCCTCTACGGGCGCCGAAAATAGCAAGAGTTTGGAAATACACATAAACACAACCCACGTTTGATATTTTACTTATGGAAATATCAAAGAACAACGGGCTCATCGACAAATTCACTGCACCCGAAATATTCGGGAGTGATCTGTCGAAGCATACATCGGTTGAAAGCAAAGTTGCGCATACAACGGGTTTAGCAAAACCCGCAACACGAGCTGATCACTCAAATGATTTGCTGACCAACGAATACATATACGTCCAAACGAGCAATTAAGATTTGCTCCTTCCAAACTTGCTAACGGCATCAACACGGTAAAAATACATATACATGTATCTACCGAATAAAAGGGCTTAATTACAAAATCCAAACGCTTGGATGAAGTAGCCAAAATACTTATTTACAAAGCAACCTTAACCCCTGGAATCACCCTTGTGGAGTTTCTTTTTCCTCAGGTACCTTCGAGTCCTCCTCAAGCTTGTCAACAATTATGTTGGCGGGTAACAGAACTTTTCGATACAGTGTTTGCAAATCACCAGTTGCGTTGGCGATAGACAGCAAGTTCGCTGAGGGATAACGAGCAAGGACAAGGGCAAGTGTAAACCTGGCCCCCTGATACGTCTCCAACGTATCGATAATTTCTTGTGTTCCATGCCACATTATTGATGTTATCTACATGTTTTATGCACACTTTATGTCATATTCGTGCATTTTCTGGAACTAACCTATTAACAAGATGCCGAAGTGCCAGTTCCTGTTTTCTCCTGTTTTTGGTTTCAGAAATCCTAGTAACGAAATATTCTCGGAATCGGACGAAATCAACGCCAAAGTTCCTATTTTCATCGGAAGCATCCGGAACACCCGGAAGGACCGGAGGGGGGCCACGGGGCCACCAAACCCTAGGCCGGCGCGGCCGAGAGGGGCCGCGCCGCCCTATGGTGTGGCCCCCCTGTCAGCCCTCCTGCGCCGCCTCTTCGCCTATATAAAGCCCCTGGATCAGAAAACCCGATACCAATTGACGAAACCCACGAAACCTGCCGGAGCCGCCGCCATCGCGAAGCCAAGATCCGGGGACAGGATCTCTGTTCCGGCACGCTGCCGGAGCGGGGAAGTGCCCCGGAAGGCTTCTCCATCGACACCGCTGCCATCTCCACCGCCATCTTCATCACCGCTGCTGCTCCCATGAGGAGGGAGTAGTTCTCCATCGAGGCTCGGGGTTGTACCGGTAGCTATGTGGTTCATCTCTCTCCTATGTAGTTCAATACAATAATCTCATGAGCTGCCTTACATGATTGAGATTCATATGATGATGCTTGTAATCTAGATGTCATTATGCTAGTCAAGTGGGTTTTACTTATGTGATCTCCGGAGACTCCTCGTCCCACGTGTGTAAAGGTGACAAGTGTGTGCACCGTGTGGGTCTCTTAGGCTAGATTTCACGGAATACTTACTCATTGAATGGTATAGTGAGGTGCTTATTTATATCTCTTTATGATTGCAGCATGTTGTATCACAATTTATCCATGTGCTACTCTAGTGATGTGTTATTAAAGTAGTTTTATTCCTCCCGCATGTGTGCAAAGGTGACGAGTGCGTGCACCGTGTTAGTACTTGGTTTATGCTATGATCATGATCTCTTGTAGATTATGGAGTTAACTATTGCTATGATAATATTGATGTGATCTATTCCTCCTACATATGCATGAAGGTGACGAGTGTGCATGCTATGCTAGTACTTGGTTTAGTAGCGTTGATCTATCTTACACTAAAGGTTACTTAAACATGAGCATTATTGTGGAGCTTGTTAACTCCGGCATTGAGGGTTCGTGTAATCCTACGCAATGTGTTCATCATCCAACAAAAGTGTAGAGTATGCATTTATCTATTCTGTTATGTGATCAATGTTGAGAGTGTCCACTAGTGAAAGTGTAATCCCTAGGCCTTGTTCCTAAATACTCGCTGAGTTACTACTGCTGTGTTACTACTTGTTTCTGTCTATGCGTTACTATCGCTGCAATACCACCACCATCAACTACACGCCAAGCACTTTTCCGGCACCGTTGCTACTGCTCATACTTATTTATACCACCTGTATTTCACTATCTCTTCGCCGAACTAGTGCACCTATTAGGTGTGTTGGGGACACAAGAGACTTCTTGCTTTGTGGTTGCGGTGGTTGCATGAGAGGGATATCTTTGACCTCTTCCTCCCCGAGTTCGATAAACCTTGGGTATCCACTTAAGGGAAACTTGTTGCTGTTCTACAAACCTCTGCTCTTGGAGGCCCAACACTGTCTACAAGAATAGGAAGCGCACGTAGACATCAAGCACTTTTCCGGCGCCGTTGCCGGGGAGGAAAGGTAAAAAGGCTCTCATACTACGGTCTCGGTGTAAAGTATTTTTCCGGCGCCGTTGTGTGTGTGCTCAAAGCTATTTCCTTTAGATCCTGCAATTGCATCTTGTTGTTTCTTGTTTACACTAGTTTGGCATAATGTACAAGAGTGAGCTTCTTATTCTATTTCCTGATTTAAAACATGGATTGTTTGATGCGAAAATTAAAAAACCTATGAAATCTTCTTTGCATGCTCGGTAGTAATATTAGTATGAACGCTTTGAACACCATTGTTGATAATGATATAGAAAGTTCTAAGCTTGGGGAAGCTGGTTTTCATGATATTTTTAGTCCCCCAAGCATTGAGGAGAAAATTTTCTTTGATGATACTTTGCCTCCTATTTCGATGATTATAATGATAGTGGTCTTTTGATGCCACTTACTGCTGAGAGTAAATTTTGTTGTGATTATACTATGCCTCCTACACTTGATGAGAATAATAATGATAGCTACTTTGTTGAATTTGCTCCCACTACAACTAATAAAATTGATTATGCTTATGTGGAGAGTAATAATTTTATGCATGAGACTCATGATAAGAATGCTTTATGTGATAGTTATATTGTTGAGTTTGCTCATGTTGCTACTGAAAGTTATTATGAGAGAGGAAAATATGGTTGTAGAAATTTTCATGTTACTAAAATGCCTCTCTACGTGCTGAAATTTTTGATGCTACACTTGTTTTATCTTCCTATGCTTGTTACTTTGCTCTTCATGAACTTGTTTATTTACAAGATTCCTATGCATAGGAAGCATGTTAGACTTAAATGTGTTTTGAATTTGCCTCTTGATGCTCTCTTTTGCTTCAAATACTATTTCTTGCGAGTGCATCATTAAAACTGCTGAGCCCATCTTAATGGCTAAAAAGAAAGAACTTCTTGGGAGATAACCCATGTGTTATTTTGCTACAGTACTTTGTTTTATATTTGTGTCTTGGAAGTTGTTTACTACTGTAGCAACCTCTCCTTATCTTAGTTTTTTTGCTTTGTTGTGCCAAGTTAAGCCGTTGATAGAAAAGTAAGTACTAGATTTGGATTACTGCGCAGTTCCAGATTTCTTTGCTGTCACGAATCTGAGCCCACTGCCCTGCAGGAAGCTCAGAAAATTATGCCAATTTACGAGCATGATCCTCAGATATGTACGCAACTTTCATTCAATTTGAGCATTTTCGTTTGAGCAAGTCTGGTGGCCTAATAAAATCCATCTTTACGGACTGTTCTGTTTTAACAGATTCTGCCTTTTATTTCGCATTGCCTCTTTTGCTATGTTGGATGAATTTCTTTGATCCATTAATGTCCAGTAGCTTTATGCAATGTCCAGAAGTGTTAAGAATGATTGTGTCACCTCTGAACATGTTAATTTTTATTGTCCACTAACCCTCTAATGAGTTGTTTCGAGTTTGGTGTGGAGGAAGTTTTCAAGGGTCAAGAGAGGAGGATGATATACTATGATCAAGGAGAGTGAAAGCTCTAAGCTTGGGGATGCACCCGGTGGTTCACCCCTGCATATATCAAGAAGACTCAAGCATCTAAGCTTGGGGATGCCCAAGGCATCCCCTTCTTCATCGACAACATTATCAGGTTCCTTCTCTTGAAACTACATTTTTATTCGGCCACATCTTATGTGCTTTTTCTTGGAGCGTCTGTTTGTTTGCTTTTGTTTTTGTTTGTGTTTGAATAAATTGGATTACATCATGCTTGTGTGGGAGAGAGACACGCTCCGCTGGTTCGTATGAACACATGTGTTCTTAGCTCATAATATTCATGGCGAAGTTTCTCCTTTGTTAAATTGTTATATGGTTGGAATTGGAAAATGATACATGTAGTAATTGCTATAAATGTCTTGGGTAATGTGATACTTGGCAATTGTTGTGCTCATGTTTAAGCTCTTGCATCATATACTTTGCACCTATTAATGAAGAAATACATAGAGCATGCTAAAATTTGGTTTGCATATTTGGTTTCTCTAAGGTCTAGATAATTTCTAGTATTGAGTTTGAACAACAAGGAAGACGATGTAGAGTCTTATAATGTTTACAATATGTCTTTTATGTGAGTTTTGCTGCACCGGTTCATCCTTGTGTTTGTTTCAAACAACCTTGCTAGCCTAAACCTTGTATCGAGAGGGAATACTTCTCATGCATCCAAATACTTGAGCCAACACTATGCCATTTGTGTCCACCATACCTACCTACTACATGGTATTTCTCCGCCATTCCAAAGTAAATTGCTTGAGTGCTACCTTTAAACAATTCAAAATTTATTACCTCTTATTTGTGTCAATGTTTTATAGCTCATGAGGAAGTATGTGGTGTTTATCTTTCAATCTTGTTGGGCAACTTTCACCAATGGACTAGTGGCTTCATCCGCTTATCCAATAATTTTGCAAAAAGAGCTGGCAATGGGATTCCCAGTCCCAAATTAATTAACAAAAATAGACACTCCTCCATGGTATGTGATTGTTGGACGGCACCCGAAGGATTCGGTTAGCCATGGCTTGTGTAAGCAAAGGTTGGGAGGAGTGTCATCATAATAAAACTAAAATAAAAAGGTACTCCTTCATGGTATGAGATTGTTGGCAGTGCACCCGAGGATTCGGTTAGCCATGGTTTGTGAAAGAAAGGTTGGAAGGAGTGCCATCCAAAAATAAAATAAAATGGGAGCCGCTCTTTGAAGGTTTGTCCGGCAAGGGGGTTAGAGTACCCGCTACCATTCGTTGACAACAACAAACACCTCTCAAAACTTTACTTTTATGCTCTCTTTATGTTTTCAAAATCAAAGCTCTAGCACAAATATAGCAATCGATGCTTTTCCTCTATGAGGACCATTCTTTTACTTTTATTGTTGAGTCAGTTCACCTATTTCTCTCCACCTCAAGAAGCAAACACTTGTGTGAACTGTGCATTGATTCTTACATATTTGCATATTGCACTTGTTATATTGCTTTGCATTGACAATATCCATGAGATATACATGTTACAAGTTGAAAGCAACCGCTGAAACTTAATCTTCTTTTGTGTTGCTTCAATACCTTTACTTTGAATTATTGCTTTATGAGTTAACTCTTATGCAAGACTTATTGATGCTTGTCTTGAAGTGCTATTCATGAAAAGTCTTTGCTTTATGATTCAGCTTGTTTACCCATGTCATATACATTGTTTTGATCGCTGCATTCACTACATATGCTGTACAAATAGTATGATCAAGTTTATGATGGCATGTCACTCCAGAAATTATCTTTGTTATCGTTTTACCTGCTCGGGACGAGCGGAACTAAGCTTGGGGATGCTGATACGTCTCCAACGTATCGATAATTTCTTGTGTTCCATGCCACATTATTGATGTTATCTACATGTTTTATGCACACTTTATGTCATATTCGTGCATTTTCTCGGAACTAACCTATTAACAAGATGCCGAAGTGCCGGTTCTCGTTTTCTCGCTGTTTTTGGTTTCAGAAATCCTAGTAACGAAATATTCTCGGAATCGGACGAAATCAACGCCAAAGTTCCTATTTTCATCGGAAGCATCCAGAACACCCGGGAAGGACCGGAGGGGGCCACAGGGCCACCAAACCCTAGGGCCGGCGCGGCCGAGAGGGGCCGCGCCGCCCTATGGTGTGGCCCCCCGTCAGCCCTCCTGCGCCGCCTCTTCGCCTATATAAAGCCCCCGGATCAGAAAACCCGATACCAATTGACGAAACCCACGAAACCTTCCGCGAGCCGCCGCCATCGCGAAGCCAAGATCCGGGGACAGGATCTCCGTTCCGGCACGCTGCCGGAGCGGGGAAGTGCCCCCGGAAGGCTTCTCCATCGACACCGCTGCCATCTCCACCGCCATCTCCATCACCGCTGCTGCTCCCATGAGGAGGGAGTAGTTCTCCATCGAGGCTCGGGGCTGTACCGGTAGCTATGTGGTTCATCTCTCTCCTATGTAGTTCAATACAATAATCTCATGAGCTGCCTTACATGATTGAGATTCATATGATGATGCTTGTAATCTAGATGTCATTATGCTAGTCAAGTGGGTTTTACTTATGTGATCTCCGGAGACTCCTCGTCCCACGTGTGTAAAGGTGACAGTGTGTGCACCGTGTGGGTCTCTTAGGCTAGATTTCACAGAATACTTACTCATTGAATGGTATAGTGAGGTGCTTATTTATATCTCTTTATGATTACAGCATGTTGTATCACAATTTATCTATGTGCTACTCTAGTGATGTGTTATTAAAGTAGTTTTATTCCTCCTGCATGTGTGCAAAGGTGACAGTGCGTGCACCGTGTTAGTACTTGGTTTATGCTATGATCATGATCTCTTGTAGATTATGGAATTAACTATTGCTATGATAATATTGATGTGATCTATTCCTCCTACATATGCATGAAGGTGACGAGTGTGCATGCTATGCTAGTACTTGGTTTAGTAGCGTTGATCTATCTTACACTAAAGGTTACTTAAACATGAGCATTATTGTGGAGCTTGTTAACTCCGGCATTGAGGGTTCGTGTAATCCTACGCAATGTGTTCATCATCCAACAAAAGTGTAGAGTATGCATTTATCTATTCTGTTATGTGATCAATGTTGAGAGTGTCCACTAGTGAAAGTGTAATCCCTAGGCCTTGTTCCTAAATACTGCTGAGTTACTACTGCTTGTTCTATCGTTTTACTTGCGTTACTACTGCTGCAATACCACCACCATCAACTACACGCCAAGCACTTTTCCGGCACCGTTGCTACTGCTCATACTTATTTATACCACCTGTATTTCACTATCTCTTCGCCGAACTAGTGCACCTATTTGGTGTGTTGGGGACACAAGAGACTTCTTGCTTTGTGGTTGCGGTGGTTGCAGAGAGGGATATCTTTGACCTCTTCCTCCCTGAGTTCGATAAACCTTGGGTATCCACTTAAGGGAAACTTGCTGCTGTTCTACAAACCTCTGCTCTTGGAGGCCCAACACTGTCTACAGGAAAGGAGGGGGAACGTAGACATCAGTAAGCCACCGCACTCTCTCCCTCCCTCCCGATCCGTCCGTCCGCGACCTGCGTTGACTCGACCCGCTTCCGCTTCTACCAGGAGGCCAGCCACATCGGCCGCCTCGCCACCGCCGGCGCCGACCTCGACCTCGACACCGTCACCACCATGGAGGTAACCCCGCCCACCCTCCTCCCGCTCCCTTCTGCCCAGATCTGGCCCTCCGCAAGGAGACGGCCCCAGCCCGGCCGCCGGCGACCTCGCCACAGCAGCACATGTACCCCGGCTCCCCTCGAGCTCCTCCGCCAATCCCTCCACACCGCAGCACCTGTACCCTCACGGCAGCTCCTACACGAACCCCTTGAATCAACGGCAATCGTTCTCTGCTTCTAAATCAGTGGCCTCCACTGCGTATTTTATTCCAGTTTGTAGCACTTGGTAATTGCCTGATTCAGTATACCCGATGGTACAAGTAGAGTTCAGCTAGTCATAGTCTGATTCACTTTGCCCAAATCTGAAACTAGCTACACTAGCAGTACTGCAGTCTAGCAAAACTGAGATATCAATGGATTAAAAAGCACTCCTAATGAGTACTTTTTTGTGTAAGATAATTTAGGACTAGATGTTGTCTTGATTTAATATTTAGAAAGAAGGAGTATTTCTCAATTACAAACTATTGGCCCTACTGGTCTTAGTGTGGGGTAAGAATATTAGCATTCACCACCTAATCATGTTTTTTCGTGTAGACTATTCTTGGAATGCATTGTGCTTTTGTCCTGGACTACTGCTTTCTTAATATTTATGAACATGCTTTTGAATAAATTATAGGCGATCTTAATGTTGCAAACACAAGATGAAAGATACTTCTAGACCTTTTTCTTATATAGAGAATCTATTATGGTGCTGTTAAACTACTTTACTTGTTGTTGTTATAAATGTTTTGTGCAAAGTTGTTGATTTGGTTTGCAGGAGGAGGCGAGGGGGGTGGGGAAGCTGCGGCACTGGAGGCTGGCCAACCTTATTGGCTACTGCTACAACGGCGACGAGCGGCTGCTTGTCGCCGAGTTCATGCCCAACGATACCCTCGCCAAGCACCTGTTCCACTGTGAGTCCCCCAACTAGCTAGCCCTGAGCTGGGAGTAACTAGTTACCCCTGTTCTAGTGATGATTCTACACAACTTAGAAACCTTACCAACTAGCTAGCCCCGAGCAGAGTCTCTAGTTAGCCCATGTCATTTGATGATTCTACGCAACTTAGTAATATCTTGCTTTAGTGGATTTCGATGATTGATGTGGTGAGCAACAGAGCAAGTGCGCAATTTGCACAAGCTGGTTCCGTCTGCACTACTCTATTCTCACTGCAGTTACTTGCGGCATTTTAATGCCCAAATTAAGCCACTGATAGCTGAGAAGCTGAATCGATCTTCTCTTGGCTTGTTACATGTGCGTGTATGCTTCTGCTTGAGCTGTGCTGCAGCGAGGCTTATGCGAATGTCGGCAAATCAGCAAGTCTCCATTTTGTTTCTTGTTTTATTACTACTACTGCATTTTGGATCCTGGATCGGACAAGTGCTCTAGCTTCTAACTACTCTAGTCGCTTGGTTCTGAATCGGTTTCCCGTATATGCAAAATGAGCCTTAGGTTCCCGTATATGCAAAATGAGCCTTTGATGTAGTATAGCTTCGTTAAGATATCCGTGCATATGCATTTTGGAGTTAGAACCTAGATACTGTAATAATTTGCTTGACTCAAATGCCAACTGTTTCCATTTTCCGTTGTTTAAGCTCAAGAATGCTCTTTTTGATGCAATTTTCACTAGTCTTATGTTTCCAATTCCTTTCTGCCATGTTCTTGCAAAAAACTAACAAAGAGCATGTGAATTGGTGCTGGTTAATCATTATAATCAACTAGCAAGGTGGCCCTCGCAAATGCGAGGGCGAGATATTTAAATATGTAGAAGATGGCTGAGGTATAAATTAATTATTTTATGCATATTCTAACATGTGATTAGAAATAATAGGGTGTAATAGACATCGTCAATGTTATGCTCTTAAAACTAATTACCCTTTTTAAACTTGTATGTGCATGTATGTTGATCTAAAGGTTGTCGTGTTTTTAGGCACACTTATAAAATATAGCAATTTTTGAGTAAAATTAGGATCCATTATATTAACAATATGGCATTTTCCATTTTCGTAAAATAGCTAGCTTGTCACTTCTTCTTTATCCTCATATTGTGTTTTTGTTGTATATTTGATGCAATTTTTGTAGATTTTGTTAGGTTAATGTGCTCATATTTTGTTACTTTATCCTCTTGCCATGCATATTGTTCTTTCAGTCTACGCTTGATGTAAGACATGTACATTTTTGTTAATGTGGTCATATTTAGATACTTTATTTAATTATAATCGATGTGTTGAGTATGTGTAGAGGAACATGGGGATACAAATGAAGAGTTTAGATCCATGAACTCCAAAGGGCATACATGCAAATTTTTATTTTAATAGGATGCCATTATTACAGGTGTACATTATATTTGTCTTCGTTCTACATGTTACATTAGATTGAACGGTCTCTAGCTTGTACATTTGGCCGTTACTTTAAATTTTTATATCAATATAGAATTTTAAAATTATTATATGGAGTTGTTTTTTACGACAATTGAAGTATTCTATTTCATCTTACCAGTTTGGATATTTAAAATATCATAATGATCGAAGTTACACAATTTTGACTTCTAGTATCTTTACGATGACATGTATTAAAGAATACCTAAAGTCTTGTTATTTATTCAGTTAATCTGGATACCTTTTAGAAAGAAAGAAGAGAGGTGCATATACTCTATGTGGAATGTTCTACAAAGTAGCTTCCGAAATCTTTGTATCTTCTCTCGTGGTGATACGTGATTTTTTCCCTTTTGTGTAGGCTTTTTGTCTGATAAAGCCTATGTGTATGTTTAAATATTTGTATAATTTATGCCATATATCATGTGCTCCTACTTTCCTAGTGTAATGACCTTGGATATTTTTGACACGACACATGCAGCTTATTATGTATTTCCATGTCTTAACATATATGGTCCCCTTAGGTATAGCTTGGTACGTTTTAGTAATAACCTCTAGATTGGCGCTTGCTAAGTTTTGCCTTGTCTCTGCTCCCTCTCTGGTGCATGCAACCCTTTCTTAAACTTCGGTAACAATATTTCTCAGTGTTATTATGGTTTCAAGGAGTACCAAGTTTATACAATGATATTGACTTGTGTAAGGGAGATAAGTGCATTGTAAATGCTTTCAAATGGGAGACGGTATATTCGGGCCATTGCTTGTTTGGTCATTAGATCAGAGGGTGCTCATCCCTTGATCGTTCTCTATCCTTCTTTATTTGTGAGTATGTTAGTATATAAAGTACGACATATATGTACTTTGAGTCTGTTTGTTACACTAAATATGAACCATACATAATTTAAATATGTTTACCACACAAAATAATCTAATTAATTATAGATGTGAGATTTATTTCGAATCCATGAAAAACACCCACAAAAGAAAGTTAATTGGGATATTGACATGTATTTAACATATCTGAAAGGTACAGAAAATCTTAGCTCTCTTTGTGGACAGTCGGACAATTGATCCTTATAAAAAACATGAATGTAGGAAGTGAGCATATGTCACTTGGTTGGGGTGCGCAATTACAATTTCATTTTTTCCTGTGGATATAAATTTAGGTATATAAATAATTTCAGTACTTAATCTACAATTTACAATTTCAGTTTTAAAATAAGACGGAGCACATATGTGAATCTGATGGACTTCAGCCATGCTAAATCTGGTTGCTTCAAGAAATACTATTACATCATTGATATTATTTACCAACGTTCAAACGTACCACATATAGAATGTGAAGCAAGTTTGACCTGGTTGATCCCAAGACCGCCATGGTGACATGGTGGCCGATGCCATTGAATGTTCACCGCCCACAGGCTGCTGTGCCGCTCTCATACAAACAGATGAATCTACCTGAGCGCGACGACTGCGTACATCAACCGCGGTTTGTCCGTATCATCCTTGTTCTAGCTAGCCGTCTTGCTTCTTCAAAAGCCGGAAGCTAGTTGTGAATTACCTGTTACGTACTGTAATTCTGAGTACTTCTAATCTACAAATGTTATTTATGCGCCTTTTGTTTCAGTGAACACAAAAATTAGATCACAAAGAAATCCTTGGTATTTATTTACCTCAAACTGAAAGTAGGGACTTATAAACATATGCCGACCTGCAGCTGAGTATTTAGATCGTCTTCATTGTCTTCTGTCAATATTTGCATGAGCATTCCTAAGAACATATGCCGTGTTGCAGATTCAGATACACGTCATCGTCTTCTTGAAATATTCAGGATCTTGCATACCCATAATCTGGATGCCAACGTGAGACTTATTTTGCTCTGGCTGCTGTACCGGCCTGCTCATTCGGGGTCAAAGAATCCAAGAGAGTGCACCTGGTTTATTACCAAGAAAAGCTTGGATAGTAGCTAATTAGTCACCACCAAGTCGAACTATATCCTGACGGGTCAGTTTCATCTCCGGATGGCCACATGATCATCTCTCCCTCTCCTGCATGTCAACGATGAGGCAGGCCGCCGCCAGACTTCGTACTCCTTTTACAACCTGACAATATACATTACACCAAGAACTGGTTGACACACTTCATCCAGTGTGGCCGCCATCGCACGTGAGCGTGGCTTTCCTTCTTCATCCCATCATCAGCGCCGGATGATTAAACCGCTGGTGGCTTTGTGGTGACTGATCTTCATCGGCAAGTTGACCAATGTGCGCCTCGAGATCTGACCCGGGCGCCGTCAACCTCCGCGACCTCAAGCGAGAGATCCGACCTGGCAACCGTCAACCTCCGCGACCTCAAGCGAGAGTAGATCGATCTACATCTTCTAGAACTTTTTGTTTCCTTTTGCGCTGATTTTCATTGTGCACATCGAGATCCGACCCGGCTGCCGTCAACCTAAGCGACCTCAAGCGAGAGATCCGATCCGTCCAGTCAACCTCCGCGACCTCAAGCCAGAGTAGATCGATCTACATCTCCCAGATTTTTCTCTCTCCTTTTGCGCTGAGTTTCACGAAATAAATTAAACCCAGATGCAAAGCAAACAGTTAGAATACCATGTGGACGCAGGAGAGGATCAAATCGACCTCAAGAGGAAGGATTGGCATGGACAGTTTGCGGCGGCGCGAGGCTGGAGACTTCCTATCCTTTTATGTTCATTCTTGATCGATCTCAATAATGGACTTGTACGTACGATGGGAAGGTGACCTAATTTAATGGCAAGCCATAAATATGAAACGTTACACAATTATAATGGCAATGGTGGGTAATTTTTTGCTCCAATCTAATCTAATGGTCGTAAAATTCCCGTCTACAAAATAAACAGTCAGATGTTTCTGATTTTTGTGGGATTTTCTAAGTAATTCTCTTTTTTCTGGTGAGCCCGTAATTTACTTTTAATATATAATAGATAGATGTTGCATCAACAGGACTCTTCCTGCTGGTTATTTGGAGGTCGGAGAGTCTGCAGCAGAGGGAGCCTCTAGGGAAACTTTGGAAGAAGCTTGTGCAGATGTAGAGATAGTCTCTTCTTTTGCTCAGTTGGGCATTCCACTGATTGTGCGTTGTAATATAATACGTGTTTTGTTTAAATAAAATAAAGAGACAACTTGGCCTTTACGTTGACTGTGTGGACCTGCTGTTTTTTTTAATCCTATACAAACTTACCGCTGGCGAATTGGCCTGTGTGCCAGGGGTAGTTCAAGGTAGTGCTGGCGAATAGGCTAGGCGCCAGGGGTAAAGAATACCGCCGGCGAATACAATAAAGTGCCGGGGATAACATCACGTTACCGCTGGCGAAACGGAAGGTGCCGGCGGTAACCACTTACCACCGGCGAGGTGATCGCCGGCGAATGCGAAGGCGCCGGCGGTAGGCCTTTATGGTGCGCCAGCGGTAAGCTTATTTCTAGTAGTGCATATCTCTCCTTAGATCTGAGGGATCGACATAGGGATTGCCCAAATCGTCGAAGGCCTCTGATGTTTCCTCTTGATCCTCAATGGCATAAATCTGATGATATTTTGTACTCAGATCTATGTTGGGTTTGGTGACATCATCGTTGAGTTTGATGAAGACCTTTCCCACTGTGATAGATTTGTCGATGAAGTCGTAACTGTCGACATCGCTTGAGTCATCGCTTATATATGAGTCCGCAGATGACTCAAACGACATGTCGCCGAAGATCTTGGCGAGTTTCTCTCTTGCTCTGGTGCTGACGTAACGTGTTTCCGAAGTTTCTTCTTCTCCTGACTCGGTTGACGATGTATAGCTTGAAAAATCGGAATCGACCGCCGACGATCCCGACGAAATCGGAATTTCGACACGATACGATCCTTCCTTCTCGACGCGAAAGTGAAACCTTCCGAACGTCATCTCCATGGGCTCCGCCGGATACGCATATGCATCCAAACGGGAGGGTGGGTGAGGAACAAAATCGACAGGACCAGCAGCGATCTGTTTACCTCGATCCATTGCGTTGCTTGCGGTTGACGATGTCGAAGATCTTGAACGTGCCATCGAGATCAGATCCTTACGCCTCTAGTTCCCACAGACGGCGCCAATTGACAAGGTATCAACTTGTCAATGCCTATGGATTATAGGCTAGGGTTTAGTTAGAAGTAGAGGGCAAGTAGATCTCGAAGGTTTCAGCCGAAAAGTACTCGACGATTATGAAAACTAGGGTTTGTGAACAATGATTCGATGATCTCCTCGTCCCTCGACTCCCCCTTTATATAGGAGGCGGAGCCAAGGGTTTCGTTTTGTACAAGTTACAGAGTCCGGGACGGTTTCTAACTCATCCCGCCAGATTACAAATAACACTTCCTATTACAACTCTAACTTTCCTTAATATATCTTGGGCTCCCGAATCTTCTTATTCTTCGGGTAGTGGGCCTTCAGTAAACCCCAGGTACTATCTTCGGCAGGCCCATTTGGGATGCCTATGTCAGCCCTTCCTCGTCGATGCGTGGTGGACGGCGGCCGGATCTCCCCTCCTCGACGCATGGCGGACCGACATGCGCGGATGGGATGGGCGGCGACGGCCTGCGCTGCGCCCCCTTCTCCTGTCGGATCTCCCCTGGTGGACTGGCTGGCGCGGGGGGTGGGCGGCGGCGGCCTGCGCTGCGGTCTCCCTCCTCCTGTCGGATCTCCGCAGCACTCCGGCAGGGGCTCGTGGTGGGCAGCAGCCAGGCCCATGGCCTGCGCCAATCCCCCCGCCTCTCGTCGGTGAGTGGAGGCGATCTCGGGCTTCACCCGCGACACGAGGTCGCCCGGGGTAGCAGCCTTGGGTACGACGGTGGAGGTGGCCCTCTTCTTCGCTGGAGAGGGTCGGCCTGCGGTTGGTGGTGGTGGATCTATCGATCTATCCTGAGATGGAGAAGCATGGAAGCCGGCGACGGTGTCGCCAGTGGAGGGTTGGAGTGGCCAGCCCGGGATGGTCGCCGACATAGGGGTCCGACCTGGATAAATGCGGTGGTCCTAGGGTCTCTCTTGCGTGAAGAGGAAGACCTATCAGAGGCCTGGACTCATGATCTGGCCGGAGTGTTGAGTTCCGGAAAGCTCCGCCGGCGAATGTAACAGTGTTTTTTGCCTGGAGTTTGCTGAATCGGTGCTATTCGGTAGTGCGCACCCATGCTTTCATTCCGACAGATTGGTTCTGGAGGGAGCGGCGCGAAGCTCTTTTTCTGTACGTGTTGACATCAAGTGACTATGGATCCATGATGAAAGTCGGAAGAAGAGAAGTTCATGAAGGCCGGAGGGGGGGGGGGACTAGGTAAGGGAGGTTCAAGTCTCCGCGGTGTTGAGGGACTTGCTTGGTGTTCCGGGCTTCACAGCAGCGGTATGAAAGTGGGGGCGACAACACATGTGAAGTTCAGAGTCCTACCTGTCAGGGTGAAAACCCAAGGTCTGGCCTAAAATGGTTGTGCCTCGCAATAACCTTGTTGGAGTCATTGTTTTGAGAGCGGGGACTATCTTCAGGGTGAAAACCTAAGATCGTTGATCGGGCAACGACGGTGTTAGAGCACTGTTCCCTTCTTGGAGACGTCGTTTTTGGAGAGTCTGTATTTCAGGTGTTGTCTTCGCGGTGGATGTATTGCTGTTGTTAGGCCCGAGATACTGTAGCGGGACTTTTGTTTCTTAGTTTTCTTTTCCTTTTTTAGCTGTGTGCATCCATAGTTCCATTAGGGTAGTGCGTTGTTGCAGAGGCTGAGTGTAATTGGTATCCTTTTTATATTAATATATTCCCTTTATTGAAAAAAGCGTGTGCGACCGGAGCAGAGGGCATGCGGATCTTTGTTGAACTTTATGTGCATGTTAATGTTCATCTGACAAAGGAAAAACAGAATGGATTTGCTTCCCTGGGAATCGAGTTTGGATTGCTGGAGAACGGAATAACAGAAGAAACATGGCCCAACTTTAATGAAGCTCAAATAACCTACAAGATCGCACTAGCACTATCCACAACATGATGGCACTCGACCACACTCAAGGTATGTGCTCCTGCCATCCACAAACTAGCACTACTCTCCTTCCCATCCCTTCGATTCTGTCTTTGACCGCATGAAGCAGCATGCACCACTCGGGGCAGTCCCTTCTTCATTCTTTGTTCCTTGCGCGATGTTATGTGCAGCGGTAGAAGTAGAACTTAGTCGAACCCACTGAACTGCCTTCAAATTAACCCCCCATCAGCCAGCCTTGTTATAGCAACCTACTCGAACCTGGTCATAGGGTAATAGTCCTCGTATGTGCACCTCCTCCTGGACGACATCAGCCTCCCCAGCTTCCGTTTGCAGAGCTCGAACCTCGCCGGCCTGTCGTCGACGTTCTGCACGGTCGCTGCTCTGCCAGGCATCCCCAGCTGCCGCTCTAGCTCCGCGAACTCCTCGGCTCGCCGGATCACGCGGTCGTAGCACATGTACCGCCCGCCGGCCGCGTTGTTGTCCATGGCCTCGTACGCCCGGAGGTGGGCCTCGGCGACGGTCTCAATGTTCGCCGTCGCCAGGACGCCTTCGGCTAGCATGGCTTGAGATCCTGCAGACGCGTAAAACGATGCACGTATGTCAGTTCACTGAGATGCTCAGGTTGTTCAGTGCTCCTACCGTTCCATGGTCAGGCCCGGACCTTTGAGGTACGCGATGGATGCGGTGGAGTTGCGACGGCGGAACCCCGGCCCGGTGACCAGGGCAGGGCAGACGGTGACGAGCTTGAGGTCGCTTCCCCGGGACGCCCTCCAGGCCGCCTTCTCCGCTGCCGTCTTGCCATATGCGAACCACAACTGAAAAGGATTCATACCAACATCATTTCAATGTCATATTTTCAAGTTTGCATCTAGATTTCATATGTGAACTGATCACCCACCTTATTGTCGCGGCAGAAGGTCTCGTCGCTCCAGCAGTTCTCGTCGATGATGCTAGGACCCCGTGTGTCATGAGGGTGGTTTTCCCTCCACACGCATGCTAGCAGCGACGAGGTGAACACGCACTTCCTGACGGACTCCGTCCTCACGCACGCTTCGATCACCCGCTCCGCCGCTTGGGCTTCCAAGGCCGCCATATGTTTCTGGTAGGAGCAAGCACGAAAATGAAAAGCTTAAGTTCGTTTTGTTTCTAAGTTCTAACACAACTTTTGTTTCAGTCATATGCGTGGTAAATCTGATGTTGTTCCGTGGGCAACAGGGCAAGTGAATTAATATCTCTGAATATTTTTTTTGCAGGAAATATCTCTGAATTTGGTGGCTGAGTTGACGGGCACCTATTTTGGCTTCAGCGATTAGATAGTAGATAGGTTAAGACCAGACTAAACTGATAGCACGTACCTAAACGTACTGTCCTGAAATTTCAAAATGTCAACTGTCCTGAAATTTCAAAATGTCAACTGTACGGCTGAGTTGAGGGCATCTATTTTGGCTTCAACGATTAGATCGCAGATAGGTTAAGACCACGTGCCTATTTTGACACGTCATGAATAAGGTGTACTTTTCAGTTTCCAGAAGAAGCGTTACTAACTTTTTGCACCTAGTGCTTTACCTATCCTTCCTAAAACAAAAAAATGTGTACTTCGATTTCTTTTTCATGTCAAAAATAAAAATAAAATGCTAAGGAACACCACGCCGGCCAACGATTCTATGATGAACTATGACCACGTATAGTGTCTCCACGACGCAAGGTGAAGTGGATTTTCTTTTGTTCCTCATACCTAATCTTCGTTGCAGGCATTAGTACCGACAACGACCCATCTATGCTGCCCTCGATGGTTTCAAGAAAGGTCAAACTCATTGTTCAGTGGATCAGTTTAGTTGTTACTTTCTGATGTAACCACGTTGTACCGAGACTAGGTCACACAATCTCTTCCAACCTCCACCTACCATTTAGTAAGGGCATGTACAATGATGATAAGTCAACTGTATGTAAGAGGTAGTTATAGGTGATTTTGGTGATGTGGAGGAAAGAAAATGATGATAGAGAAGGAGGCTGTCTGTAAAGTTCCAAACAGGTCTGTAAACTTTTTATAGACAGCTTACAGATATCATTTTTATTGTTGTATGAAGGGTGTCTATATTTATACTCACATATAGCTATGGCTAAAATAGACAATTTACAGACAGACTATTGCATACACTGTCTATATCATTATCTATAGATGATAGGAGTAGTACTACAGACACCATCCGTCTAAACCAATGTACAATGGTGATGACTCAGCTGTCTGTAAGGGGTAGTTATAGGTGATTTTGGTGATATGAAGGAAAAAGAATGAGGAGAGAAAGGAAGACTGTCTGTAAAGTTATAGAGAGTCTGCAAGCTTCTTACAGACGGCTTACAGACAACATTTTTGTTGTTGTATGAAGGGTGTCTATAACTTATACTCACACATGGTTATGGCTAAAAATAGATAGCTTACAGACAGATCACTGTAGACACTGTCTATACTACTATCTATATATGATATAGAGTGTTATTACAGACACCATCTATCTAGACCATTGTACATGCCCTAAGAGTGTAAGACCGGAATCTATTGACGTTTAGCTACATACTTGGGTCACATACAACGTGCATTCTTCTAGACTTTCATCCACCACTACGTCTTGGTCTTGTCTATCTCGAATTTCTTTCGTCCCATCTATTTTCTTGAAACAAGTTTCATCCTATCTTTTTTTAAACAAGTTTTGTCCTGTCTATTTAACTAATACTAGTATTTAACGCTTATTTAGAAATTCTTTGACTATTCAAAACTTCACGGTCATATGTGCAAGTGCAAGCTTGTGAAGCACATGTTCATTCTCTTTCATTTGTATAAAAACCAACTAAATATAAAAAAATACATGGTATTGCTCTTGCGAGCTTCGATTTTTTATCGAGCTGGTGAGAGATGGTGTGTTCCACTCACCGTGTAGCCAGACATGCCCCCTGGATCCACAAAAGCCGAGGTGTGGAACACGCCAGTGCAGCCGTCGAATGCCCGGTCCAAGCTTTCGGGTTCCATCATGTTAGCCATCACCGTCCACACCCCATCCCTGTCGTCCTTGCCGAACATCTCCATTTCCCTTAGCTTGTCAAGGTCCTCTGCAAATAAAATAGAGCCACATACAAGTCAAATTTATGGTAGCAAAGCTTGTTCCTAGAGATTATGGAACATTCTTATTTCGCCATCCTAGTTTCTTAGTTGTCCTAACCAAGTAAACATTGCACCATTTCTAACACGCGGCAGTACATGTGGGACTTGGGTCGCACCGGTTTGGCCTGGCCCAAGCCCATCATGCTTTGGGCAGTAGCTAAACCGGGAATTATTTCACAGTTGGCAAGTCATAATAATTTTTCCAAATGTACAAAAGTAACGCTATTGAGTGGCGCGTCACATTTTTTAAGTCAATCTTATGTCAGATGAAGCCGCTGCACCTTTGTTCAGCCAATCGAAGCAGAGTTGACCAATTACACTGGCTTCTCATAGTTAACATGTGCTTTATGTGAGCCTGCTTTAATATTTAGAGAAAATAACACACAATTTGATCATAAAAGAATGAAACGTTCTCAAAGTGGATACAATTATGCCCGCAAGTAACGGCATTAGAGCACATCTACTACCAATCATGATGTATATGCTGTAGTAGTCCAGGGAATTTCCATCATCACGTCAAAAACAAATACATCGCGGCCGTGGAAAATACAGTATATTTAGTACTAAGCAGTGTGACTGATTATTTTTGTTTGACGTGAGTTTGACTAATTTTTGTTTGGTAGACCTGTTCATCACCAACCAGACGAATCAAACGATGGATCAAGAAAAGAATATCGATTGGGTTCCAACTTCGAAGAAACCGATGGACCGGCTGTGGAAGGTGCAAAACGGAAGGCAGGGGAAATTTTGTGGAAAACACCATAATGCATGAACCGGTCGACTCTGATCTTGCCAAAGACGTCGAAATTATCAAACCGGAACACAGCCAGAGAACTAACAACCGGTGGAGCGAGACGACTATAACAACACCGAAGATTATCACCTGGTCAATGTTCAACGTTCAGCAGATAGAAATGCGTGGTTACCTACACGAGTTAATTAGTGGGTTTTATCATCTTCCATCGCTTCCTCGTCTCTTTAGCAGTTTTCTTCCGGTACGTAGTAGCCTGGAGGTAAGTTAGTTGGACTTGTAGTTGTGTACTAGGGATGTAGAATCACCCGGTCGGTGGAAAAGGAAGGCTGAAAGCTACTAACGTCAGGGCTAACCTTTCTATGCTACCTAACCGTCGTCCAAAGTGCAAACAAATCCAGGCAACGTGGATTATTTGACTTGCAACTGCAATTCGTTATTCCGAATGTAAACGAAATGAGGTGGAACCGTGCACCGTAGCTACTTTTAGCGATGATGCGATGCAGAAGACCACACCCAGTGCATTGTTGGTAGGTGGCACGGTGACATCGCCTAGATGTGGACAGAGACTCAGAGAGTACGGTATATATTGTCTGATATACTAGAGGACATTGATGTCTACATCTGTGTACTACTAGCCGCAATTTCATAATTCGTTTATGGATCCTGCAGTCCATAAACCCTGATAGATGCAACAGGGTAGATGCAATATGGGTAGACGCACAATCAGTGATATGGAGTTATGGACGCAAGAATATGGATAGATGAACTCGCATCTCGCATGTAACTAACTATGTTCTGCGTCGACTGGGAGCCTGGATCCACATGCCAGAGTCCGAAAAAACCAAAACAACCACGAGAAACGGACGGCTAAGAGAAAAAGCAGCTAGCTAGCAATGGCCGGTCAGCCGGGAAGGCTCAACTCAAGGATGACTAACGGACTCACCTTGTGTCTCGAGGGCGAGGCGCACGGTGTAGCCGTGGCGGAGGAGTCGCTCGACGACGGCGAACCCGACGAACGATATGCCGCCGGTCACGCACACGGTGCGGCCGCCGGCGCCGCCCTCCAGCCCGCCGACCGCGCGCTTGAGGGCCCTCGCGTCGCCGGTGGGCCGCCAGCCGGGCGCGACCCCGTGGAACAGCGCGGAGCGCATCTCCGCCAACTCGGCCTGTATGCTGTGCGTGCTCCGCAGGACGCCCATGCCGGCCGCGTGCGGCTCGATCTGGCGCTGCCTCTGCGTGCGGCAGCGGAGGTCTCTCGAGCTATGCCTGGTATGTGGTATGGGAGACAGGTTTGAGAGTGTCTTCTGTGGGCTGGCTGCGTTCCGCGAGACGTGTGTAATTATAGGAGCGCAGCAGCTCGGCATTTGTTTTTTTTTTTTTTAGATAAAAGGCATGGACTGCCCGACTTTAAATTAACTAGATTTAAATGTGCGCCTTGGCGCACGATCCCGTGAAGGTCGTGTTGTTGTTCATTTTATGGAAATACGATAAGTAGTTTTGTATATCATTGGGAAGCTGATACAAAATGCTCACGTAGAACCACACAGTAACATAGTCAGATAGAAATTGGTGCTGGTTAAGCTAGTGCTAATATTGTTCTACAGGTGCGGAGAATTTCTTACGAAAGTGAGTTTGTAGAGCAGCCACACCTATACAAAAGAGGGTATAGACAGAAGATACGATCAGTAAACCATGGAGGTAAACCATGGAGGTAGGAACCGAAAGCATCATTTTAGCTTGGTTCTATAGCACAGTGCGCGGAGGGGGCAGCAGTGTCCGCCAAGGCGATGAACCCTATCTGTTAGCTTGGCGAAACAGCAAAGGAAGCACGCTGATTACCAGTGGACGCCGGGATAGTACAAAACACCTAGATAGTGATAAGTTTTCCACCTGGTACCCGCGAGATAAGCTCGTAACAGGAACCATCGACGAATATAGGCCATATCATGAAGTACCTGCCTAGGTAGAGATAAGGAGAAAGAACCAAAAATTAGGTAGCATAAGATATTAGATTATACTTTATGTACATACTTTGTTCACAAGAATGGTCACATTACCTTATAGTTCACAGAGGTGGTATTACTTCCCTAGGAAAAGTGCCTTACGGGACCGATAGTGTAGCCCTGATCGTTCTTTCAGTGAATTTGCACGCTCATAGAACGCAGAAGACCAAAAATGCTCCTCCTCGAACTTGCGCTTGTACTTTACCATGTCAGCAAAGTTGGTGTCATGTATTACTATGAGGCCTGCATCTTTCAGATAGGTTAACGCAGTAAGACACGTGGACTCCTTAGCCTCGTTCTTGAATGTTGTCCATTCTCCATAAAACTCCCGTCTTTTCAAGAGTGGATTTTCTCTGTGCGGTGGCACATCCATGGTAACCGATGCAGTTATGTCTTCATCACCTAAGGATGTAAAAGTATATCCATAGATTGATACACCAAGTTTCTTTGCTGCCTTTTTTAGCACATGTTTGCTGCTAATTGTGATTGTGGCACAGGGAATTGATAGCTTGCATGCATGTATAAGAAGATGAAATATAAATCAGCCGTGTAGTTATAGAAAGCAAGCACTTATGAGAGTGACCAGATAAACCATAGAAGACCAAAACAGTATGGTTACACACAGTGGAACTAACCTGGGGAAGACCCTTTACTATCAATTCACTGTCTTCTAAAAAGTTGGGCGCAGTGGAGGCTAGCGGGGTGGAGGGGTGAGGCGGTAGCGTGGTGATGGACAACGATGTGGCGTTGGTGGGCGACGATGAAGACATGATCGAACAAGAGTAATACGATAAAAAGGTGTTAGAAGCTATGGTTCTACCGGGTATAGGACCGAGGTTGTAGGGGAAAGAGGACATTTTGTGCGGAAGCGGTCATCATCGGTGGCGGTCGGGCCTCATCGTGCGCGAGGAGGGAGGTGACGCATGGAGAGGAGACGGCTAGTGTTTAGGGTTCCGACTCCTTTGCTTATTATTTAATTTTGCACGTAAGTTTACAGCTATTTATATAATATGAAAATAAGATAATGTGGGCTAAGCCCTTAACTGAACTTGCCCGTTGGACCTCTTCTGGGTACAAGTGACCCCGGGCATGACAGCGCACATTTAAATTTCTGCGTTGCTGTTATTTTGTTTGGTTCATCCTAAGTTCTTCGTACCAACTTTTTTTCCTAAAACTTAAGAAATCGTATTGTCATTTTCTCAAATGCTTTTCCTAATATCTATGGATACAACAAACTACCCACCTATAATTGATGTACTTGTAACTTGTAAGCATCATTGATTTGTATAAATGCCAATGTAGCATATTTCAGCTTATTCAAGTGTATGACAAAACAATCATCCACGCGCAATACAACCGCTCATCAAAAGCTAGTGTACATTAACCAGGGTTGAACAATCACCATCGGAAGTACAGTAGAAAAAACATAGGCAAGCCAAGTCTTTTTTAATAGACATAGATATGTTTTCATGACATGGACGCTGCAGCGGTAGACCAGGAATTTACAAAGTCGTTTTCCTGACAGAAGCATGGAACGTAGCATGGAGGACATATTTACAGTACTAATAATAAGAGCAGAGGAGTGCTGAACCAAGGATTGACACAGCTCTCTTTGCTGGACAGACGTAGAACAGGAGGAAGCAAACTGCATAGGTAACTAACTGGGAACCGAACGAACCAAAAGCAGGCACGTAGAGCTGATGAAACCGAAGAGTAGCGGCAGCATTCAGCTGGGGTGCACAAGAGAACTGCTGCACCAGGTAACTGGTTCATAGGACATAACCACTACAAAAGGAGGGACATAATCCTTAAGCCCCATATAGACAAACATTGGTGACGATGCAGGTACGGACAGCCCCCGTCACCTAGAGGCAGTACGTCTGAAAATGAAGCCATGTACCAATAAGCGGTAAATTCCAAGATGTAGCAGACAGATGGTAAACAACACAAATTAATGTACAGGTAGTTATCTTAGGGAACAATAATGTTTCATACATTTACACAATTCAGTAATCTAGCATGTTATAAAGTGGACATCAAAGCTATCTATGCACAACCATTTAGATTCTCCTATATGGTCAAGGCAGTGCATAACAAAGAAGCTAGATGGTAATCTACCACGTTATAAAGTGCAGATCAAAACTATCTGTACACAGCCATTTTATGTTATCCTATATGATGAAGCTAATGCATGATGAAGAAGGTAGACATTACTTGACTGTAAGTGGACATATGTTTACAGTAGTCTGACAACATCCTAGTAACTGTACTCTGACAATTAAAAGTACAGCTCAATGTCCGCCAAATTAAGCAGTGACAAACTGGAAGTGATAGCCAAGAAGCAAAACAACAAACCTAAATAAGAATATGTATTTGTGCTGTCAATAGATGGTACACACAAAATATGCAGATAATTAACCAGAAATCTAATAGCATAGTCGCTGATGAATCATCGAAAGAAGTCGGAGAGAGTAAGGGATTGAAGGAAATCAACCAAAGAAGTAGATGCAGAGCAATTCTAAGGGTTATACCTGTTTACAGATTAGGCCTTCTTCTTCTTGCCTAGTCCATCCGCTGGACCTCGTGGCTGCTTACGTCTACAGCAATGGCAAAAAAATTCTACTCAACATAGGTCAAGAAAACTCTTGAGATGTGTAAATACAATGTCTTAGTTCACATGAAAATTGCATGTTGATATATAAAATCGTTATTTCTTTGAAGCATCTGATTGCTTTCTCACTTTATTATGGTAAGGGATTAAGCCTGTTTAACCTGAAAACTCATTACGTAGGCCTGTATACATAGTTGTTTCATATATAACAGAGCTGTGGTCAGCAAATTTAAGAGTTTACGATAGACAAGTTACTGTTATAGAAACGGAGATTGAAGGATTAAGATCTGAACTCATGCATACTCTCTATGCATCCGAGATTCAGGTGACCCAGAACCATACTCTAAGCCTCACTGTCAGAGTTACAGTGTAGATTAGTTTATGATATACATATTTTAGTATTAGACAGATATAGCCTGTCAGGATATCCTAAGCATAGGATTTATCTTTTCTGCGAGTTGTTCTTACATCCTATCAAAGACTGAGATGACGAGGATCAAAGGGTATCAACGTGTTTTTACCAATACTATTTATTTGGATTATCTGTAGTTCTGTTTCTGGAGAAAAATAATGCGTCGTTGTATTCTGCTGGTTGATCCGAAGAAGGTACAATAGTTTGTGTAAGATGTATCCTTTTTGCTCAAATTTAATGTTTGGGAATACGTCGAGCTTTTCTTCCTTTCTGGTTCTGTTGTTTGTAATGTTAAAAGGAACTTACATCATCATCTAGGGAGATCAGATTTGTGAGAATAAGCGAGATTTCAAATGAAGTTATCTTCAAACAGATACCAGCATTTTTTTTTTTTTGGATATCAGTAAAACCCATAACTATGTGGACACTGTGTTGCTCTTTTCCAAGTTTGAGTCTTTGCTTATATTTATTTGAATATTTGTTCCATCAACTTGTTCATTCAGATGCATGTTTTTTTAGATTATGCATAAAATCTGAAGTCTAAAAAGATAACACATTATAATACTATACGGGCATATGCATTGTTATTGGCTGATCTTTTTCTCTTAAAAGCTCGCTCATGTCCTGTTGGACATCATCTATGCAATCTTTTGATGCATTCTCTGTACTTGACACTAACCAGAAAATCATTATTTAGTAGTATTTACTGTACAAAATCACGACCCTTCAATAGAAGCAATTCTAAAACAAGAGAAGATGTGAGGTACCAATGTAAGAAATATAAGTGCGAACAAAAATACCGAATGTAGCTGAGGCAATGTAGACAAAACTAAAACCAAGAGCCTCAGAAAGTAACCACACGATCACAAGGCACTCTCTGTCTATAACTAATGAATGAACATTAGAAGGTATAGTGAATGAAAGACAAACTTGATTGTTGTTTTGTCGGTGGAAGAAGTAGCGGATTGAGCAGGCGGAGAATCTGGTTTATCAAGCACAGGCAGACCAAGCTGACATGTAGGAAAGAGAACGTAAGGAATTAGAAACCTAATAGGAAAACATGAAGATAAATCGGTAAAATATACATAACCCCACCTCTTCAGAAGGAGGAGGCAGATTCTGCACGGTTTCCAGGGGCTGTTCAGCTACAGATTCCAGGAACAGGGCCCTCTTGACCTGTGACGCAGTCTGTTTTTTGGCAACACTGCAGAGAGCACATGTGGATATTAGCCAACCAACTGAAGGAACATGCACGCAACTGAAGTAACACATTAAATTTGTGAACACACCTAGGTTCAGGAGGTTTCGTGACCGACGGTGGTGTGTGCACTTGTATTTCAGAGCCACCCTATTTATATAACACAACATAAGAAGGTGGATATGGCTAAACACGAAAATATAAGCAGTGAAGAGAAACGAAGGAATATAAGCAATGTGAGAACGTAGTATTGACTACATATATGCACCACATTTCTTTGTGGTTGATTTATGTAAAAATAGTATGATATCTAGGTAACTGCAACACATTTCTGTGTGGTCGAGATTGGGTCCCATGATTCTCTTGTTGGTTTGAAGCCAAGCTGATTCGGCCTGCCATAATCAAGGTGTGCCTCTCTTCCCACCCTGCTAGCTGATTTCTATAGAAAAATTTGGTATGGCTCATGTCCACTAATTTTACCCTTTGTCGTTCTGGTTCAGGTGTATTTGGTGGAAAAAGAAGTTCTTATTGCTTGGTATCTAATGTTTTTTTTGGTTCAGGTGCTCCTTTGTGCCGGCTAATGATTTTACCAATTACATGGTAAGTTAGGTTAATTTGGAACAAAAACAAATTCAGGAACTAATTAGTTACCAATGAAGGTACTAAAACAGGCAACAAAATTAAGTCCTTGTTTTTCATTGTCAGGATAAATAAATGAGCAATCACCAATGGAAGAACAATGAAAGCAAAGAGAACAGACGAAGTAAATCATTAGGTAGCATTTTTATTTAGTTTCAGGTGAATTGTAGGTATATCAGCCAGATCTTATTTTAGGTCAGTAACAGATTTGAGTTCAAAGGGTTTACAATAATATTTTGATTAACCTGGGTGGTTTCAGGTTTTACATTAGTCTTTTTCTAAAAAAAAACAAGGTAGGTAACATAACCCAAGTTAAGCTATTCAGAGTTCAAACAGAGGTAGGCATGATAAGTTGCTTCTGTAATGTCCCTTCCTATTTGTAACTGTTAGGGCTACCTTTTTAAAATTATTTTATTATCATCTACCGCATGGAAAGAGCGACTGAAAACATTGAGTGGCACAAACTTTCATCTTGAAGTCACTCATTTGATGTGAGGACATGCAATCTTTGCTTTTGTTGCCATTACCCACTTAAACGTCCACTGTAAGGGTTAGGAGGGACTAAATACTCACCGTAGGAGTAGGCATGTTGGAAGAAGCGAGAGCACCTAGGGTATCAGCGGCAACAGATGCAGAGTTGTCGTCAGTAGAGAGGAGACCCTGAACCAAATCCTCACCAACAGGACTTAATCCGCTTGTACCAACAGAGGTGGTAGGCGAAGCTAGAACCAAACCAGGTCTACGACCAAGAGCAGCAGAACGAGGCTGCTTCCCATGCTGCAGTTCGATCCTATGAACCTGATAGGATGGTTTGGGTGGCGCATCTGCGTCGAAACTTTTGGTCGTCACAGAAACAACGAACCGGTATTTCCTCGAGACGACGGAAGCAAACTCTCTGGGTGTTGATTGGTCCGTGCGGGCAAATTGGATGGCATCCTCCACGGACATAGCAGCAGGAACCTTTGAGCGTATGACGCCCAGGGCTGTTTTGCCAATCAGGTTTCTAGCGGCGCTGTCGAAGAACACCAGCTCAACCTCTTCGGTACCATCAGAGGCGATGTAGCAAAGCCGGTACCTAAGGAGACAAACTTAGTCAAGCAAGAAAACAGGAGTGAACACAGGGGAAAGAACAGCATGCAAAGTCAGGTAACCACCTTGCCTCCACCACTGCCTCCGCTGCAGTCCTTGGTAGAGCATGTATAGCCACCACCGGAACGGACCGTTCCTTTATTACAACCTGCGCAGGCATGGAACCACCAACGTTCCCCAGGGCTGAGCTTTGAGAGCACAGCAGTACAGAAGAACTTGGTTTTCTGGAAGGAACACAGCAGTAAGTGCATGTATTAGCAAGGAGATGTGATAATCACAGCATATCGCCGTGGACAGCAGTAAGTACATTCATATAATTAGAACGTAGCAGTATAAATAGCTACCTTGTTCTGCCAGATATCGAGTGTAACCAGCTCTTTCACAGTCTTCGTCTCAAGGTCAACCTGAGCGCTTATTTCAGCAACGGTTTGTCCCGGAAGAGAAATACTGCGGACGATGGGAAGTTTATCCTGTAACCTGCAAGACCAAAGCAGGAGGAATACAACGATTAGTAACATAAAAAAGAGAGCAGGAAAGATATAGCTAATAAAACACAATGGTAACAGAAGCGAGAGACTCACTGTGCACAAAGCGCAGTGATCTCAGGCAGGTCCTCGTTGATAAACCACCGGCATGGAGCTCCACCACTTAACCCCTTACGCCCTGTGGACATAGAAAGCGGAGAATGGGTAAGCAGTAGAGGACAATAACACCTAGTGTAGCTCCAGTGCAGTTTTTTCAGATCCTAACCTTCGAATGGTTTAACCAAAGTACCAACGAAGATTGCAACAACCGGTTTCTCCTTAGCAATCTGAAGCACCTCTTCAGAATCAAAAGCAATCGCTCGGTCTCCCCAAAGGACCAAGGTAGTTTCGAACCCACTACAAGAAGAAGCGGGAATCAGTAAATAACTCATGCAAAGGAGAGGTAGCAATAGGCAGGATCAGAACAAGAGAACATCACAGAAATAGAACTACCTCAGATCACTTAAATATATAACCCTCTTGATAGACGGGGCAACACGACTTGCACTATGGAACTGAGAGATCGGAGAAACTCCGGTGATAATAGCAACCACATCTGCATGCAACAAGTGTCAACCAAAGTAAGAAACTATAGGAGCAGCGCACGCACCAGCAGAACGAAATGAACAGGGAAGGTGGGCACGAGCAACAACGAACATAACCTGTGAAAGATTCCGGTCTATCGCTTGGATTTGGAAGCTCATCGATTGGTGTCAAAGCATAAGTACAGAGTGGGTAATCCATGATATTGTCATCCAACTCCCTGACGGTTGTGTATCTGCCAAACCTAATCATGGCATCGCCTTCCACCGGCTTGTACATGTCTTTCATTTTGGTAACCAAAAACCTCTTAAGCTCATAGATCTTGCCTTCTTTGATTTTTTCAATGAACTGGTCAACTAAGGTCGAAGCGATCTCCCCATACATGTGAGTCCCCTAAAACAGAAAGATAGTGACAAGTGAATAAAAAACAACAGGATAAGTAGAACAATAAAAAAAGGAGAAGACAGGTCAATACCTCTGTATCCTGGAACACAATATCAGTGTGCTTGATGGGACCAACATCCGTTCCACCACGATGCTGCCAGAGACGGGAGACGTAGACATGGACTGTCCAGTCAAGGTTACCAATGATAAGCTCACTCAGCGGGTTAATCGGCATCTGTACACAACAAAAAGGAGATGGATCAGATGAAGCAGCGAATACAGGGGAGGAGGCAGCATAAAGTAACACACAGAAGAAAGGTACCCCAAGAAGGTCGAATGACACCAGACTAACAGAATAACCACCTAATACATGGTAGAGGAACCCAACTTTCGTGCACAAGCAAATATAAGACAAGGTATAATATGGACAGACAAAAGGCTGGATTTTATTTCTGAGCTAAACTAACAGACCAAAGGACCTGATGGTACACACGAAATATAAGACAAGGTATGGTATATACAGACAAAAGAGAGATTTTTATTTGCAAGTTATACGAACAGATAGAAAGACCTCGGATACACAGGGAATATAAGACAAGGTATAATATGTACAAGCAAAAGACAGGATTTTATTTCCGAGCTAAACTAACAGATTGAAAGACCTCAGGGTACACCACATTTTTTGTCTGGGACCCACAAGTCCCATCTTCATTTACTATCAATATTTTCAGGGATTGCCTTGAGGTAACACGGGATACGGCTACATACAATTGACCGTGTGAAAACACTGGTGTTTTTAGGTACAAGCCAACAGAATTCAGGGTCTGCCCCTGGCTTTTATTTATAGTCATAGCGTAAGACACACGGATAGGGAACTGCCGGCGAGTAAGGAAGAAAGGCCATTTAGTTTTTTTTTGCTGTTAACTCGATCCTTGGAATGTAGACCACATCTCCCACATGCGAACCCGTAATGATGACTGCCTTGATCACACGATCAGCAAGCTCAAGTATAATAAGTCTCGTGCCATTGCACAGTCCAGTGGACTGACTCAAGTTTCTAAGCAACATAATAGGCGCACCCTCTTTTAGAAACAATTTATGGACAGGGAAGTTAGGAACATCGATCGCATTCAAGACCTCGGGAGGGTAAAACAAGTCCTGTTCATTGGCCGTCCCGAGCAGGAGAAGATTTAGAGTCTGAACTCAAGTATTCTCGACCTTCATTAGGAAGCATGTCCAAAACACGGATATTAACTGCCTCAGCCAACTCATTTGTGGGAGCAAGTACAGCTCGTTGGCGCAAGTACAAAGGATCTTGGAAATTGGAAGCAAAATCTGTGTAAACAGCAGAAATAATAGCCGTGATGTGGTCACCTTCAGTTTGAATCAGAAGATCAGCCGGAATATCTACCAGGTTAGAATCAGCCCCATCACCACGGGGTACTACCGGTAACTTGCCCTCACCAAGGTCAAGAACCCAATTGCTAAACAACGAAATTTCCGTCTGGAGCGCAACACTTGCTCCTGGCACAGCCAGGCGCATGTTTTCCGTAAGATGCAGGACAGTAACAGAATGCCAGAGGACAGAATTTGTAACCGTGGCAGCAACGACCTGCTGTCGAGTGCCGCCTTCAATAACAGGAAGTATCTGCCTAAGATCCCCACCCAGAACCACCACAATACCACCAAAAGGCAAATCAGCGAGCGTAGGATCATCTATAGACAAGACGTCACGCAAACTCCTATCGAGCGCCTCAAAACACAGACGGTTCGTCATGAGCGCTTCATCCCAAATAATGAGAGAGGTGTTTCTCAAAAGATCAGCCAAATGTGTGCTTCTTTTAATTTCGCAAACAGAAGTCTTGTCGATGTTAAGAGGAATCTTAAAACGCGAATGGGCGGTTCGACCACCAGGCAACAAGAGAGCGGCAACACCCGAAGACGCAACAGTGAGAACAATCCGTTTCTGGCCACGAAGATAAGACACAATTGCATTCCACAAGAAGGTTTTCCCGGTCCCACCAAATCCGGAAACAAAGAAAAACCCAGCCTCTTGGTCAAGAACGGAAGAAACAATTTTTTTGTAGGCAGAGAGCTGATCAGCATTGAGCCTGCCAACCAGTACCTCCGCTTCTCGCGCGAGAGCATCAGAATCATATGCCATTTCTTCCTGCATGAGTCGGTTTCCATGGAAAGCACCCTCGTACGTTGTTCTAGGGGGCAAGTTGAAGTCAGCTATCCGAGCACCATTTTGTAGGAACACGGATTCAAGTTCAGAGAGAAGCATGTCTCTAAGTTGACCAACTGGAACTTCGTACTTCGGATCTTGCCGCGCTAGCCTAATGCTATACTGCAAATCATCGGCAAGATCAACCCAGTACCGCTCAAAAAAAGTTCTTTCACTCTTTACCCCACAGTACAAAAGCATAGTGACAAACAACTGGCGCAGCCGCGCCCCAAAACCCCAAAGAACAGCCTCGTCAAAAGCATGGTACCACTCGGTATCATCACCGAGCAGACCCCGAGCAGCACAAGCTTCTTTGAAAAAAAGATAGGTCGTGCCTTGGTATGTTTTAAGATCCTCATAAGAAGTTGCCCCTTTAACAATCATAAGCAGCATACGCAAGTAGTAAAGTTCACCAACATTTGGTTGTACATAGTAAATACGACCTATCTTCTCGCCCCCTCCTCTCTGATGCCAAGATCTCTGTTCCGAATCCCAGGTCCATTCAGTTGGAAAATCACAGTATGTTAGAGACCGGGCTTCTGGGAACTGATCATTGGCAACGAACCATTCAGTTAATTTAGTTTTCCTTAAAAAATCGTTGTCACAAATTTTAGTAAGGTCCGCATCATCATCAAACCTGATAGTGTTCATACCAGGTAAATGCACGGGTAATCTCTCGACAGCGGGAGTGTGGCCATGTATGCTAAAGCCATAGATATGCCAAAATGCATCGTACTCGCAAATGTACCTAGCCTCTAAATACTCGCGGACTTCATTAACCTGGGGACGACCATCAGTACCTATCGGAACACCTTTGCCTCTAATCCTTTCTAAATACATCTTCGAGCAGTCTGGGCCCTTTGTAACATACTTGAACAGGTATTTCATGACCTGAGCTTTGTTGCACCACTCGACATTCATGTGGCCCTGGTATTTTTTTAACATGGCTAGGTTATAAGGCACAACCCACCGGTTATCAAGCCATTTACCATTTTTAAACACACGACGACCATTCTCCCGACGCATATAGAGGGCAAAACCATCTTTATCAAGTATAGTTTCCTGCTGGAACTCTTTCGGGAAGTGCTTAGAACATTTCCCATCTTTCATGCAAACACACTTGTCGTTTAAATCTCCACAGGGACCATGCATCATGAACTCAGAAACCAAAATGAAGCCAAGAGGATCCTCATTGGGATCTGGAATCTCAGCGGAAACAAACGAATCAATGAAAGCCATACTCACCTCAGTGTCGTTCCTCTTGAGCCAAATGAGGATGTGTGCATGCGGGAGGCCTCGCTTCTGGAACTCGACAGTGTGAAGAACTGCAAGGGAAGACAATTGTTAGGAACCCGACGAATATAGACGACAAAAAGAGTAAGCACATGAATTGTAAACCAGAACACAAAAACAGTACCAGCCTCTACGGGGCCGTACGCTCGCCCTGATCTGATATCATCAAGGTACTCATTAAGCTTCATATTGTACACTCTAACAACAATATCAGCCCTATCTGAAGGCCTCGCCCGAGCTGAAGCAAAAGAGCTTCAGTGATCTCAGGCCATTTGGGATTACACGTAAATGTAGAAAAAAGATCAGGAGCACCATAAACACGCGCAATGGCAAGAGCATCTTGGAAATTTTCCTGAAAATAACGACGTCCACCAGTGTGGCTAGAAGGCAGAATAACAGATTTCCCAACATCGCAACCATCCACAAAACCCTGACCAACGGCATCGGTAATACCCTGAATGTGTTCACTCCTAAGTTTTTTTTGATTATTAAGTATGAACCACAAGCGACACTCATCTATGCTAGCCCGTGCATCAACAATAGCCTGAGAAGACAGTAAACCATAACACAAATAAGGGTTCGTCTGGGCCAACCGGTAATGGGACACGAAACAGTAATAGTCCTGCATCGTAAGCGTGCCACGAGTCCCTTTTCTAGCCCCGCCAGTAGGAAGGTAAGGAATGTCAAGGTGGAAACCTCTCTCGGCGAAAGGGAAGAGCAGCGGATACTGCAAAGACATGAAAGCAGGGTGCAAACAAGAAATCCTCTTTAAACCTTCTCTCCTGTTGTCAATAACAATATCACGGGTAGGTGCCTCGAGATCTAGTGGACCAACAACCAACGCTGCCAGGTGATTTGTCGATGGCAAACTATACTGAGGGCCATCGCCTTCCGATGGAGCTACCAAACGGATTGCCACATGTTCGTCTTCGTTGCCCTTGATACGTTCGCTAGCCATCCTAAATTTTTTCACCAGGTCGTTACACTCGTCAAGCATTTCTGTTAAACCGGTAACAATAGCCTTGTCTAAGTCCTTGCTTTTTTCATTATCTGGGTTGACCGCATTAATTCTATTGCTGACTTCATTGGTGGTGTCATATATGTATAATTCAGCAAACTTAGGCGGATCTCTACCTCCAACGGAATCAGCCGTATCATTTTTCCGAGGCAAAAGAGAACCTATTCGGTGGCAGACAGCACCTTGGATTTTAAAAATGTTTGGGCCACGTGACTTGTTGATAGAACGATCAATGGTTGCACCCATGGAGGTGAAAGAGAACAGACAGTTGTATTGCCGAACCTTGCTGACGAAACGCTTGGCACGGGAGTCACCGTCAAAACGGAGGAGGTTATCCAGAAAAGGAGGAGGTTTCTTGAAAGGTGGGATGTAAACTTTCCCACCCTTGCAGCAAAGATTATAGTCGACCCGCCTTAGAGAAACAGAGGACGTCGTTTTAACGCGTTCCGCCCACCAAAAAGCCGCACCGCAGTGCCGGCACTGATACTCAGGAGCACCCTGGTACGACCGTCCTGCGTAAGAAGCTACGGGAAAAGAAGACAACAGACAAACATTTAGCAACAGCCCAACAACGGGAAGACTCGCGCTAACTAAAATCTGATGGTGACAGTCGTAGACCTAGTACCTTTAATGCTCTCAGCAAGCTGACCCGGAAAACCCTCCCAATCACCATCTACTGGATCTTGCATAGCATGTTCTATAGCAAAGACGGCAAGACCAGGGAAAAAAATGTTTAGCAGCGGGCAGAGAAAACGGAATAACCTAACATAGAAAGCCAAAGCCCACACCTTCAAAGTTAGTACGCCGAAGACGAACCAGTAGCCTTCTTCTCTTACGATAAAACCTAGTGACCTCACGATCGAGGAAAGGAAGCCAACCATCTCCTAATTGACAGCATAACAGTAAGGAACCCACCATGAAAACAAGGAACCCAAAAACTTGCTGGGACAACATACTTTTCCTCTTGTAAGGCGACTCGTCGGCTGGTGGGCGAGGAACCCAGTGAGGAGTTATCCAAGTAGGAGGTTTTTTCGGCGGCATGGCGTCAACAGCAAGAGAAGTACGCGAAAGGGCAACACATGGCAGGACTGAACCAGCGATATAGCAGACAACAGTAAGACAACAAATATAAGAACTTTAAAGTGCAGGTAGCAAAGAAGAAAGCGGCAAGTAGAAAAGGCAAATGAGAAGAACTATGTAACCAAGGCTGCCAACAGAAGCTCGGCTGGAAAGAATATGTGCACAGTAACATAGATAGAAGGAAGGGGTAGTGAAGTATTCTCTTATACATAATCATCAAATGAATAGTTTCCTAACCAGAGAATGCTACATGTTACAGACAGAAGAGATTAGCTGATTACAAATCAGTTGACGACACAATGACTCGGTAAGAGGATCTACACAACCGACATCACCAACAGGAGACACAACACTACCCGTCCGAAGGACTGAAACTGCAAGGACAACAGCAGAACGTGCGAGGTCCCTATGGGCCTGCATCCCCTCGTAATTGAAGTCACGGATCACAAACCCGTACAGACGCTGTAAGAAGCGAATGGCCTGCAAGGCCGATTCCTCGAACGGAGACTGCGAACCGGACGACACGGACGACCAGAAAAAAAACCGGGTGGGCGCGGGCTCCTGCTGGACAACAGCGATCTCAAGCTCCACGCCTCCAAGGACGGAACCATCACCGTCCACCTCACGCAGGTAGGCATGGTACGACAACCGACAGTGAGAAGCGACCAACTCCAACAAATGCAGAGGAGAATAGGAGACGGCGAACATCCTGTGACACAAAGTAAATGAATGCAAGGAAAAGACACACGCCCAAACGCTGGAAAAACCCAGAAGGCAAGCTTCTATCAGTAACATAGCAACATCATCTGGTAACGAAAGTAAAATACATATAAAGATAGTAGATGAACAGAGAGCCATGCCAAATGGACAGAGATCAGCACCTGAGAAACAAGAAATCCTAGACAGGCAAGTCCAGCAGCAGGTACCAGCAGCAAGTAACCTGGAGCACACATAAACATAATATCATTCAGTAAAAAAAGAAAATGCATCTAAACACAACAGATAATCAAACGCTGATACCAAACGGGTAGAGATCGGTACCTGAGAAAGAAGGAGTCCCAGCAACAACTCACAGTACCAAATAACCTGAAGCACACAATTAAGGTGAAGAATAACACGGTAAGAATCTTGCTACTTCAGAATCGAACATACGTAAAAAGCAAGGCAACCGCAGAGGAACAAAAACAAGAAAAACAAGATACCGGTAATGTAGAAGTGAAAATGATAAAGTACCACAGACAGTCAAAAGTAAAGCAAGATCAGAGGAGACTGAACTCGCCTATCTAGAAAAGTACAATCTCATGTATAAAAACACTATCTCCCCCCCTGCCTGGCTAACCTGCACTATCTGAAGTCTAGCATGCATATATAACACCACACCATCTCCCCCTAGGAAGCCCTGCTTAGTTCATGGTAGCAACTTGAGTGGTTTTTCTGAGGCTTTACCGGCAAATTTCTAGCTCAACCAAAGGTAGCAGCAAAACTGAAATGCTAGTTCAGAAAGGCAAACAGCTGAACATATACATAAAATTAAATAAACAAAATTGCTTCCTAATACAGAATAATGATCTAAATCGTCTCTGCTAAAAGATTGCAAACTTTAACATGGCATATGTATATTTTTCTCCCAAGAAAACTCAACCAAGACATGGTCATTGCGGAGTGTGGACCAAGTTTGCCTTGTAGCTAACCATTTTCCAGGTTTGCTACTGCCTAATCGTATGGACGTCCACCTATACTTCGATATAACAGACTGTAGCTGCGTCTGGTCTTGGAGACAGTTTAAATTGTACTAAGCCCACAGGAACCACGGTAATCATGAGAACACGATAAGAAATTTGCAGCATAGTTGTACAGTTCACAACCTAAGTGCCTCACTTTTTCTATTTTGTACAGACAAGCTGACTTTTCTGAAGGTCAAACAAACATGGGTAAGACCACGCAAAGCACTTTAAGCTTCACAGGACCGATGGCACATTAAAGTTTAGTTTCTCACAGCTATCACATATCCATTTATCATAGCTGCACAGTTTATCTACAGCCTAATAATTGGTTATGTTAATAGATGATTGTGAAACAGAACCAAACCATCATCAGTTACCAGTTAAGGGTCGTTGGTTTGTATGTTTCCTGGTTTAGCGTGTATCGCTCTGACCTAACTGGCTGTAGGAGTGTACGGCACGCGTCTTGGTATCTCATTTCTCGCCGGAGCCCGTCGTCAGTTAATATTAGTAGTAGATATGGAACCAATGTGCAGAAACAGTTTTGGAACATGTAAAAATCAAACAGCAGATCGGATCACAGTAGGCCAAATCGTAGTTAAGCAGGAGCAGTACTCAGATCAAGGGGTTGCATGCTTTACCAATGGCGCTAATGAACTACACCTCCACCAACCAAGGCAGTACGTACTACTGCTATTTACATGGACAGTACTAAGCTGCCAGCCAAATTCGGCACTTTGGCAGCCACGTTGCTAGATGAACTCATCATCCTCTGTATCTATGAATGGAACGCAGCAAGATTTGCATTTACTTTTAGGTTCTCCATCTGAAACTAATATAAAGTAGAACCTTTCTTACTCCCTCAGCAACGTGGAAAAGATCTGATCGGACCTTAATGTGCTAAGAATGCAGGCCTACTTGAGGAACAGCAACGAACACGTGTATTTCCTAGAACCCAAAAATGACCCTCATACTATGCCTAGCACCCGGGAAGCTGCAAATCTAGCTGCTTGATACTAACGACTGCGTAGCACAGGAACAGTTACGGCCGTGGACAGTGCTCTAGAAATAGAGAGAAAGCATGAACCAACCGAAAGAAGCAGCTCACCAGGAGCAGACGCAAACAATAGGCTGAGGAGTCAACTTCCAACCAGATGCGGGCAGCTGACCCGGTAATCTCCAGCAAGGCGACGACCTGCAAAGAAGAAACACAGAAGAAAAGTAGCCACGTCAGGTGCAGGGGAAGAAGCAAAAGAAAAAGGCAAAAGGGAGAAGACAAAAGGGGAGAAGCAGGAAGGGGCCAAACCCAAAACAACTCTAGCGACAGCTCAAAACAAGGAGAAGAAAGGAGGAAGCCGAAATCGGAAGGAACGGGCCAAAGCACGGACGGGGACAAGAACCAAAAGCACGAGCAGAAGGAGGCAGGGAAGGAAGAACAATGCGGCCAAAAGAACCAAAATCGGACAAATCGAACGCGCAAGAGTGAATCACAGACACACACACACCTTAACCAAACCCACGAGAAAGCAGGGCCATGGCCGATGAGGCGGACGGAGCCGGGGGAGGACGGCGGATCTAGAGGCAGGGGAGGAGGCGACGGAAGAGGAACGAAGCAACGAGAGGGAAAAGCGAGGCGGATGGATCTCCTCGTTGGGGAAAAAAAATTGTTGAATGGATTAATCAGGCGTGATTCGTTAATCTGAAGACAGGTGCAAGAACACTTTTTTTTGCAGGGCTGGAAGATAGAGGGAAGAGCAGGACGGGGCTCACCACGGGACGAATCGAACAGCAGGCCCAATGAAGCAGCCGCGCGCAGAGGCGGCAATCCCAGCAGACGAACGACCTGCGAAGAGAGGGGAAAAAGAGGACAGTAAGGAGCGCACAGAGCGAGCAAGAAGAAACAGAAGAAGGAAGGAGGAACGGGACAGCAGCACGGCCACCGTCGAGTCGCCAGCCGGCGCCAGCCAAGGCCGAAGACCAAGCACAGCCGCGGCACGGAGAATCTCGAATCGGCAACTGACCCGCATCGGTCAAGCAGGGGCTCACCTTAACCGAATCCATGGCAAATCGGCGCCATGAGGCAAGGCCGACCAACGGCGACGAGACGGGAGGCGGCGGACGGCACCAGATCTGCGGCGGACGAACGATGCGGAGGAGACGACGATGCAAGGATGGAGAGGATGAAGCGGGGGAAAGTGAGGAAGATGGTCCTCCGAAGCGACGGCGCGCGTGGGTATAGTGCCCCGCACAGTGAGAGTTTCTCCCGCCGGCTAATGGCGCGGCGCCACGGAACCGCCCGCACCGACCACCGACGGAGAAGACAAGCCTGCCCCGCTATCTACCCAGGTCGCTCAGATATTTTTGGCCAATGTCGCGAGGAGATACCAAGCACGCACGTAGCCGTAGCGGCTGGCGCGCGGACCCAACTGCCCGTGGGACCTGGACGCATGCAGAGGCGGGTAGGGAATGGTTGTTGCATCACTCTTTCCTAGCGTGAGGGACAGACGGTAATTTAGAGCCTGGAGGCTCTCAGCCAACCAGGACGCGCGCGCCGTGCCACAAGTGAACGGCCAAGATGAAAACAGTGTGAAAATCCAAGGGTTGATGTGCTGAAAACGCTGTGAGGCCCCCTATGGGGGGCATCAATTATATCTCTCAATAAAGCCCTCAGGTTCAACAGGATTCAGAGATACATGCTGCGGCACTACAGCTTCGGCCAAGATAAAAGCAGCAACGAACGCCACGCAGGCGGGAAAACACAAAGGCTACAAGAGCAGCATCATGCGTCATGATCGGGTCTTCTTGGGCTAGTTGCGTCGTGCAGCCGCTTTAGTTCTGCCACCGCGTGCTCGAGCCAGGGACGATTCAGGGGCCTTGCTAGCGGCAACCACATCTGAAGAAACAGCATAGTTTTGAAAATAATGTTAGCTGGGTGTTTCATGAATTTTGACTCAATGGTCATCTTGTTTCTAAAAAGCCAAAGAGCCCAGGATTGAGCAATGAACAGCAGCCACACACATCGTCTAAATCTACCCGACGGACTAGAGACGATAGCGAAAAACTGGGCAAAATTAGCGGGGCACCAGCTGCAGTCCAGCAGTTGGCGGGTAACGCTCCGAGGCAAACACCGCCGGAGAGCACGTGAAGAAAATATGCGACTCATCTTCCGGTCTACCACACAGCTTGCAACATCCATTGCCAGGCCCCTGCCTGGAAGCAATGTTGATGGCTGTGGGAAGCTTGCCGAGCACAAGCTGCCAAGCAAAGATCTTGTTTTTAAGCGGGATCCGGGCCGACCACACATCACGGAAATGAGCAACAGACGCCCCTTGGGCCAACTTCAGGTACATGGATCGAACCGAGAAGCACCCAGAGGGTTCTAGGGACCAAGACACCCCATCTTGTCCCTGGGTAAGGTTGGTTTGCTCGATGATGCCTCTCAGCTGCTGCCAATCTAGCACCCCCTGAGGGTCGAGGGATCTCCGGAAGGAGATAGAGCCCCTAGCCCCACACACCTGAGCCACCGTGCACATCTGAGCGTTGGCAATGCTGAACAGGTTGGGGAATCTATCTTTAAGCGCGGTATCGCCAGACCATTTGTCCATCCAGAACATCGTTCGCCTCCCGTCGCGGATACTGTACTTTGCTCCGAGCTTGAAAAGGTGCTTGATCTTGTGAAGGCTACGCCAGAATTGGGAACCCCCTTGTCCCGTTCCCTCAAAGATGTTGTTAGCCGAGGCGTATTTCGCTCTGATGATCTGGGCCCAAATAGGGTTTTCTGGTTGAAAAAGCTTCCAAACCCACTTAAGCATCAGCGCCCAATTCATTTTTTTGGAGTTAAGGAGCCCCAGCCCTACGCACTCCTTGGGTTTAGCACACAGCCGGCCAGTTGACCAAGTGGTAACGCCTCTTAGGCCCCGTGCCCTCCCAGTAGAACCTGGCACGGTGTGAGTCGAACTTAGCATGAATACCGTCTTGCAGGAGGAACAAACCCATCGCAAATTGGGGCAGGTTGGCGAGGCAGGAGTTGGAAAGAATCAAACGTCCCCCTGACGACATGAACTTTCCCCACCAAGGCTCGACCCGGCCCGCCAGCTTACGCACTAAGAACAGCCATTGCTCCATAGTGAGTTTCCTATCGGAAATAGGCAGTCCCAAGTAAACGAAAGGGAAGGAACCGAGTTTGCAGTTGAGACTGTCAGCTACTTGCTGTTTCCTGGCCGCGGTAGTCCCCATGACCACCACCTCAGACTTGTGGTAGTTGATCTTCAGCCCAGACATGTCCTCAAAGCACATGAGGAGGAACTTCAAATTGGCAATCTGGGTGTCGTCATCTTGGATCATAATAAGGGTGTCGTCAGCGTACTGGAGGTGTGTAATCCCGCCCGGAATCAGATGAGGGACAACTCCCGCAATGTGTCCCGCCGCAGCCGCAGACGAGAGGATCTTGGAGAGGGCCTCCGCCATGAAATTAAAGAGCAGAGGAGAGAGGGGGTCCCCTTGACGCACTCCTCTTTTATTCCTAAAGAACGGACCAACTTCTCCATTGATAGAGATCGCGGTTTGTCCTCCCATGACAAGCTGCGAGAGGCGATGAACCACTCCCGCGTCAAAACCCTTCGCTCTAAGCACCTCGATAAGGAAGGTCCAGTTAACTCGATCATACGCCTTCTCAAAATCGAGTTTCAACAGGAGGCACCCTTGCCTCCTAACTTTCAGCTCATGAAAAATCTCATGGAGGGCCAGCACCCCGTCGAGGATAAATCTACCTTTGATAAACGCTGTTTGGTTCGGGCTGATAATGCGGTGAGCAATGGGGTCAAGCTTGGAAGCCAAGGCTTTGGAAATAATCTTGAAAATCACATTGATGAGAGCAATCGGTCTGAATTGAGTGATTTTGTCCGCCCCAGGGACTTTAGGGATGAGCGAGAGAATCCCAAAGTTAAGTCTCGCAATATCTATCCTCCCCAGGATGAAATCATTGAGAATGTGAAGCACACCCATCTTCACCAAGCCCCAGAATTTCTTGAAGAAAAACACCGGGAACCCATCCGGGCCTGGGGCCGTGTCCGATTTCATCTCCGTGACAATCAATTCCAACTCCTTCTCTGAGAAGGTACGCATCAGATTCTCATTCTCCTCCTGCGAAACTCTAGCCTCAGCCCCCCAGGCGTTAGCGCGCAGCCCGCACAACCTCTCCTCCTCTGAACCGAGGAGGTGTCTATAGAACTCGTATATGTGTTGCTGAATGAGTCTTTTGTCCGTGATCACCCCTTGATCCGAGACAAGGGACGAGATACAGCACTTCCTACGGCGCCCATTAGCCAAAGCGTGGAAGTACTTGGTGTTGGCGTCACCTTGCAGCACCCAGCGGACCCGGCCCCTTTGTCTCCAATACTCTTCTTCACTACGGAAAATCTGGAGCAACTGATCCTCTAAATGATAGCGGAGCGCCCATTCCTCTTCATCAATCCCAACCGCGTCAGCTTTTTCGTCGAGGTTTTTGATTTGTACGAGCAAGCCCTGTTTGCAGTCCCTCTCCTCTCCGCTCGGCATTTGTCTTGTGATTCGCGAGGTATTAATATAACTAAACTCGATCGCCTACATAGGGTCACAGGAATTTGATGCTTTCAGCCGTCTGACTTGGTCATTCAACGCTCTGGATTTTTGTTCGTCCCTGGTATCGTTGCTAGGTTATACTCCCTCCGATCCGATTAGAACAAGTTTAAATACGGAGTAGTATAGCTAACTGTTAGCTATAAGCCAAGTGTCATGTTATCTATAGTCATACTAGAGCCGATATGTACAATACTCCCTCCATCCCAAAGGGAAAGGGCGTATATTTCTTGGCTCGTTTATTAAGGCTAATTGCAGCTCCTTACTTCTGGTCGAATTTGCCCCTACAAAATCTCTCCGATGGCCATAATTTAAACGCGTCCCCAACTGGCCTTATTCTGTCACATTAATTAGCGCTTGATTTTTTTAGGCATGCACGCGCATGCAGAGGCAATTAAGTTGCATGCAACGGTTAGGCTATTGGGTGGATTAATTGGCGGACGCATGGGTAACTGCATCCAGGGAAAGTGCAAAGCTCTTTGTGCGGAAGGTGAAGGAAAATAGGATCCCGGGTTTAAATGTAGCGCAAATAAAGAGGCAAAATTAACGCATCTAAGAGGTATTTTTGGAAGGTTACGGCTTCTTTTGCATGCACGCCTTAAGCCTTGATGAAAAATCATAATTTTTTTTAGGCCTTAAGCCATGAAACGGAGGGAGTAGTGAGCTATAAAATGATACTACTTTATTTGTGTATGGCTCACCATTCACTCTCACATAGTGCGTAGGAATACGTGCTAGAGTTGGCTCTTGCATAAGAGCAAGTACAATAAGGTACAATCAGCAGGCTATAAGACTTAAAATAATATAGTTTTGCTGAGCTGGATGAGAGATAAGAGAAGCATGCTAGAAGATAATAACCAGCTGCAGCGCGTGCTCCTAGGCACTTTGTGAGATTGCAAGGTGGAACATATACATATAAAATAGTTCATACTCGTATCTAACTATTGTATGAGCTGGCTACAAGTAGACTATAGATGACATGGCAAAAACATATAGCCGACTACTAACTCTTCTATTGTTCTTGCTCTAAGAGTCAACGCCTCATCTCTCTCCTCCAACTAGGCAATAATATATTATTTTAATCCTTCTAGCCAGCTGACTAAAACTTATTGTACTTGCTCCTAAATTGATGCGGAAACTACGACGATGAGGAAATTAAAAAAGAGAGATGATGGGCATAACATTTTTGATGCAAAATCCTCAATTTGTCTTGAAAAACCCAAACTTCCACTCTTGTATGGAGGAAATGTGTAGATGTGGGTGCTTGAATCCGCCATGAACGATGAGATCATGTTGTGGGTCGAAAACAATAAAAATGGCCCCTAAGCTAAATTTTAGCACAACATAGACCCTTTCTGAAACTATCCTACAATCTAACCATTTTTAATAGATCTTGTAACCGAGGCGCTACCCTATGTTGTGTAGTGGCGCTACCATCATGATAGTGTGACAAAACGGGGCCCATGGCTCGGTTAGGTAGTGTCGTTGTGAGGGGCACTACCCTTTCTTGCGTAGCGCCCCTGTGAGCGGCGCTACCCTCATGCCAGTGTGACAAAACAAGCCTCATGGCTCGGTTAGGGAGTGTCGTTGTGATGAGTGCTATTTACCCATCTCGCATAGCTCCAGGGTGAGCGGCGCTAACCTAGTGATGTGTAAAAAGAGTGTGTGGGCTAGCCCACACCTACCTCGGAAATTTCTTCTTACTCTCTACCCCCAAACTCCCTCCCTCTCAAATCCCTTCATTTTGGTTGGGTTTTTTCTTCGTAGCTTTGGACCCCCCCCCCCCCCCCGTCCGTGCATGAAGGTACTCTCCCCCGTACTAATTGTTTTGTATTTTGATGCAATTGTTATAAATCTTTGCACCCCTAAAAATTCCATTTGACCAAATATGCTTCCTTTATTCTTGCTGTATTGGCCAGTGGTGGCTTATATGATGGCTATGATGCATTATACTGTTGTACGAGCCACTGATCGAGGTCAGGAGGCTAGATTAGGACCTGAGACGTGATCTTCATCTATCTATCCAACCCGCTTCAGGGATTGTTTGGAGGCGACCAGAGGGCGATTCTGGGCGCTCGCCTCCGACTCCAAGATTCCGACGACTCTACGCCGGAGCCGATCGTGGCCTCTACTCCGACGTCATACTGCGGGACCCCGGCTGAGAAAAAATGTGATCGGCACAACCCGGCGATATCTGCGGTGATGAGGAGGGAACGTAAGAAGCTTTTGCAACGTGAGGCGGCGATGCAGCCCCGATTGGGTTTGTCAGGTACGCCGATTTCACCTCTTCGTTTGTTTGATCTATATGTTGCAGCTGCTGCCCCGGTCCCGGTGAGGAAGACGAAGATCGCCACGCCAATTCTACAGCCATCAACGTTCTTGTTGGATTCATTCAAAGCGGAAGAATGGGTGCTAGTTCATCGCAGACGGCAAAGGCGTGCAGCATGGCGCCAACGTCGGGGATCGCCGATGGTAAGATCTCCTTACTTCTTCCTCAAACGTTCGTCTGTTTGCGATCGGTTTTCAAATCTTGGCAGTATGGGCCATCTGGGCTTAGACCCGAAGATTAAAAATTCACGTCTGCATGGCTGTATGGGCCAGGACCCCCATATTATCGCTAAACCCAAACCAACGCGTATCCTCCAATTTGCTCGAGGGGTACCCTTCTGTTTAGGGTTCGACATTGTGAATCGATCGTCTGCCTCTCTGGTTTCTTCTCTCGCCGCTAGGTCGATCGCTGCCATGGCCAACCGAGGCGGCAGCAACACCAATCGTGGCAGGGGACTGCCTGGGGGACGCGGAGGATCTGGATGGCAAGAGGTTTTTGGGGGAGGCCGTGGAGGCAACTTCCATGAAGGAGGGCCGAGCCGCACTGCCGGTGATGGAGGCGGCGCCGGAGATGCGGGTGCCCAGAACATATTTCGTGATGGTGTGTTCCGTACTGGGCATGGGCGCCAATCCTTTGGTGCTGGTCATCGGTACAATCATGGCTACAACAATCGCAATGACGGCCGCCAAAATCCAGGCTACAATGGTAACTTCAATCCTTGCAGATTTGTTCAGAGTAATAATTTGAATCCAAAGAATGTTAGTAGGTATGCTACTACTACCCCTAGTTTATCGAGTTTCAACAAAAGTTAGTGGCCGAGGCGGCGGAAGCTTTTGCTCGATAGCTTGTGGAGCGCCCTGAACTATCACAAACTAATGATCAGAAGTTGCCTCGCAAGGAGATTGGAGTGCAACCTCCTGCCATAGTTGTGCGACAGCCGGGTCTTCCACGCGCACCACCACAGGTACCACCACCTGTGCAGCAGTAGCCGCAGTGTGCGGAGGCACTCCTTCTTGCCGTGGCACGTGATGTCTACGCACTCTTCTATTTTTGTAGACAGTGTTGGGTCTCCAAGTGCATAGGTTTGTAGAACAACAACAAGTTTCCCTTAAGTGGATCACCCAAGGTTTATCAAACTCAGGGAGGTAGAGGTCAAAGATATCCCTCTCAAGCAGCCCTGCAATTACGATACAAGAAGTCTTTTGTGTCCCCCAACACACCCAATAGACTTGTCAGATGTATAGGTGCACTAGTTCGGCGAAGAGATAGTAAAATGCAAGTGATATGGATGCATATGAGTGATAATAACAATCTGAAATAAATATGGCAGCAAGTAAACATGCAGTAAAACAGTAAATAAATGGTGATTCGATGTCTGGAAACAAGGCCTAGGGATCATACTTTCACTAGTGGTCACTCTCAACAATGATATCATAAAGGAATATAAATATAAGAACTTCACTATGCTACTCTGAACTACTCTCCGGTTGGATAACGAATACTAATTCACCACATAGGGCTGCAAAAGCAAACCTTAAAGATGTATTCCCAAGTGCTAATGAACCCCATGCTGTCACTTTAAGCATTCATAGGAGGTACTAACACACCACAATTTCATAGAGACATCCAACTCAAATCATAATTCAGTGAACAAGTATTCTGTGAGTTATAGCCTAAAAGACCAACACGGTGCATACACTGTCATCTTTACACACGTTGGACAAGGAGTCTCCGGAGATCACATAAGTAAAATCCACTTGAATAGCATAACGACATCTAGATTACAAAGCTCATGATTACATAAAGATCACACCATGGGAGAGAGAGATAAACCACATAGCTACCGGTAGAGCCCTCAGCCCTGGGGAGAACTACTCACTTCTCATCATAGGAGTCAGCAACGGCGATGGATATGGCGGTGGAGTCGATGGAGATGGCTCCGGGGGCAATTCCCCGTCCCGGTAGGGTGCCGGAACAGAGTCTTCTGTCCCCTGGATCTTGTCTGCGACGACGGCGGAGCTACGGAACTTTTCATGCATGGAGGCTGATTGATTTAGGGTTTTGCGTCGAAGGGAATTTATAGGCGGAAGCGCGAGGTCGGTGGCCGCCTGGGTGGCCCACACCATGCCTAGGCGCGGGCCAAGGCCAGGCCGCGACTAGGGTAGGTGTGGCCGCCCTGCGCCTCCTCTTCGTCTCCCTTCTGGACTCTGTCTTTGTTACGGTAAAATATTGACTTTGGCTTTTGTTTCGTCCAATTCCGAGAATATTTCATGTACAACTTTTCTGAAATACAAAACAACAGAAAATAGGGAACTGGCACTGTGGCATCTTGTTAATAGGTTAGTGCCAGAAAATGTATAAAAGTGCAACGAAGTATGAGCAAAACATATATGAATTGGTGTAAAACAAGCATGGAGCATCAAAAATTATAGATACGTTTGCGATGTATTAAGCATCCCCAAGCTTAACTCCTTCTCGTCCTCGAGTAGGTAAGTGATAACAAAAATAATTTTTGAGGTGACATGCAGCCAACACAATCTTGATCAAGTTATTGTAAAGCATTGTGAGCTGGGATCTAAGTACTCTAACATAGGCATGATAGATATAATTCAATAGAACTTAGCAACTATGTTATAACATGAAGAATAACTCAAACAAAGGATCATGAATAATAGTGCATTGAAAGCAACTGTTTTGTTTATGAGCATAGAGTAAACATAACAAAGTGGTACTCAACATGTCCTTTATGGAGTAGCAAAACATAAATGCTAGGACACCTTCAAAGTTCAAAGGGTGACTAGGTACAGGTTCCAAATAAGTTCCTAAACCTCATGCCCCATGAATGCGAGTACCTAAACCACATGCTACTCAACTTAGGTCCCAAATAAGTTCTTGTCATTGTAAGTATACATGTATCATTAAGAACCGCCAACGGGGTACCTCTTGCCCGATGATATGGAGGTACTCTTGTAAGAGCAATCTCATGCCAAAATGACAAGACAAACAGACAATGAGCATCTCAGCAATTTTTTATTTACTATGGGTATAGCTTTTTATTGCAAATGACTCATAGAATGCTCACTATGGTTTAGCTGTAAATTTCCACCATGAATGATGCATGGCTTAGATTAGCGGCCCAGGCGTTTCCCTAACTCATATACAAACTCCATGGATTTACAAGTTTCCATTTTATTTCGCACCGCTAGGCATCCATATATAAAAGAACATGACATCACCTGAATATAAGTGCAATGTTGAAAGTGTTCCCCATGAAAGCATGGTTATACAAACTCCCAACTCGCAATTTGCAAACACATAAACTTCATAAGATAGTCACAATGATCAAGTTTATTAAGTGCAAGAAAGTAAATGTGTCATCACGTTCGTGGGAGCTTTACTAACTAATATTCTCATGCCAAAATTTAATTTGGAAGATAAATAAAAACATGATGAATTATTTGAAATAGCAATAATGCTACTAGGTAGATATGGTTGACACAATTGGCAAATTTTGGTTATTCGCGGTTAGATGCACGAGTAGAGTTCATACTCAGTACAGGCAAAAGCTAGCAAAAGACTGGGAGCGACCAACTAAGAGAGCAGTAATGGCCATAATCATGCATAGCGACAAAAAATTATCAGTCAAAGAATAAAGTGATATTACAAGTCAAAAAGTAAATGATGATAGAGCCTTTGGTTGGCTGTTTATAGTCATAACATGGTATAATCATGCGTCAAGTCAACCCAATAAAGTATCAAAGGAGAATACCACAATATTATGCTTTTATGATAGAAACAACACACGATTTATTCAATGACACATTATGCACTCTCGGCCATTTGAAACAAGTCATGCTACAACAAGAAATACTAAGTATATGACAAGAATAACATCCAACATGACATGCCAAAGTCTATGCCACTGTCTAGACAAGCTTCCTTTTGCATCACTATAGGCATGAAACATTTTACTCGTCTTCAACACCAATCAATTTATTTGAAACAAATCTCATAGATGAAAATCAATAAATACCAGAGAGCTAATCATACCTAAATAAAGAAAGTCAACAAGATCTGAACAAAATACGAGTGAAAGAACAAGAGCTAAATGCAGTACTAGCAAATAAGAACACTCGCAGAATAATAAGAGCGAAAACTAGAGCGTTCTATGCAATTAAAACGGAGCGTGTCTCTCTCCCACACAAGAATGCTAAGATCCAGACATATGCTACGTACAGCAAAGAAAACAAAATAAAACCAAAAACAAAAATAAAGATGCTCCAAGAACAACACATAGTGTATGAAGCAATAAAAATGTAGCGCATAGAGAGATGGCATGTTGCTTTATTGATGAAGAGGGGATGCCTTGGGCATTTATTCGGCAAAGAGATAGTAAAATGCAAGTGATATGGATGAATATGAGTGATAATAACAAGCTGAAATAAATATGGTAGCAAGTAAGCATGCAGTATAACAGTAAATAAACGGTGATTCGATGTTTGGAAACAAGGCCTAGGAATTGTATTTTCACTAGTGGTCACTCTCAACAATAATATCATAAAGGAATATAAATATAAGCATTTCACTATGCTACTCTGAACTACTCTCCAGTTGGATAACGCACACTAATTCAAAGCGTAGGGCTGCAAAAAGCAAACCTTAAAGATGTATTCCCAAGTACACTATGGACACCCCACGCTGTCACTTTAAGCATTCATAGAAGGTACTGACACACCACAATTTTATAGAGACGTCCAACTCAAATCATAATTCAGTGAACAAGTATTCTGTGAAATATAGCCTAAGAGACCCACACGGTGCACACACTGTCATGTTTACACATGTGAGACAAGGAGTCTCCGGAGATCACATAAGTAAAGTCCACTGGAATAGCATAATGACATCTAGATTACAAAGCTCATGATCACATAAAGATCACACCATGGGAGAGAGAGATAAACCACATAGCTACCGGTAGAGCCCTCAGCCCCGGGGGAGAACTACTCACTCCTCATCATATGAGTCAGCAACGGCGATGAAGATGGCGGTGGAGTCGATGGAGATAGCTCCGGGGGCAATTCCCCGTCCCGCCAGGGTGCCGGAACAGAGAATTATGTCCCCGGATCTTGTCTGCGATGGCGGCGGAGCTATGGAAGTTTTCTTGGATGGAGGCTGATTGATTTAGGGTTTTTGCATCGAAGGGAATTTATAGGCGGAAGGGCGAGGTCGGTGGCCGCCTAGGTGGCCCACACCATGCCTAGGCGCGGGCCATGGCCAGACCGCGCCTAGGGTAGGTGTGGCCGCCATGCGCCTCCTCTTCGTCTCCCCTCTGGACCCTATCTTCGTTACGGTAAAATATTGACTTCGGCTTTTGTTTCATCCAATTCCGAGAATATTTCCTGTACAACTTTTCTGAAATACAAAACAACAGAAAATAGGGAACTTGCACTATTGCATCTTGTTAATAGGTTAGTGCCGGAAAATAAAAAAGTGCAACGAAGTATGAGTAAAACATATATGAATTGGTGTAAAACAAGCATGTATCATCAAAAATTATAGATACGTTTGTGACGTATCATGCATCCCCAAGCTTAACTCCTGCTCGTCCTCGAGTAGGTAAGTGATAACAAAAATAATTTTTGAGGTGACATGCAGCCAACATAATCTTGATCAAGTTATTGTAAAGGATTGTGAGATATAAGTACTCTAACATAGGCATGATAGATATAATTCAAAAGAACTTAGCAACTATGTTATAACATGAAGAGTAACTCAAACAAAGGATCATGAATAATAATGCATTGAAAGTAACTGTTTTGTTTATGAGCATAGAGTAAACATAACAAAGTGGTACCCAACAAAGGTGCAACGAATTATGAGCAAAACATATATGAATTGGTGTAAAACAAGCATGGATCATCAAAAATCATAGATACGTTTGCGACGTATCAGCAGGTGTCGCATACAAGGAAAATGGTGAGTCTGATGATCTTACTGAGGCTGATTTTTTTGCAGCCAGTAAGAGGAAGGGACCTAGTTGCTTCAGATGTCGCAAAATGAGCATTTTCTTAATGACTGTGAGGTGGTCTTATGTGAATGTTGTCAGAAGCCAGATCAAGCTTCAAAGGATTGCCCGCTGCATCGTGCTCTGAGACCACAGCTTGCAATGTATGGTATGGGTCATCCTGACTTGGCTTTTTGGGAGCTACCTCTGTCTAGCTCAGTTCGGCCAAGGGTAGAAAATACACATCTAGGAAGAGTGGAGGCGTCTGGTGGTTCCCTTTCTATTGCACAACTTATTTCTCATTTACAGTGGATTGTTCCAGATTCTGAATACCAATGGGAGATGTTACAAATGGAAGATAATGTCTTTAGAGTCAACTTCCCGAGTAAAATTGAGTTGGTAAGAGTGCAACATTTTGGGCGCTTTCATGTTCCTGATTCTAGCATTGTTCTTTCTTTTTATTTTTGGAAGAAAGAGGTACATCCAGTTTGGGCACCTGAAGATGTTTGGGTGCGGGTATATGGCCTTTCCCCTATTGCTCTTAATGATTATTTGGCTCTATGGGCTCTTGGGAGTGTGTTTGGCAAGACTAAAGAAATTGATAATACATTTACAAGAGAGAATAATGTTCTTCGTATGCTCGTCACTTGTTTGGATACTTCTCTTATTCCAGACTCATGGGATCTTAAAATTAAACTTGAGTTCTTTCGCCTTAGATTTGAGTTGGAGGGGGTGCAGCCTCCAACTAATGATGATGTGATTATGCCGGATTTACCCGTGATGATGGATATGAAGATTCGCAAAGTCATAATCTTGATAAAGATACTAGCTCTAATGCGGATCGTAATGCAAAAAAGGACGAAAAATGCAGAGGGTATGGACAATGACAATGGGGATCCCAAGTCACCGCCAAATTCCAAAGTGAATGCAATTGGGATGGCAGATTTGAAGAGTGCATCTATGCTTTCGTGAACAATAAAGAAGGTGTTACAATGGCTAAAAACGTATTAAGGTATGATAATGTGTTTTTTACATCGAATAATAAGTGTATAAGTCCTAAAATGTTGTTTTCTTCTTTCAGTGTTGTTGTGCATACCATTGGTGAGTGTGTACTGATGTATGCTTCAACTTCTCCTAATTTGATGCAAAATGGTGTTGCTGCTTCTATGAACGTGAAACATCATGGAACGCTACAGAAGGCAGCGAAATCGATCATGCATGCGGCTCGCGGAATGAAGCATGCAGAGATGGGCCGGGGCGTGCTGCTCTCTCCTGGCCGGGGTGTGCGGCCCAGCTTCTCCAACGCTGGTTGGAGCGGGGGGCACAACGTCGGGGCCGGGGCAGTGGGAGCTCGGCCTGGTATGCATGGCCCGAGCTGCATGCCGACTACGTCGATGACGCCCACGTCGATCGCGAATGAGGTGCCCGATTCATCTGCACCTTTTGTGGTGAATTTGAATTTTAAATCTCCAAAATGCTATACTGAGAATATGACACAGGTGGTTTCGCCGAATAAGGGTATGGTCAAAAATTCACCCTACACGCATGAGCAAATTGTGGATTTTGGAGGAATAACTGAGGACACCTCAAGGGGAGTACGGTCAAGTGGAAGGCTACGTGCTCAACCTAATGCTGATGCAACACAGCTGGAAAGGGCGATCATGATGGCTAAGAAACGTGATGAGCCACCTGTGATAGGTATGTCTAAGTCACAACCGACTTCATTGCTTTATTTTTCTGATGAGCATATTATTGATAATGCTATGGCATTGGGTGTATCTTTGGGAAACTCTTATTCGGAATCTATTGCATCGACTAGGTTTATTAAAGATTTCGAGTTCCAACATACTTTAACTTTGCTAAAAAAGGATGAAGGCAATGGAAAAGATAATAAGACCTCTACTTGCTTGGCGGTCTCTCGGGCCTCTAATCTTTGTGATGATTGGGTGGAGGACGAGGAATTAGATGGAGCTGAACCTCCTAACCTACCGCTTGATAAGGACAAAAAGTTCCGTAAAAAGAAGTCATATGATAAAAAGAATGTACGGAGAAGTAATCATATCCGAATTAAAACTTCAAAATCTTAAAATGTCGAATTTAAAGGGTTTAACGTGGAATAGTGAAGGTTTTAAAGATCCTGGAAAACATTTAGGGAGTATGGCCTTGATTTTATTGCTTTATTGGAGACATGGCGGTCTAATTTTGCAATAGCGTTCCTTAGAGAGCTCTTGACGGATAAGAATTTTGCTTGGTTTTGTCTACCGCCACATGGGAGGCCAGGGGGTATCCTTGTAGGAATTAATACTACGACATTCAAATTAAATAGAGTAGACACTGGAGATTTTTGTGTTAAACTATCTGTCAAATCTAAATCTGATGGGTTCGAGTGGTTGCTTGTGCCAGTGTATGGGGCGGCACAAGATAAACATAAACATGAGTTTCTAGCTGAATTGGTTAGGATGTGTGATTCTGAAACTTTACCAATGCTTTTAGCGGGGGATTTTAATATTTTAAGGAGACCGGAGGATAAAAGTAATGATAACTATAATCCTCGCTGGCCTTTTATCTTCAATGCAATCATCAAAAATTTGAACTTACGTGAGATTATGTTTTCTGGGAGACAATATACCTGGGCTAGCAGAAGATCAAATCCTACCTATAAAAAGTTAGATAGAGTACTTGCTAGTGTAGAATGGGAACATAAATTTCCTTTAGTCTCCATCCGGGCTTTGACTCATTCTGGATCGGATCATGCACCATTGCTGATTGACACTAATCGTCAGGCGCATATTCGAAATAAGACGCGTTTCTCATTTGAATTATCTTGGCTTGAGCTGGAGGGTTTTTATGATTTGATTGCAGCAGAATGGTCTGTAGACCCCTTGGGAAAACTCCTATTTAAACCTGGCAAAATAGGATTAGACATTTGTGGCGTTTTTTAAGGGGATGGGCAAAAAATAAGTAAAAAATATAAAAAATAAAAAGAAATACTTCTTGTCATCATTGATGCTTTGGATATTAAAGCAGAGACTATCCCATTATCAGCGGATGAGCTAAAGGATTTAAAAATGGCTAATGAGAAGTTAAATAAACTCTGCCGTGAGAACGAAATGAAATGGGCGCAAAGAGCTATGGTCAAGTATATTCAGGAAGGAGGGGATAATACTAAATACTTCCACCTAATTGCTAATGGTAAACATAGAAAAAAGAAAATTTATCAACTAGAGCAAGATGAAGGTACTATTGTGGGAGATGACAATCTAAAGTTTACATCACGGAATACTATAAAAAACTTTTTGTAGAACCTGATCCTAATTTTGTTGTTCTGTATGAAGATAGAGTTGAGGATATTCCGCAATTGTTTGCGAATGAGAATAGCTTTTTAATTGGGGATTTTTCAATGGAGGAGGTCCGTAAGGCTGTTTTTCAGATGGAACACAACAAATCTTCGAGCCCTGATGGCTTCCCCGGCTGAGTTTTATTAGCACTTTTGGGAAGTGATCAAGACTGACTTGATGACATTATTTGAGTGCTTTGAAAAGGGGGTCTGCCTTGGTATAAACTCAATTTTGGAGTTATAACTCTCCTCCCTAAAAAGGAAAACGCTACACAGATTCAACAATATAGGCCTATTTGTTTGTTCAATGTTAGCTTCAATTTCTTTACTAAAGTGGCGACAAACCGTGTTTCTGATGTAGCACAGAAAGTCATTAGACCAACACAGACTGCGTTTATTCCAGGGAGACATATATTAGAAGGGGTGGTGGTTCTTCATGAGACTATACATGAGTTGCATAGGGAAAAACTTGATGGGGTAATCTATAAAATTGATTTTGAAAAGGCATATGATAAGGTAAAATGACCATTCCTGCAATAAGTTTTACGTATGAACGGTTTTGATCCAGTTTGGTGTGATAGAATAAAACATTATGTGCAAGGCGGGAGTGTGGGGATTAGGGCCAATGGTGATATTGGTCATAATTTCCAAACTAGAAAAGGATTGAGGCAAGGTGATCCTTTATCTCCGATTCTTTCTAATATAGTTGATGATATGTTAGCAATTCTTATTGCGCATGCTAAGGAGGATGGTAAAATTGGGGGTTTGATACCACATTTAATTGACGGAGGAATTTCAATACTGCAATATGTTGATGATACAATCTTGTTTATGGAACATGATACTGCAAAAGCTATTAATATAAATTTAATCTTGTGTATCTTCGAACAGTTATCTGGACTCAAAATCAACTTTCATAAAAGTAATTTCAATACTTCAATATAAAAATATTTTTGGGTGCGAATCTGGATCATTACCTTTTAAATATTTGGGTATTCATATACACCATAGGATGCTCCGAAATACGGAGTGGAATCCCATTGAATGTCACTTTGCATCTAAATTAGGTTGTTGGCGTAACAAAATGCTATCATATGGGGATAGGTTGGTTTTGATCAACTCTGTACTCACATGTTTACCTATGTTTATGCTTTCCTTTTTGGAAATCCCAGTTGGGGTAAGGAAGCAACTAGAATTTTGTCGATCTAATTTCTTTTAGAAATCTGATGAAAATAAGAAGAAATATAGATTATCGAAATGGAATATCATTTGTAGGCCTAAGGATCAAGGGGGGCTTGGAATTGAGGTACTTAGTTAAAGAACAAATGTCTACTTAGCAAATATGGTTGATTAAACTCCTTTCTGAGGTGGATATGTGGCAGCAATTGCTAGTTTATAAATACATAAAAAACAAAACGCTGGCACAAGTTGAAGTAAAACCAACAGACTCACCCTTTTGGAAAGGACTCATGGATGTAAAGAATGAGTTCTTTAAAAGAGGATATTTCAAAATAAGTGATGGGACAAGTGTGAGGTTCTGAGAGGATGTTTGATGGGAGATTTGTCTCCTTCCCAACAATATCCGGCGCTTAATAATATTTTGCAACATAAAAATGTTTTAGTATCAACAGTATCTGCAACTGTGCCTATAAATATTTCTTTTAGGAGAGGTTTGAATGATAATAAATGGTTGCAATGGATGCACTTATGTTAGTACGTCTCAAACATATCTATAATTTCTTAAGTTCCATGCTAGTTCTATGACAATACTCACATGTTTTATATACACTTTACATCATTTTGATGCATTTTCCGGTACTAACATATTAACAAGATACCGAAGCGTCAGTTCCTGTTTTCTGCTGTTTTTGGTTTCAGAAATCCTACACAGGAAATATTCTCGGAATTGGACGAAACAAAAGCCCACGGTCTTATTTTCCACGGAGCCTTCCAGAAGTCCGAAGAGGAGACGAAGAGGGGCGACGAGGCGGCCACACCATAGGGGGGCGCGGCCCCACCCCTGGCCGCGCCGCCTTATGGGGTGGGCCCCTCGAGCATTCCCCGACTCTGCCCCTTCTCCTATATAATCTCTCGGTCGTGAAAACCCTAGTACCGAGAGCCACGATACGAGAAAAGTTCCAGAGATGCCACCACCGTCAACCTCATCTCGGGAGGTTCTGAAGATCGCCTCCGGCACCCTGCCGGAGAGGGGAATCATCACCGGAGGGCTCGACATCACCGTTCCCGCCTCCGGACTGATGCGTGAGTAGTTCATCCTTGGACTATGGGTCCATAGCAGTAGCTAGATGGTTGTCTTATCCTCATATGCTATCATGTTTAAATCTTGTGAGCTGCCTATCATGATCAAGATCATCTATTTGTAATGCTACATGTTGTGTTTGTTGGGATCCGATGAATATGGAATACTATGTCAAGTTGATTAATGATCTATCATATATGTGTTGTTTATGATCTTGCATGCTCTCCGTTGCTAGTAGAGGCTCTGGCCAAGTTGATACTTGTGACTCCAAGAGGGAGTATTTATGTTCGATAGTGGGTTCATGCCTCCATTGAATGCGGGACGATGACGGAAAGTTCTAAGGGTGTGGATGTGTTGTTGCCACTAGGGATAAAACATCAATGCTTTGTCTAAGGATATTTGTATTGTTTACATTACGCATAGTACTTAATGCAATTGTCTGTTGTTTGCAACTTAATACTGGAAGGGGTGCGGATGCTAACCCGAAGGTGGACTTTTTAGGCATAGATGCATGCTGGATAGCGGTTGATACGTCTCCGACGTATCGATAATTTCTTATGTTTGTTGGGGGGATGACCCCCGGTATGCCAAAGGCATGCCAAACCGGATGGTTTGAGCCATCAAGATACCGGTTTAATGTTCGTACCGGAACTTAAGGATAAGGGTTTAGCTAAGTGGAGCTAAGCCGGTACCCCCAAGAGGGGTATACCGGAACCGGGTAAGAAGATACCGGACCTCCGGAAGGACGAGCAGGTCGGCAGGACTGGTCAAAGATTCTCTCCAGAACTAGAAGACAAAGGTGAGCTAAGCAAAGTAACTTTAGACGAAGGGCTGACGATAAAGAGAAGGATGACGGTCAAAGAAGCCGGAGGACGTCGGCGCCTCGATTAAAGAGGACTCCGGTGTCATCTATGATTAAAGTAGCTTTGTAAAGTAGTTTGTCTAGTCAAAGATGCCATTAGGGTTTCTTCCGAGTGTAAGCCACCCTCTCCCCTATATAAGGAGAGGGGTACAGCCTCCTACAGGCGCGAGACCACAGAGAGATCAGTGAACAGAACTTGTAACCATGTTGAGATCAATGAAGCTAGCGATCTAGTAAAGAGTTCTTCCTCTTGTCTCTCTTCTTGTGTACCGACCTTTGGTTGTGTTCTTGAGGAAAGCATCCGGAAGTTCTTCCCATCTAATCGCAAACCCTCCCCCGAATCCTCTAGCGTCCATTCGGCCCCAACTTAAGCCATCCTATGGCATCTGTTTGTTCACCACGACGACAGTTGGCGCCCACCGTGGGGCATGAAGTGGCGCATGCTGGAATACATATTCGGGCGGGCCTCCTCGAGTTCGCCGGCGAGCGGACAGTGTCTGCGCTCGTCCAGAGCTTCTACTCCATCGACTTGATCAACGACAACGCGGGCTGCTTCGCCAACGGCGGCATCTTCCCCAAGAACGGCCGCATCATCGAGTTCGGCAGCCACCGCGTCTACTTCGGCACCGTCCCCGTGCGCCAGCGCCTCTCGCCGGTGCTGGTGGCACCGGACCCGCCAAGGTGGCTTTGTGCAGGCCGCGCCACCGGAAGCGTCGAGGTGATGATGGCTGACGTAGCCGGCGCGGGCAAGGAGGCTGCGGACGAAGTTGCTGGTCGTGCGGCTGCAACCCGTGCGGCCAAGCCACCGCTGGAGCGCGACACCGGCGCGCCGGGAGCATCTTCCGCACCACCGGCAACACCTCTCCAGGCGGCGATGAACGCGCTGGCAACCCCCATCGCGCAGAACATCGACCCGGCAACGGCTCAGGCGGAGCTGGAGGCGCAGCGCCAGAAGATACTCGAGAGCGGCAAAGACGTCGTCAAGGCGCAGCGCGAGCTGAACCTAACCGTACGTGAGTATAACGCTGCCCATGGCTTTGCTTCTGTTAGCGCTCATGCTGCTAGGATACCGGAAAACCGGCTTAAAGCTCGCAATCTAGATCAGGATTTGCGTAAGGAAGTTCTTACCGGCAAGAGTACCTCTGCATCTGCTAGCATTATAGAGAAACCTAAGTACAGTAGCCCGGATAAAACCATAAAAGCTGCTAAGGCTGCTGTAGATCTGTGTGATTCGCTTACCGGAGAAGCTCTGGCAAAACAGCAAGAGCGTGTCAGAGAGCTGCTAGATACTGTAGAGCAGCAGAACGCTGAGCAGCTGGCTAAGCTGAACAAGGCTATAGCCTCGAAATCCGCGCGTTCAACAAAGAATGCCGGAAGCAAGTCCCATGGGCAGGCCTCGTCCCCCCATCCGGACAAAAGAAGAGAAAAAGAAGTAAATGCACGGCAGATGACTGTGTACGATCCGGTCCTAGCCGGTAAACAGAAAGCCGGGCAACACGATGCCGGTAGAAAAAGCCAAGGGGCAGAGCGAGGCTACGCCAAGGAAGGCTATGCCGGAAACAATCATGCCGGTAGACATGAAACCGGGCAAAACTATCCGGCTGCAAGGGCAGCATACGATGAGGAGGAGATGCCTCCACCAAGGTACCGGCAGGCAAGGGCCGCGGCAACAGAACATTACGATGAAGCTGATTCAACAAGACTCACCGCTTACCGGAAACCGCTGGGAGAGCGGTTGGGAGAAAGAAACTTACCGGAACGGGATGCGAGGCACCGTCTGGACAGAGTATACCTGTCGGAGATGATTGAGGCAGAAGGTCCTCCGGGTCCAAAGTGTTTTGGCCCAAGGATCATGAAAGAACCACCACCAGTTCGCAACTTTCAGTTGCCCCGTGACACCAAAACATACGATGGCACCACTAAGCCGGAAGACTGGCTCGCGGATTATGTGACCGCGGTATACGTTGCTGGTGGCGGAGGAGTTATAGCTGGAGGAGGAAACCGGCGTTGGGCCGTGAGAATTGTGCCGACGTTCCTAGTAGGACCGGCAAGAATCTGGCTGAACAACTTGCCGGAAGGAAGCATAAATGGCTGGTTGGATTTTGAGGAAGCTTTTGTGAGCAACTTCAGCAGCACCTACAGAAGGCCAAACAGGCCTCAGCAGCTCGCTCTGTGCCTGCAGCGCCCGCAAGAAACAGATCGGGATTACCTGACCCGGTGGAACTCCACCAGAAATTCTTGTGAAGGAGTGATAGAGGCACAGGCCATCGCTTGGTTTAGCCAAGGATGCCGGCGAGGTTCGCCTTTGTGGCAAAGGCTGCAGAGGAACATGCCAACAACGTTGGCGGAGATGATGCGTGTGGCGGATAACTACGCGTTGGGAGACCCAATGCAACCGGCGATACAAGCTGAGCCGGAACAATCAAACCCGCCTCAACAAGCGAGTATCGGGACAACCGGAACAACAAGAGGAGGGAAGATTTCCCGGATCGAAGGTATGGCTCGCAGCAAGTTGCTGCTGTGCAGGAAAACTCTGATGCCAGCGGCAGCCAGAGGCAAAGAACCGGATCGCAGCCATGGGCTGGTCCTAAGAAACAGTGGGTAGAAAAGAAACCCTGGGCCAGAAAAAGAACTGGCAGGAACCCGCGAAGTACACCATGGAAGCTGCCATGGATCAACCCTGCCCGTGGCACACGCCGAATCCGGCTCACCCGTCGAACCACCTGACAAAAGATTGTACCTGGACCAAGTACTTGATGCAAAAGGGGGCGGTAAAAGACACCCAAGGGCAAGGAGGCAATGCAATGATGCCGCCGCCGGACATGCCGCGACAGCAGCAGCTACCACCACCACCACCGCTTACCGGGGCAAACGCCTTACCGGTACACCCTCAGCAAAACAGGCAGCAATATCAGCAAGTCAATCAGGTGGAAGAAGGCTACGGCCAACCGCCTCCACCGACACCCTTGGGCCGGAACGTTTATAAGGACCCTGATGTGTGCTGTGTCGTGTTCGTAACCGAGCCGACAGACAAGCAAAGCCTGCGCCGTCGTTCCATGGAGGTGAACGCGGTGATGCCGGCAGTGCCAAAATACATGCCCTGGTCAGAGCAGGAACTCTCGTGGTCATACCGGGATCATCCTAAAATCATGCCGAACCCGGGTGGCTACGCTCTCGTGGTGGACCCAATCATGAAGGGGCCCACGACTCGTGTCAAGTTCAGCAAGGTGCTGATAGACAATGGGAGCAGCATAAACATAATGTACAAGCACACCATGCATACCCTGGGCATAACAGAGAACATGCTTCAGCCCACGCACACGACGTTCCATGGAATTGTTCCGGGTTTGTCCTGCGCACCGGTTGGAAAAGTTCGGGTGGATGTGTCGTTTGGAGGACGCGACAATTGCCGGGTTGAAAACCTTGAGTTTGAGGTGGTGGACTTAGATAGTCCGTACCATGCTTTGCTGGGGAGACCGGCGCTGGCGGCCTTCATGGCCTCGACCCACACGGCGTATCTCAAGATGAAGATGCCGGCACCTCGTGGACCTCTGACTGTGGTGGGAAACTACAAGATCTCGCTGGAAACAGCGTCTGCCGGATCGAACCTAGCGGAATCGCTGGTGATCGCGGAGGAAAAAAGAAGAATGCAAACCGCAGTTGCGCTGGCTCAGTCCTCACAGTTGAGCTTAGCGGCAATGAGTGCAAGTCTGAGCGCTCCGGCGTTCAAACCAACAAAGGAAACAAAGGACATCGTGCTGGACCCGGCTTTCCCTGAGCGTACCGTTCGTATCGGTGCCGGCCTCAGTGAAGCATAGGAAAGCGCGCTCGTCAGCTTCCTCCGTGAGAATCGGAATATCTTTGCCTGGTCTACTGATGACTTGGTAGGTGTTCCGAGGGAGCTGGCTGAGCACTCTCTAAACGTTCGGAAAGATGCCAAGCCGGTGCGACAGCCATTGCGCCGGTTCGCTGAAGATAGGAGGAAGATTATCGGAGAAGAGGTGACGAAGATGCTGGTTGCCGGTTTCATCGTGGAGGTCACGCATACTGAGTGGCTGGCCAACCCGGTAATGGTTGAAAAGAAGAAAGATGAGAACCTGGAGGCAAAGGCTCCGAAGGTGTGGCGCATGTGCATCGACTACACCAACCTCAACAAGGCTTGCCCAAGAGACCCTTTTCCTTTACCGCGGATCGATCAAGTGATTGATTCCACCGCCGGGTGTGAGTTGTTGTATTTCCTGGATGCGTACTCCGGTTTCCACCAAATCCCCTTGAAAAAGGAAGATCAAATAAAAACTGCGTTCATTACCCCGCACGGGGCTTACTGCTATATCACTATGCCTTTCGGTTTGCGCAACGCTGGTGCAACGTACCAGCGCTGCATGCAAAAATGCTTGTTTGATCAAATCGGAAAGAATGTGCAGGTGTATGTGGATGACATCGTGATAAAAACTAAGGTAAAAGATACCCTAATCGATGATATCCGGCAAACGTTTGATAACCTAAGAAGGTTCCGGATGAAACTCAATCCGGCAAAATGCACTTTCGGTGTCCCTGCCGGCAAGCTGCTGGGTTTCCTTGTCTCAAGCCGAGGCATTGAGGTCAATCCGGTAAAGATCCGGGCAATCGAGAGAATGACGGTACCACAAGATCTGAAGGACATACAAAAGTTCACCGGAAGCTTAGCATCGCTAAGCCGGTTCATAAGCAGGTTAGGAGCAAAGGCCTTGCCGCTATATGCTCTAATGAGAAAATCCGATAAATTCGTCTGGACCCCTCAGGCAGACGCGGCGTTCAAGGAACTGAAAACAATGTTAGCTACTGCGCCAATATTGGCTTCGCCATTGGAAAGAGAACCGATGTTGTTATACATAGCAGCAACCAACCGGGTCGTGAGTGTTGTTGTGGTAGTAGAAAGAGAAGAGGAAGGAAAAACCGTCCAGAGGCCGGTATACTACCTGAGCGAGGTGCTCTCCCTCTCAAAGCAAAACTACCTGCACTTCCAGAAAATGACCTATGGCGTGTTTATGGCCGCCACCAAGCTCAAGCACTATTTTGAAGAACATCCTATGAAGGTGGTGAGTGAAGCGCCCATCTCCGATATCATGTGCAACAAGGACGCTAGCGGCAGGATTGCGAAGTGGGCAATACAGATATCACCGTATGTTCCGGTGTACGAAAGAAGGGATGCCATCAAATCGCAAGCTTTAGCTGATTTTTTGGTCGATTGGGCGGAAATGCAATACAAGCCCCCGGATCAAAGACTGGAATACTGGAAGATGCACTTTGATGGATCCAAGCTCAAGGAGGGTCTAGGTGCCGGTGTGGTGCTAACCTCACCAAGGGGAGATCATCTCCGGTATGTTTTACAAGTGCATTTCAGGGCATCAAACAATGTCGCTGAATATGAGGCCTTGATCCATGGGCTTAAAGTCGCAAAAGAAATCGGTGCACACCGGATCATTTGCTATGGAGACTCAGACCTTGTGGTGCAGCGGTGTTACGGGACTCGGGACGCAAAAGATGCCAACATGGCCTCGTACCGGTTTCACGTGCAAAAGATTGCCGGCTTCTTCGAGGGCTGTGAATTTCACCATGTACCGCGTGCAGAAAATGAAGCTGCGGATGCTTTGTCCAAGATAGGCTCATCCCGACAAGAAATTCCTCCCGGAATAGCCTTGGCACACCTGAGAGTACCATCAATCAAGCCAAGTCCAGAGTCGGAATCAATTTTCGTACCGGAGTCACACATTGTACCAATGGATATCGACGAAGGAAACCCGGGGACTGTTCCGGTAAGCTCGGGGACTGTTCCGGTAAGATCGAACGCTGCCGCGCCGGTACCGGAAGAAACGATGCTGGTAGATAGCATGGACATAGACGTACCGGTATTCCTGGTTCGGGAGACTCCGTCCTGGGTTAATCCTATTAAGGAATTCCTGATCAACGGCACCTTGCCGGCTGACGAAAATGAATCAAGGAGAATCCAAAGAAGGTCCAAGGCATATACGTTCATCAACGGTGAAGTGTACAAGAGAAGCGTTACCGGTGTCCTTCAAAGATGTGTGGAACCGGAAGAAGGGAAAGAAATGCTTGAGGAAATTCACCAAGGGGAATGTGGGCATCATGCCTCATCAAGGGCGCTGGTAGCAAAAGTATTTCGGCATGGGTTTTACTGGCCCACTGCTTTGGAGAACGCTGAGGATTTGGTAAGAAAATGCAACGGGTGCCAGAGGTACGCCAAGCAAAATCATACCCCAGCGTCCGGTTTAAAGACAATACCATTAACATGGCCGTTCGCCGTTTGGTGCCTTGACATGGTTGGCCCATTCAAGACTGCAAGAAGCAGCATGACCCACATCTTGGTTATGGTGGATAAATTCACCAAGTGGGTAGAAGTGAAACCTGTCGCAAAATGTGATGGACACACAGCAGTGAAGTTCTTAAAAGATGTCATTTTGCGGTATGGATACCCGCACAGCATTATTACTGACAATGGAACCAACTTTGCTCAAGGTGAGTTCAAAAGATTTTGTGAGGATAAGAACATCCGGTTGGATTTGTGCTCGGTGGCACACCCACAAGGCAACGGCCAAGTGGAAAGAATGAATGCTTTGGTACTCTCCGGTATCAAACCCAGACTCATTGACGCAGGGGAAAAATCACCAGGGTGTTGGCTTGATGAGATACCATCAGTGCTGTGGAGTATAAGAACAACTCCAAACCGGTCTACCGGATACACTCCGTTCTTCATGGTTTATGGAGCAGAAGCGGTCATACCAACCGACATCATTCATGACTCACCAAGAGTACAGCTCTATACTGAGCAAGAGGTCAAAGAGGCCAGAGAAAATGATGTGGACTTGCTAGAAGAAGCAAGAGAGCTAGCTTTGGCAAGAACAGCCATTTACCAGCAAAACCTCAGACGCTATCATGACCGGAAAGTTAATCCAAGAGTTTTCCGGGAAGGAGATCTTGTGCTTCGCCTAGTGCAGCGCACTGAAGGCCGGCATAAGCTCTTGCCACCATGGGAAGGTCCCTTCATTGTAAGCAAGGTGCTTCACAATGATGCATACTACTTGATTGATGCACATGAATGGAAAGAAGGAAAGGCGGACAAGTCCGGAGAGGAGAGCAAGCGTCCATGGAACATAGCTCTGTTGCGTCCTTTCTACTCTTGAAGTGGTGGTGTAGGAAGTTCCTTTTTTGTACCTTATATGCTATGAATAAAATATGCCGGAACATTGAATGAGTCTCGGGGACTACCCCAATAAGATTGCATGTAACTTGTCTATTTTTTCAGTTTACCGGTTGCTTATTGAACGATTTTTCTTTCCGGTTTACTAGTGTGCTAAACCCTACCGGAGTCTTCGACTCTGCTGCTGTCCGCAACCCGGCTTCATGGCAAGCAAGATAAACCGGTAGGGGATAAGCACATGAACTGCGGAGAGGGAGAGCAGGAAAGAACAATCCGGAAAATTTAACCCCGGTTAACCCGGTTTTTTGCAAAATTTCGAAGTTATTTCTAAGTTCAAGAAAATGCTTGTTTGGTGAAAGAACCTTGTGCTCATACGCCAAAGAACGCCCAGAGAAGGCAGGCAAAGACAAGGCAAAAGAACCAAGTGTGCATCAAATTGAATGCAGAAACAATTTGGAAATCTTTGCAGTGCAGGATAAAAGCAGAACCAAACGCAAAAATGCTAAGGCAAACCCAAAATAATTAGCCACCGGTATAACTTACCGGCATAAAATGTTGTACGGCAACCACAAGCAGACTTAAGTTTTACATCATAAGCCCCGGCATACCGGGGCAGAATTTAACAGAACATTGTTCTAAGCCACGCAGGGCCAAACAGCACGGCAAGGTAAATTGTAAGACAGGTAATCAGGCAGCAGGGGCTTCCGGAGGAGCGTCGCCAGTACCAGCATCGTCAAGAGGCTCCTCCTCGGCTTCATCCTCTTCCTCATCAAGATAATCTTGAACGTCAGGAGGGGGAGGGATGAAGGTGCGCATCTCGGCGTACTCCGCGATATGGTATGCACAATCCTGCCGCTTAGCGGTGAGAATCGGGTCCAAATCGGTTTCCGCGCCTTCGCGCACTCCGGTGAGGGCACCCAGGTCGAGCTCCGGGTACCAGGAACAAGCGACGCGGAGGGCAGAATCTGCTCCCGGCGCGGGCAGCGAGCACCGCCACTCGCGGATCCTTTTGCCGGCGCCCTTGAGACGGTCGCTGATAAGGGAGAAGGTATCAGGCACCTCTTCGCCAGGCCACAGGGTCCTGAAGAGCTGGGTAGCTACATCAGTAATGTCAGAAAGATTGCGATCTATGGCGCGCATGTGAGACACCCGCGCGTTGAGCGCGACCAGATGGTCATTGGGCGTCCATGCCACGGCAAGATCCGCTTGGCCTTGGTCCTTGCGGCGCGCGTCAACCTTCTTGACAGCATATTTCTGTGAGTCCGGAAAGAGGCCTGTGCGAAGAAAAAAGAAAGCTAAGGAAAAGAATCCGGAAGAAAAAGAGACCGGAAGAAAAGATAGCGAAAAGAAAATGGGAACGGAGGAAAAAAAGGCTCGTATGCAGTAGTCAAAGTATATAAACGAAAAGAACTCACGGTAGGCAAGTGCGTCAGTCTGCAGGATCAGCTGGTTGCACTCTTTGTGCTCCTCCTCCAGCCGCGCGGCTTTCTCCTCAGCACCCTTCCGGGCCTTGGCCAGCTCCTCCAGCTCCGCCAGCAGCACCACGTTGGAATTACCGGCGTCCTCCAGAGCCTCCTCCATCTTGGCCGCTGCATCAGCTGCAGCGGCTTCGAGGGCCTTGGCATGGTCAAGCCCCAGTTGGATGAGCTGGGCCTTGAGCTCCCGGTGGCTGGTCTTGAGGGCGCTCAGCTCCTCCTGATGCTGCCGGATGAGCTGGTCCTTCTCCACTGCAACCCGGAAAAGAAGATGTTAACAAGGTTATGCTAATAAACATGAGAAGAAAATCAAGTTAACAGGAGAAAGGAGAAAAGTTATACGTTGGGCGGTGGCGAGCTGCTCCTTGAGAGCGTTAATGGAAGCTTCCGGGATCACTGTTAAGCAGAAATTGCGAATGTTAGGGGGGAAAAAGGTTTCCGGTAAGAAAGATGCCGGTAGAGCAAAAACTTACCTTGGCACTTATCGTGCGCCTCAGCGAGCTCCCGATGCTCCCATAAGAGCTCCTCAAAGAGGGCCTTCCGAGCGTCAGCCGTGAGCTGTTCAAGAAAAGAGGTTAGTAAAGTTTTGCGCTAAGAACAAGGTTCTTAACCCGAAACTCGGGATCGGCGAGTGCCGGTTTTGCGCTAAGTTTTTAAGTTAAGTTTTGCGCTAAGAACAAGGTTCTTAACCCGAAACTCGGGGATCGGCAGTGCCGGTTTTGCGCTAAGTTTTTAAGTTAAGTTTTGCGCTAAGAACAAGGTTCTTAACCCGAAACTCGGGATCGGCGAGTGCCGGTTTTGCGCTAAGTTTTTAAGTTAAGTTTTGCGCTAAGAACAAGGTTCTTAACCCGAAACTCGGGGATCGGCAGTGCCGGTTTTGCGCTAAGTTTTTAAGTTAAGTTTTGCGCTAAGAACAAGGTTCTTGACCCGAAACTCGGGGACTGGCAGTGCCGGTTTTGCGCTAAGTTTTTAAGTTAAGTTTGGCGCTAAGAACAAGGTTCTTAACCCGAAACTCGGGGACTGGCAGTGCCGGTTTCACGCTAAGTTTTCAAGTTAAGTTTTGCGCTAAAAGCTGCGCTCTCACCACAAAACTCGGGGACTGGGAAGATAGACAAGAGAGAAACCGGCATGAAACTAAGGAAACGATAAAACAAAGCCGGAAATGAAGAAACCGGTAAAGATTGAGAAAAGTTAGAAAAACGTACCATCAAGTTGTTCGTGGCATCATACCACGCGCTGTCGAGCTCTTTCACGGCGCTGCGGAGCCGCATGAAGTGCTCCTCGGACGACCGGTCCCCAACTGGATCAGGTGCCGGCAGCCTGTCCTTGCCCAAGCCGCGGGTCGCCGGAGTCATATCCGCGGCGTTCCACTTCCGGGCGTACGGCGAGGAGATGCCCCAAGTCCCGGCCTCGGCGTTGGAACTCAGTTATACGGCCAAGAAGACCGGTGGCCTTCGTGGCGGTATCCCTGGCGGCCTTGGAGACGTGCAGCACCAGAGGCTGCTGACCGCCAGAAGGGGCACTGGAGGCCGTCGCCTTCCCCTTGATAAGCTTGGAGGTCTTGGGCGGCGGCGCGCTAGGAGCGGCCCCGAGAGGTTTGGCGCGAGGAGCACCTGGCGGCGGCATAAGGATGGTTCGTGGAGACTGGGGAGCGCTGGGCGCATCACCCGGCTTGGGACCTTCCGGCGCGGAAGATTCCGGCGCGGAAGTTGTTGTCTTTTCAAGGACGGGAGGAGCTGGAGGCTCCGCCCGCCCGACAGCTTCTTCTTCTTCTCCGGCGCCGATGTTGCTGGCGCCGGTATCCTGGGTCTCTGGAGGGAAGGAAGGATCCTCCTCCGTGCGGTGATCTGATGATGAAGGGGCCGCACGCCCCGAATTTGTTGTGCCCCCCGAAAGGGAGGCAGAGGTGTTGCCGGCACCAGGTGGTGCCGGGCTTGAGCGAGGAGGAGGGGTTGAAGTCCTTGCGGAGTCTTCAGAGCCCGATTGTCTTGGGCCAAGCTTGAGCGCAGGGCTGAGAAAAAGAGAGAAAGACGGTTGGAAAAGAGAAACCGGACAAAGACTTACCCGGAAAATGAAAAACTTACCCGGAAGAAGTTGGCATCGCTTTGCGCCCATAGCGACGCATGCCCACCTGCTTCTCCCCCACGGGCTCGGTCCGGAAGCGCTTGGAGGGAGGGGCCTGGCTGCCACCGGCATCAGATGCCGGCTGCTTGTTCTTTTGGCCCTGGGCCATGAGTTTGTCCACAAACTCAGAGCCCGCCTCGGCACGCAGGGGCGGCACGCGCTCATGGATCTATGGATTGAATATGGCTAAGAAACAGGTTGCAGGAAAGCGATAACGGAAAGGTAAAAGAAACCGGAAAAGAAAATACCTCAAGCATGCTCAGGTCATCTGAAGACCCGGTTGGCTTTGGCGGAGACCGGCCAAGGTGCGCAGCTGGGGTCTTGCCCATCTTCAGATCCTTCCAGAAGATGTAGGGATCTGGGTCGAAGGAGTCAAGGGCGCGTTTCTGGCAAGGTCCTCGCCGCTCTGCTTCGATGAGGGGGAAGCGGTCCTTGGCCTGAGATATGAAAAAAGAAGATTAGCAAGAGCAAAAAGCTACCGGCCAAGAACAACCCCAATCGCATAATCCCTTACTTCTTGGGTCGGAGGGTTAGTAGTGCTGAGAGGAAGGAGGCCCCATTCCCAGTCAAATGGCATAGCAGTTTGGCAAATCTGCTTTGCCTTGCGAACGACGTCCTTCTTGCTAAGCGGACGGCCTGTGATCTTGGTAGGATCGCTTGGGCCGTACATCTCGCTCATCCTATGCGCACGGCGCTTCAGAGGAAGCACCCGGCGTGAAATAAACGCGCGGATGATATCATCCGAGCAAATGTTGGTCTCCTTCTTCAAAGAAGCCAAGAAGCGTACCACCCGGCTGGTTTCAGCATGATCAGTCTTCGGGTTATAACTCCAGTTGGTTCTGCTGGGAGGCCCCGCTTGGAAAGGAGGAAGATCGATAAGATCGGCGCGGCCGCTGTTCTTCACGTAGAAGAAGGTCCCTTGCCATAGCCGGCATGACTCGAGACCGGAAAACTTAAAAAAGGGGCTCCCTTGACGGGAGCCGATGATGCAAGACCCGCATTGAACGGGGGGTTTGGGTTTAGGAATATCATTGCCCTGAACGGAATTGATCCGAAGAGCAAAGAAGCGGGCAAACGTCTCACGAGTGGGACGAATGCCGATATAGGCCTCCATGAAGGTGGCGTAGCAAGAGAGGTAGAAGATGGCGTTGCCAGGGAGATGGTGAGGTTGGAGTTTGTAGAAATCTAAAAACTCACGGAAGAAAGGGGAGGCAGGAAGGCCGAAGCCGCTCAAAGTGAGCAAGGAAAACAACATATTCATCGGGCTCAGGGTCCGGTTCGATTTCGTCGTCGGGAATCCGGCAAGAAACTCCTTCCGGAATCCGTCGAGACCGGTACAACCAATCGATCTCATACTCAGTGACACTGGAGCCCATCCAGGCTCCGCGGGTGATTGGGGAAGGCTCAGCGCCGGATGATTGGCTGGAGCTACCGGATGCTTCGCCAGAACTACTCGCTTCTTGGCTACCGGAAGCTTGGCTAAAGCTACCGGATTCTAGAGGGCCACCGGATTCTTGGTGGCTACCGGATCCCTGCTGGTTGCCGGAATCGGTCTCCATCGGATCTGGAGCGGTGGATCCACCGGGAGATTGTCTACGGTGTCTAACGGAAGGGGAAGAAGAAGAAGATGCGGAGGAGGATTCGTCAGACATTGAATGGGAAGGTGAAAAAACAGAAATCCCACACTTGGACCCCGCGTGAAGATCTACGAGTAAGAAGAAAACCAAAGAAAAAGAGGAAATAAGAACACCGTAGACCCAAGATCTGAATAGCAAGCAAACAGCGAGCAAAGCAAGATTGGTACCAACCTGGAGCGGCGCAGTCGCAGAGGAAGGTGTTCGCCGGTGCTGGAGCGGACCTGCGGTCGCCGACGAGCTCCGTCGACGGCGAGGCGGAGAAGCTCGCGAAGAAGCGTGAATGCAGCGGGCGCGGTGGAACTGCTGCTAGAGCTTCCCGCACAGCGAAGTCCGGCGGAGGCACGGCGTAAGTTCGTCGGGCGCCGGAGTTGGAGCAAGCGACGGCGGACGAAGAGCGGCGGAGGCGCAGAGGCGAGGAGCACTGTGCGCGAAGGAAGAGGAATGCGAAGAAGAGGAAGAAGAAGGAGCAATTGTGCTTATAAAGGAGAGAGAAGATGGGCTGAAAACCGCTGGGCCGCGGCGGTTCGCCTCGCGGGCCGCGACGGTTCGAGCCACGGGCCACCACGTGGCAAAGAGATACACGCGAGAAGAGAGGAGGCCACACGGAGGAGCACACGAGATCCAGAGCAGTTAGTGGGATCCGCAGTGGTGCATTAAATGGGCGCGCGGGAGTCGAAGCGAAGTGACAACTGACACTGCCACGACAGTCACAGTGCGCATGTCACTGACAGGCGCGGGGCCCAAAATATTCTCGACACCGCCGAGGAAGTATTAAATGACCATAGATGTCGGAGGATAAGACACCGGATAATACCTTAAGAGAAAAGATAGCGTTGATCTGGGCAAAGATGCCGGATCCAAGTCTAAGGACGGATGGATTAAACCGGTATCCTAAAAAGAAAAGAACCTGGCATTGTCTGTTGGATAAGATCCGCCAGACTATACCAGCTTCGGGGACTAATGTTGGGGGGATGACCCCCGGTATGCCAAAGGCATGCCAAACCGGATGGTTTGAGCCATCAAGATACCGGTTTAATGTTCGTACCGGAACTTAAGGATAAGGGTTTAGCTAAGTGGAGCTAAGCCGGTACCCCCAAGAGGGGTATACCGGAACCAGGTAAGAAGATACCGGACCTCCGGAAGGACGAGCAGGTCGGCAGGACTGGTCAAAGATTCTCTCCAGAACTAGAAGACAAAGATGAGCTAAGCAAAGTAACTTTAGACGAAGGGCTGACGATAAAGAGAAGGATGACGGTCAAAGAAGCCGGAGGACGTCAGCGCCCCTGATTAAAGAGGACTCCGGTGTCATCTATGATTAAAGTAGCTTTGTAAAGTAGTTTGTCTAGTCAAAGATGCCATTAGGGTTTCTTCCAGTGTAAGCCACCCTCTCCCCTATATAAGGAGAGGGGGTACAGCCTCCTACAGGCGTGAGACCACAGAGAGATCAGTGAACAGAACTTGTAACCATGTTGAGATCAATGAAGCTAGCGATCTAGTAAAGAGTTCTTCCTCTTGTCTCTCTTCTTGTGTACCGACCTTTGGTTGTGTTCTTGAGGAAAGCATCCGGAAGTTCTTCCCATCTAATCGCAAACCCTCCCCCGAATCCTCTAGCGTCCATTCGGCCCCAACTTAAGCCATCCTATGGCATCTGTTTGTTCACCACGACGACAATGTTCCATGCCACATTATTGATGATATCTACATGTTATATGCACATTTTATGTCATATTTATGCGTTTTCTGGAACTAACCTATTGACGAGATGCCGAAGGGCCAGTTCCTGTTTTCTGCTGTTTTTGGTTTCAGAAATCCTAGTAACGAAATATTCTCGGAATTGGACGAAATCAACGCCCAGGTTCCTATTTTGCCTGGAAGCATCCAGAACACCCGAGAGTCGCCAGAGGGGGGCCACATAGGCCCCAGATGATAAGCCGGCGCGGCCCAGGCCCTGGCCGCGCCGCCTTATGGTGTCGTCGCCCCGTTGACCCTCCGACTCCGCCTCTTCGCCTATATAAAGGTCCCAGACCTAAAACCTCGATACGGAAAAAGCCACGGTACGAGAAACCTTCCAGAGCCGCCGCCATCGCGAAGCCAAGATCTGGGGGACAGGAGTCTCTGTTCCGGCACGCCGCCGGGACGGGGAAGTGCCCCGGAAGGCTCCTCCATCGACACCACCGCCATCTTCATCAACGCTGCTGTCTCCCATGAGGAGGGAGTAGTTCTCCATCGAGGCTCGGGGCTGTACCGGTAGCTATGTGGTTCATCTCTCTCCTATGTGCTTCAATACAATAATCTCATGAGCTGCCTTACATGATTGAGATTCATATGATGATGCTTGTAATCTAGATGTCATTATGCTAGTCAAGTGGGTTTTAGTTATGTGATCTCCGGAGACTCCTTGTCCCACGTGTGTAAAGGTGACAGTGTGTGCACCGTGTGGGTCTCTTAGGCTATATTTCACGAGAATACTTATTCACTGTTATGAATGGCGTAGTGAAGTGCTTATTTATATCTCTTTATGATTGCAATGTGTTTTGTATCACAATTTATCTATGTGCTACTCTAGTGATGTTATTAAAGTAGTTTTATTCCTTACGCACGGTGTAATGGTGACGAGTGTGTGCATCCGTGTTAGTACTTGGCGTAGGCTATGATTGTGATCTCTTGTAGATTATGAAGTTAACTATTGCTATGATGGTATTGATGTGATCTATTCCTCCTACATAGTGTGAAGGTGACGAGTGTGCATGCTTGTGTTAGTACTTGGTTTAGTCGTGTTGATCTTTCATGCACTCTAAGGTTATTTAAATATGAACATTAAATTGTGGAGCTTGTTAACTCCGGCATTGAGGGTTCGTGTAATCCTACGCAATGGTGTTCATCGTCCAACAAGAGAGTGTAGAGTATGCATCTATCTATTCTGTTATGTGATCAAAGTTGAGAGTGTCCACTAGTGAAAGTCTATTCCCTAGGCCTTGTTCCTAAATACTGCTATTGCTGCTTGTTTACTGTTTGACTGCGTTACTACTGCTACCATATTACCACCATCAACTACACGCCGACAAGCTATTTTCACGGCGCCGTTACTACTTGCTCATATTCATTCATACCACCTGTATTTCACTATCTCTTCGCCGAACTAGTGCACCTATTAGGTGTGTTGGGGACACAAGAGACTTCTTGCTTTGTGGTTGCAGGGTTGCATGAGAGGGATATCTTTGACCTCTTCCTCCACGAGTTCGATAAACCTTGGGTGATCCACTTAAGGGAAACTTGCTGCTGTTCTACAAACCTCTGCTCTTGGAGGCCCAACACTGTCTACAAGAATAGAAGCTCCCGTAGACATCAAGCTATTTTCTAGGCGCCGTTGCCGGGAGGAAAGGTAAAAGGTACTCACACTCCGGATCTCGGCTACTAAGCTATTTTCGCCGTTGTAAGTACTCGAAGCTATTTCCTTTAGATCCTGCAATTGCATTTTTTTGTTTCTTGTTTACACTAGTTTGGCATAATGGACAAGAATGAGCTTCTTATTCTATTTCCTGATTTAAAACATGGATTGTTTGATGCGAAAATTAAAAAACCTATGAAATCTTATTTGCATGCTGGTAGTAATATTAGTATGAACGCTTTGAACACCATTGTTGATAATGATATAGAAAGTTCTAAGCTTGGGGAAGCTGGTTTTCATGATCTTTTTAGTCCCCCAAGCATTGAGGAGAAAATTTTCTTTGATGATACTTTGCCTCCTATTTATGATGATTATAATGATAGCGGTCTTTTGGTGCCACCTACTATGGAGAGTAAATTTTGTTGTGATTACAATATACCTCCTATATTTGATGATGAGAATAATAATGATAGCTACTTTGTTGAATTTGCTCCCACTACAACTAATAAAATTGATTATGCTTATGTGGAGAGTAATAATTTTATGCATGAGACTCATGATAAGAATGCTCTATGTGATAGTTATATTGTTGAGTTTGCTCATGATGCTACTGAAAGTTATTATGAGAGAGGAAAATATGGTTGTAGAAATTTTCATGTTACTAAAATGCCTCTCTATGTGCTGAAATTTTTGAAGCTACACTTGTTCTATCTTCCTATGCTTGTTACTTTGCTCCTCATGAACTTGTTTATTTACAAGATTCCTTTTCATAGGAAGCATGTTAGACTTAAATGTGTTTTGAATTTGCCTCTTCATGCTCTCTTTTGCTTCAAATACTATTTCTTGCGAGTGCATCATTAAAACTGCTGGAGCCCATCTTAATGGCTATAAAGAAAGAACTTCTTGGGAGATAACCCATGTGTTATTTTGCTACAGTACTTTGTTTTATATTTGTGTCTTGGAAGTTGTTTACTACTGTAGCAACCTCTTCTTATCTTATTTTTATCACATTGTTGTGCCAAGTAAAGTCTTTAATAGTAAGGTTCATACTAGATTTGGATTACTGCGCAGAAACAGATTTCTTGCTGTCACGAATCTGGGCCTAATTCTCTGTAGGTAACTCAGAAAATTATTCTAATTTACATGAGTGATCCTCAGATATGTACGCAACTTTCATTCAATTTGAGAATTTTCATTTGAGCAAGTCTGGTGCCCTTTTAAAATTCGTCTTTACGGACTGTTCTGTTTTGACAGATTCTGCCTTTTATTTCGCATTGCTTCTTTCGTTGTGTTGGGTGGATTTCTTTGTTCCATTACCTTCCAGTAGCTTTGAGCAATGTCCAGAAGTGTTAAGAATGATTGTGTCACCTCTGAACATGTGAATTTTTAATTATGCACTAACCCTCTAATGAGTTTGTTTCGAGTTTGGTGTGGAGGAAGTTTTCAAGGGTCAAGAGAGGAGGATGATATACTATGATCAAGAAGAGTGAAAAGTCTAAGCTTGGGGATGCCCCGGTGGTTCACCCCTGCATATTTCAAGAAGACTCAAGCGTCTAAGCTTGGGGATGCCCAAGGCATCCCCTTCTTCATCGACAAATTATCAAGTTCCTTCTCTTGAAACTATATTTTTATTCGGTCACATCTTATGTACTTTACTTGGAGCGTTCTGTGTGCTTTTGTTTTTGTTTTTGTTTGAATAAATGCTTGTGTGGGAGAGAGACACGCTCCGCTGGTTCGTATGAACACATGTGTTCTTAGCTCATAATATTCATGGCGAAGGTTGAATCTTCTTTGTTAAATTGTTATATGGTTGGAATTGGGAAATGCTACATGTAGTAATTCTAAAATGTCTTGAATAATTTGATACTTGGCAATTGTTGTGCTCATGTTTAAGCTCTTGCATCATATACTTTGCACCTATTAATGAAGAAATACATAGAGCTTGCTAAAATTTGGTTTGCATATTTGGTCTCTCTAAAGTCTAGATAATTTCTAGTATTGAGTTTTGAACAACAAGGAAGACGGTGTAGAGTCTTATAATGTTTACAATATGTCTTTTATGTGAGTTTTGCTGCACCGGTTCATCCTTGTGTTTGTTTCAAATAACCTTGCTAGCCTAAACCTTGTATCGAGAGGGAATACTTCTCATGCATCCAAAATCCTTGAGCCAACCACTATGCCATTTGTGTCCACCATACCTACCTACTACATGGTATTTCTCCGCCATTCCAAAGTAAATTGCTTGAGTGCTACCTTTAAATAATTCAAAATTTATCACCTCTTATTTGTGTCAATGTTTTATAGCTCATGAGGAAGTACGTGGTGTTTTATCTTTCGATCTTGTCATTTACTTCTGACAGACTTTCACAATGGACTAGTGGCTTCATCCGCTTATCCAATAATTTTGCAAAAAGAGCTGGCAATGGGGTTCCCAGCCCCGATTAATTAACTTGCATTAATAATTCTCTTCACATGTTTTGCTCTGATTCATCATTAAGCAACTTAATTTTGCAAATAGACACTCCTTCATGGTATGTGATTGTTGGAAGGCACCCGAGGATTCGGTTAGCCATGGCTTGTGTAAGCAAAAGGTTGGGAGGAGTGTCATCCATAAATAAAGAAAAACTAAACTAAAGTACATGTGTAAACAAAAGAGAAGAGGGATGATCTACATTGCTGGTAGAGATAACGTCCTTCATGGGAGCCGCTCTTGAAAGTCTGGTTGATGAGGTAGTTAGAGTGCCCACTACCATTCGTTGACAACAACAAACACCTCTCAAAATTTTACTTTTATGCTCTCTTTATGTTTTCAAAACCAAAGCTCTAGCACAAATATAGCAATCGATGCTTTCCTCTTTGAAGGACCTTTCTTTTACCTTTTATGTTGAGTCAGTTCACCTATTTCTTTCCATCTCAAGAAGCAAACACTTGTGTGAACTGTGCATTGATTCCTACATACTTGCATATTGCACTTGTTATATTGCTTTGCATTGACAAACTATCATTGAGATATACACGTTACAAGTTGAAAGCAACCGCTGAAACTTAATCTTCCTTTGTGTTGCTTCAATACCTTTACTTTGATTTATTGCTTTATGAGTTAACTCGTATGCAAGACTTATTGATGCTTGTCTTTAAGTACTATTCATGAAAAGTCTTTGCTTTATGATTTAGTTGTTTACTCATGTCATTACCATTGTTTTGATCGCTGCATTCATTACATATGTTTACAATAGTATGATCAAGTTTATGATGGCATGTCACTCCAGAAATTATCTTTGTTATCGTTTACTTGCTCGGGACGAGCAGAAACTAAGCTTGGGGATGCTGATACGTCTCCGACGTATCGATAATTTCTTATGTTCCATGCCACATTATTGATGATATCTACATGTTATATGCACATTTTATGTCATATTTATGCGTTTTCTGGAACTAACCTATTGACGAGATGCCGAAGGGCCAGTTCCTGTTTTCTGCTGTTTTTGGTTTCAGAAATCCTAGTAACGAAATATTCTCGGAATTGGACGAAATCAACGCCCAGGATCCTATTTTGCCTGGAAGCATCCAGAACACCCGAGAGTCGCCAGAGGGGGGCCACACAGGCCCCAGATGATAGGCCGGCGCGGCCCAGGCGCTGGCCGCGCCGCCTTATGGTGTCGTCGCCCCGTTGACCCTCCGACTCCGCCTCTTCGCCTATATAAAGGTCCCAGACCTAAAACCTCGATACGGAAAAAGCCACGGTACGAGAAACCTTCCAGAGCCGCCGCCATCGCGAAGCCAAGATGCTGGGGACAGGAGTCTCCGTTCCGGCACGCCGCCGGGACGGGGAAGTGCCCCGGAAGGCTCCTCCATCGACACCACCGCCATCTTCATCAACGCTGCTTGTCTCCCATGAGGAGGGAGTAGTTCTCCATCGAGGCTCGGGGCTGTACCGGTAGCTATGTGGTTCATCTCTCTCCTATGTGCTTCAATACAATAATCTCATGAGCTGCCTTACATGATTGAGATTCATATGATGATGCTTGTAATCTAGATGTCATTATGCTAGTCAAGTGGGTTTTAGTTATGTGATCTCCGGAGACTCCTTGTCCCACGTGTGTAAAGGTGACAGTGTGTGCACCGTGTGGGTCTCTTAGGCTATATTTCACAGAATACTTATTCACTGTTATGAATGGCGTAGTGAAGTGCTTATTTATATCTCTTTATGATTGCAATGTGTTTTGTATCACAATTTATCTATGTGCTACTCTAGTGATGTTATTAAAGTAGTTTTATTCCTTACGCACGGTGTAATGGTGACGAGTGTGTGCATCCGTGTTAGTACTTGGCGTAGGCTATGATTGTGATCTCTTGTAGATTATGAAGTTAACTATTGCTATGATGGTATTGATGTGATCTATTCCTCCTACATAGTGTGAAGGTGGCGAGTGTGCATGCTGTGTTAGTACTTGGTTTAGTCGTGTTGATCTTTCATGCACTCTAAGGTTATTTAAATATGAACATTGAATTGTGGAGCTTGTTAACTCCGGCATTGAGGGTTCGTGTAATCCTACGCAATGGTGTTCATCATCCAACAAGAGAGTGTAGAGTATGCATCTATCTATTCTGTTATGTGATCAAAGTTGAGAGTGTCCACTAGTGAAAGTCTATTCCCTAGGCCTTGTTCCTAAATACTGCTATCGTTGCTTGTTTACTGTTTTACTGCGTTACTACTGCTACCATATTACCACCATCAACTACACGCCAGCAAGCTATTTTACGGCGCCGTTACTACTTGCTCATATTCATTCATACCACCTGTATTTCACTATCTCTTCGCCGAACTAGTGCACCTATTAGGTGTGTTGGGGACACAAGAGACTTCTTGCTTTGTGGTTGCAGGGTTGCATGAGAGGGATATCTTTGACCTCTTCCTCCCTGAGTTCGATAAACCTTCGGTGATCCACTTAAGGGAAACTTGCTGCTGTTCTACAAACCTCTGCTCTTGGAGGCCCAACACTGTCTACAAGAATAGAAGCTCCCGTAGACATCAGCGGTCTATGTTCTTTGTCATAATGCCCTAAGTAAATCTCATAGTAGTCATCATGATATATATGTGCATTGTTATGCCCTCTCTATTTCTCAATTGACCAACTGTAATTTGTTCACCCAACATGCTATTTATCTTATTGGAGAGACACCAGTAGTGAACTGTGGACCCCGGTCCATTCTTTTACATCTGAAATACAATCTACTGCAATCATTGTTCTCTGTTGTTCTCTGCAAACAAACATCATTCTCCACACCATACGTTTAATCCTTTGTGTACAGCAAGCCGGTGAGATTGACAACCTCACTGTTAAGTTGGGGCAAAGTATTTTGATTGTGTTGTGCAGGTTCCACGTTGGCGCCGGAATCTCTGGTGTTGCGCCGCACTACACTCCTTCACCAACAACCTTCACGTGGTCTTAATCTCCTACTGGTTCGATAACCTTGGTTTCTTACTGAGGGAAAACTTGCTGCTGTACGCATCACACCTTCCTCTTGGGGTTCCCAACGGACGTGTGCTATACCGTCACAAACAACTCTTTTTCTGGCGCCGTTGCCGGGGACCTGAAGAAAAAAGTTACACCACAGAGATTGCTAACTCCCACGACAACAACTCTTTTTCTGGCGCCGTTGCCGGGGAGATCAAGACACGCTGCAAGGGGAGTCTCTCACACCCAATCTCTTTACTTTGTTTATTGTCTTGCTTTATTTTATTTTCTATTTTGTTTGCTTTCTTTATATCAAAAACACAAAAAAAATTAGTTACTTGCATTTACTTTATTTATTAGTTTACCTTTGTTTATTTCATCATGCTTCGCCCTAAGTTCACTTTGAAAGATATACCAGAAGGGCGTGGGTCTATCATTGGAAGAGATAATATAGAAGAATTTTTCACTCATGTTAGTACGGTTAAAGATTTTGAAGATAGATCCTTGGTAGAACTTGCTCCTACTTATGAAATTGCTACTGCCTCTTTAGTGCACATGTTGGAAGCTAGATTTGTTAATCTTAATCCTATAATGCAACATATGTCTCTTACACTCTGTGATATGGAAGAAGGAGAGAAGAAAGATTTTGTTTTAGAAACCCTTCTTAATGAATTTGGTGATGTAGCTAGAGAAGCTAGAAAAGTCTTTATTCAACATAAGATGCTTGGCTTTTATACCAATTTTGCAAATACCCTTGAAAAGATGGAAAAAGATAGGCTAAAGTACACTAATGAAGCCAATTGTGAGGGGGAGACTAAAGTAACAATACCTTATAAGCTCATAGGAATGCATGAGGCACTAGAAAAGAATTTTGATTGGATTTTTCCTGAAAATTTATTTGAGGAGCTTCTGAAACTTACATAGATAAGATACAATGAATTGTTGAGAAAACCCCCAACTCCTCTGTTGATGCTTCTTCTTTTGATGTTACTTGATTTACACTTTCTGCGCCTAGCTGAAAGGCGTTAAAGAAAAGCGTTTATGGGAGACAACCCATTATTTTATTTCTGCAATTTTTTTCTTTTATATTTGAGTCAAGGTGCTTTTTAATACTGTAGCAATACCTTTGTATCTTTATTTTATTGCATTGTTGTGCCAAGTAAAGTCTTTGATAGTAAAGTTAATAATAGATTTGGATTTCTGCGTAGAAACAGATTTTTAGCTGTCACGAATTTGAGTAGATCTCTCTGTAAGAGAATCTAAAATTTCTGCAAAAATTCATGCGTGATCCTCAGATATGTACGCAACTTTCATTCAATTTGAGCTTCTTCATCTGAGCATGTTAAGTGCCTCGAAAAAATTCGTCTTTACGGACTGTTCTGTTTTGACAGATTCTGCCTTTTATTTCACATTGCATCTTTTACTATGTTGAGTGGATTTCTTTGCTCCATTAACTTTCAGTAGCCTTGGGTAATGTCCAGAAGTGTTGGGAATGATTGTGTCCTCTCTGAACATGTGAATTTTTGATTATGCACTAACCCTCTAATGAGATTGTTTTGAGTCTGGTGTGAAGAAAGTTTTCAAGGATCAAGAGAGGAGGATGATATAATATGATCAAGAAGAGTGAAAAGTCTAAGCTTGGGGATGCCCCCATGGTTCATCCCTGCATATTTCAAGAAGACTCAAGCATCTAAGCTTGGGGATGCCCAAGGCATCCCCTTCTTCATCAACAAGTTATCAGGTCACTTCTAGTGAAACTATATTTTTATTCCGTCACATCTTATGTGCTTTACTTGGAGCGTCTGTATGTTTTTATTTTTGTTTTTGTTTGAATAAAATCGGATCCTAGCATTCCTTGTGTGGAAGAAAGACACGCTCCGCTTTTTCATATTGAACACTGGTGTTCTTAGTTTTACTTTTAATGTTCATGGCGAAGTTGAAAGTCGCTTCATTTATTGCTATTTGTTTGGAAACAGAAAATGCTTCATGTGGTAATTGGTATATTGTCTTGAATAATTTGATACTTGGCAATTGTTTCGAACTCTCAAGTAGATCATGTTTAAGCTCTTGCATCATGTAGTTTAAAACCGTAGAGCTTGTTGAAATTTGGTTTGCATGATTGGTCTCTCTAAAGTCTAGATATTTTGTGGTAAAAGTGTTTGAACAACAAGGAAGACAGTGTAGAGTCTTATAATGCTTGCAATATGTTCTTATGTAAGTTTTGTTGTACCGATTCATACTTGTGTTTGCTTCAAACAACCTTGCTAGCCAAAGCCTTGTACTGAGAGGGAATGCTTCTCGTGCATCCAAAACCTTGAGCCAAAACTTATGCTATTTGTGTCCACCATAACTACCTACTATGTGGTATTTTTCTGCCATTCCAAAGTAAATTGCTTGCGTGCTACCTTTAAAAATTTCATTCCTTGTCTTTGCAATACATAGCTCATGGGAAAGTAGCCTAAAAACTATTGTGGTAAAGAATATGTCGCTTATGTATCTTATTTCTTATAAGTTGCTTGTTGAGCGGTAACCATGTTTCTGGGGACGCCATCAACTTGTTGCACCTTTGTTGAATATCATGTAAGTTGCTATGCATGTTCGTCTTGTCTGAAGTAAGGGAGATTTGCCATGAGTTAAATGGTTTGAGTATGCATATTGTTAGAGAAGAACATTGGGACGCAACCAAAGCCATGTATCATAGTGGAAGTTTCAGCTTGGACATTAATCCACAATCTCTTATGAGAATATTACCTGTTGTTGAATGCTTAAAGAATTAAAGAGGAGTCCATTATCTGTTTTCTATGTTGTCCCGGTATGGATGTCCTTAAGTTGAGATCTATCAAAATTGAGAAATCAAATGCGATCTATCTCCTTGGACCTTTGTACAGGTGGCATAGAGGTACCCCTTTGTGACACTTGGTTGAAACATATGTAATGCAATGATAATCCATGGAAGTCCAAGCTAACTAGGACAAGGTGCGAGCACTATTAGTATTCGATGCATGAGGCTTGCAACTTATGGGAGGTTTTATGCATAACACATATGAATTATTACTACCGTTGACAAAATTGTTTCCATGTTTTCAAAATAAAAAGCTCTAGCACATGAGTAATCCTCGCTTCCCTCTGCGAAGGGCCTTTCTTTTACTTTATGTTGAGTCAGTTTACCTACTTCTTTCCATCTTAGAAGCAAACACTTGTGTGAACTGTGTGCATTGATTCTTAGATACTTGCTTATTTGCACTCATCATATTACTTTGTGTTGACAATTATCCATGAGATATACATGTTGAAAGTTGAAAGCAACTGCTGAAACTTAAATCTTCCTTTGTGGTTGCTTCAAAACCTTCTATTAAGAATCTATTGCTTTATGAGTTAACCCTTATGCAAGACTTATTGATGCTTGTCTTGAAAGTACTATTCATGAAAAGTCTTTGCTATATAATTCAGTTGTTTAGTCATTATCTTTACCATTGCTTTGAATCACTTCATTCATCTCATATGCTTTACAATACTATTGATCAAGATTATGATAGTAGCATGTCACTTCAGAAATTATCCTTGTTATCGTTTACCTACTCGAGGGCATGTAGGAACTAAGCTTGGGGATGTTTGATACGTCTCAAACGTATCTATAATTTCTTATGTTCCATGCTAGTTATATGAAAATACTCACATGTTTTATATACACTTTACATAATTTTGATGCATTTTCCGGTACTATCCTATTAACAAGATGCCGAAGCGCCAGTTCCTGTTTTCTGCTGTTTTTGGTTGCAGAAATCCTACACAGGAAATATTCTCGGAATTGGATGAAACAAAAGCCCCACGGTCTTATTTTCCACGGAGCCTTCCAGAAGTCCGAAGAGGAGACGAAGATGGGTGATGAGGCGGACACCATAGGGGGGCGTGATACGTCTCAAACGTATCTATAATTTCTTATGTTCCATGCTACTTTTATGATGATACTCACATGTTTTATACACACTTTATGTCATTGTTATCACCAGAATTTAGCCAAGGCAGGAGATGGGCCGTGATTGAGATGGGCCTAGAGGACGTGCAGATAAAGTGTCTTTGAATCGGCCTCGTGCAGGAGTTTGGGCTAGATTGCCCGTGTATCTGTACATTATAGTAGGTCACGTTTTAATTAAGAGATAGAGTTTAGTCGTACACGCGTTAGGTTTATTGTAAAGATAGAAAGTCTACGGACTATAAATATGTACCTAGGGTTATTGAGAAGGAGGACGATCACGTTCACAACAAACCAATCTAGGCGCATCGCCACCCCTTGTTTCGAGGGTTTCTTCCGGGTAAGCAACATGCTGCCTAGATCGCATCTTGCGATCTAGGCAGTATCAGTTTATTCGTTATCTTGTATTGCTCGTACTGAAGCCTTGTTGATGGCGAGCAATACTGTTATCGTAGATGTTTCGGGGCTGACGTTGATACTTTTCTGATATGTTTGCTTAGCTACGCTGCCCCATCAATATCTAGCTGCCTTTGCACCTATCTTGGGTGTAAGGGCAGCGTCTTGCTTAGTCTTTATTTAGTAGATCTGATCTGTTATAGTTGTTCCTTGTTCCCCAAGGATTAGTTTGATATCCGCATGGTTAGGCCTTGCAAACGGGTTGAACGATCCAGTAGTGCGTAAGGTGTGGTTTGCTAATCCTAGAGAGATTGTTCCGGGAATCGACTTTGTGTTGGTTTTTAGGCCTCTTTTAGGGCTAGTTTTCTATTATCTTTCGTATCTGCCAGGCTCAACTACGCGTAGGATGTTCCGGTTATGCGGTGAAAACCCTAGACTGTCGTGGATTGATTTAACTTTGTATTGATAAAGCAGGACCCCAATGTTATCGTAAATCCAACGTGAACCATGGGGTAATCGGCTCTTTGAGCCGATTCACAGGCTAACCTGAGAGCCGATCGGGCTCGTATTTAATGTTTACGTGTCTGCCATGCAGGAAACTAACTGAAGCAATCCATCACCTTCTTGACCAGGTATAGGTCAGGTGGCACGCCCTTGCATTAGTCAGGACGTGTGCCGGAGCATTGCGGGCCATCGCCCGAGGGACCAGGGCCCACCAGCAGTCCTGGGAGCCTCCCGGCTCTCCGTGTTGCCCGTCGCTGCTCGCCGGTGGGTTTTGGCCGGTAACACATTCTGGCACGCCCGGTGGGACCTTCTACAACAACTACGTCGACATCTGCAGCAACTACGTCGACATCTGCAGCTCAGATGGCGGACGAACCAGTCACGTACCAAGATCTGCATGAGGAGCACAAGAAGAAGTATGATAAGATTAAAGCCGTCTTCGAATCCGATCTCATCGGCTCTTTCGCGAAGACCCGTTCACATGGCATCAGGTGGAAAGGGTTCTCTCCCGAAGGTGTTCTCGACGAAGTAGATCTGTCTGTCCCTTCGGAGGAACGCACCAGAGCTCTGCGCCAGGAAGTTAATTACATGGTGGCTCATTCTCTACACCGTCATTCTATGAGCCTGGTGAATGCTTTCGAGCGCGTTGCGGTTCGCGTGGTTCAGGAAATCATGAAGCATCAGTACTCTCCGTCAGGACCTGCCCTAGGAACTCACCAGGGAGAGATACCGTTCCAGACCAGACCGCAGCTACCATTCGCGCTTGCAGCTCCAGAGCCGCAGGGTTCACCGGCGTACGTCGTCTACAAGGTGGGAGGCGATCCTGGCGATTGCCAATTCCTCTATGAGCCACCTAAAGAGATCCCACATGGATACGTGTGCACATACGTGCCGGACTGCAATAGCTTGGCGCGCACGAACCAGATTGCACCAGCAGGGATTTCTGGAGCAGACACCGATAAACAGGCGTGGCTAGCTAAATATGCCACCGGAACGAGTCATGAAAGCTCGGTCCCTGCAGCTCATACCGTGGAACAAATCAGTACAATCTTGAGAGACCAGTTCGGCATCCTTCGAAAGAGGAGAATAGCCGGCTATTCCAAGCCGTACCCCGACGAGTATGATTTGATCCCGCTGCCACCCAAGTATCGGCTCCCTGAATTCTCAAAATTCAATGGATCAGAGGGGTCTAGCTCATTTGAGCATGTGAGCCGATATTTGGCACAGTTGGGCATGATTTCAGCATCAGACCCGTTACGAGTAAGGTTCTTCACGCAATCTCTCACGGGATCAGCTTTTGGGTGGTACACCTCGTTGCCACCAAACTCAGTCCGGACGTGGAAGCAACTGGAAGAGCAGTTTCATGTTCAATATCACTCAGAGGCTACCGAGGCTGGCATTGCCGATCTGGCACAGGTACGGCAGAGACGCAGAGAAACGGTGCCGAAATACATCCAGCATTTCAGGACTGTTAAGAACCGATGTTATTCGGCTCGTCTAAATGAGAAGGAAGCAGTCGAGCTGGCAGTGTTGGGCCTCGCAGCGCCCATCAAGGATCTGGCTTTCCAAGTGGAGTACAGTTCACTGGCGCACATGGTCCAGAAGTTAACATTGTATGAGCAGCGCCACCCAGAATTGTACCAAGACAAGTTCAAGCGTCCGATAGGCCTGGTTGAGACAGAAGAAGTTGAGGATTCTCCAGGAGACCAGGAAGTGGCCGTGGCTGAATGGGCTCGGGGGGCAGTACCCGTGTCCTGCAAATGGGTGAAACCACAAGGGCCTGCAAAAGGGTTTGACTTCGATAAAAGTAAAGCTGAGCAGATATTCCATTTATTGCTTAAGGAAAAACAGCTGAAGTTACCCGAAGGCCATAAAATCCCTACGGCGCAAGAAATGAACGGGAGACCATACTGCAAGTGGCATCATTCGTTCACCCATATCACCAATGACTGCAAAGAGTTGCGTCGGCAGATCCAAGCAGCGATAGAACAAGGCCATTTGATCCTTGGTCAGTTTGCCATGAAAGTGGACACACATCCGTTCCCTGGCGTCAACATGGTGGAACTCAATCACTCCCGTGGCAAGGAAAAGGAGGAGGCCGGCCCACGCGACCGGCCCCGATATGATGACAGACGGTACCTCACCGAGGAACAAGTGAGAATCGTGCGATATCAACGACCAATCTCCGCGCATCTCCTTAACAAATATGAGCGTCAGTACGACCGACGTCGGCGGTACGACAGAGAAGACGAAAGACATCGTCGGTCTGACGTAGACAATGGAAGATATCGTCGGTATGATAGAGACGACGAAGGATATGAGCGCCGCGCTAAGGGGAAGTCGAGAGAGCAGGAAGACATGGATAGACACTGGGACTGTCCTTTCTTTAAGCACTGCTGGGATTCAGGAATGAGCCGATTGCCTACAATCGACAACTGCCCGGAGTGTAGACAGCAGGAGAAGGACATAGGTGAGGTGTCAGTGTTCAAGCGTCTAGGGCCTCTCCCACCACAGAACAAACGAGCTGAGTCATCTCAAGATGAAGATTTTGAGGAGTCAGAAGATGGAGAAGAGGATAGATACCACCGGCCAAGGTGGTGCCCTGATGGACTCAGTCACTCCCAAAAGCGTAGGGTTCAGCGGCTACGTAGCTTGGAGGAAGCCGAGTCGCAATACCTGCACACGTTGAGGAAAGCGCGGCCCGATCTGGCCGTGAAAATTCAGCAAACTTTGGACGAGGAGAGTCGTCCACAGAAGAAAGAATGGCGCCCCAAGAAAGTAAAAGCCGATGCGAGTGCATCGGCTGGCACAAATATGGTGTTCATACTTCCGTCGGAGTTTTGTGCTCCAGGAACCGAAGAAGTGCCGATAGCACAGTTTGACTGCGGCCCACGGCCAGTTATCTTTGAAAAGCCACGAGAGAAGAGCTACACACATCTGAAGGCCCTGTACCTAAGAGGTTATATCAACGGGCAGCCTGTCAGCAAGATGTTGGTTGACACGGGAGCGGCAGTCAATATAATGCCATACTCCATGCTACGGCATTTGGGACGCTCTAACGCAGATCTGATCAAAACCAACGTCACACTAAGCGACTTCAATGGCCAAGCATCAGAGACGCTGTTGACTGCCATAACCCACCGGCGGGCAGCGGCCTTGTCAACACCGTAGAGCCGGGAAGAGCCTAGAGCTGCGGCTGGCTGAGACCCCTCCGAGCGACGGCCCGCAATGCTCTTCTGGTCACACGCGGCGATGCGAAGTGCAAGGGCGTGCCACCTGACCTATACCTGGTCGGGGAAGGTGATGGGGATGCCTCGCTTAGTTTCTGGCAGGGCATACATGTAAACATTAAATACGAGCCTCGATCGGCTCTCAGGTTATCCTGTGAATCGGCTCAAAGAGCCGATCCACCCATGATTCGTACGGGGTGCACGAATACTTGGTGGTCCTGCTTGATCAAGATAAAGCTAATTAGATCTACGACGATTTAGGGTTTTCACCGCATAATCGGATCATCCTACTCCGAGGTTGGGCCTCGCGGCCACGCACGGTGCTCGTAAGCCGATCCTAAACAAGGCCTAAAAACCAACATGAAGTTGATCCTCGGAACATCCTGTTTAGGACTTGCGAACGCCACCCTACGTGCCACTGGATCCTCCCCCCCTTTGTAAGGCCTAACTATTGCAGATATTAAACTAATCCTTGCAGAACAAGGAGCAATCATAACGGATCAGATCTACTAAATAATGATCAAGCGGGGTGCCGCCCCCACACCTGAGATAGGCGTGAGGGCGGCTAGATATGCAAGGGTTGCACTACGTAAGCATGCTTAAACGAAGAACAATGCTAACCCTAACACATCTAATGATAACTACGTTGCTCGCCATCAAAAGCGCTTCGATACGAGCAACGCATGAACAACGTGGGGCTTGTGCTGCCTAGATCGCGAGATGCGATCTAGGCAGCATGTCGCTACCCGATAGAAACCCTCGAGACGAAGGAGTTGGCGATGCGCCGAGATTGGTTTGTTTGGGGTTGAACGTGAGTTGTTGTTTATTCCATAAACCCTAGGTACATATTTATAGTCCAGCGGACTTTCTAATGTGGGCGTGCACTAAACCGTGCACGAGTAAGTTTCTATCTCTAAACTAAGATGCGATCTAATATGTTACAGATACACGGGCAATTAAGCCCAACTTGGTATAAAAGGCCGATCCACGTATTCCTTCTATATATATATATTTCTTCAAACCATCTTGATCGCGGCCCACCTTTGACTTGGTCAAATCCTGGTGATAACACATGCCCCCCTGGTTTTGGAAATGACATTTCCAAAATCATTACGCTTTCTTTCGTCGGGTCATGTCATGGCAGAGCAGAGCTGCCGCAGAATCCCCATCATGATGCCTTGCCCCTTCCACTTCTCCACGTGGCCGTAAAATTTTCTTGTTGGGCAACACCTCCTCGGAAACTCGCTGTGGCATTGAATCTCTCCCATATCCCCTTTATTTAACCGTTCTAAACAGCTTTGCGTCCCCTTCGTCCTTCTCGCATCAGCACCAAAAACCCTCAGTGCCGCCATGTCTTCTTCCTCTTCCTCCGAGTTTTCCTACGGGTCCGACTCCTCCCGCGAGACACCGCCAGAAATTCGTGCCCCGGAAGACTAGGACGAGGAGAGCCATGCCTCCTCCATTTGGTATGAGGACGACAAGTCCTTGACCAGCGGGGACGAAGATCTCCAGTTCCTTGCCGATGGGGAACTGGAGCCCAAAAGCGAGGACGACCAGTTCTCCTGGGACGGCTGCCCCACCTCTGAAGAAGAGGGAAAAGAAGACGACGACGACGACGACTCCCTCGAGGGCTACCCGCCAGCCGAAGCGCCTCCGCATGTGGTGGGACGACGACGGCGAGCGACGACGAAGACGGGGATGAAGCCCCCGTGGAGGGCTACGGGAGTAGCGACGAGGAGCCCATCGGCAGCGGTGCCGATGAGAGTTCTGAGGACGACGATGAGGGCAGTGATGGCCCGTAGATTAGGATCTAATAGTATAGGCCTAGCAGTAGTAGATCGGTCAATAGACCCTTCTTTTGTTCTTCCCTCTTTGAGCAATCGGCTCCCCATTGTAAAAAATCCGCATATTAATGAAGAATTCCTTTAGCTAGATTTCGCCGATTTCTTTCATGCTGAGTTTGTTGACTATTGGCCTAATCCATGCTTAGTTACTGATGGTACCGCATCAGTTCCATGATAATCTGCGAGACGGGCCAATTCAGACATCCCTCCAAGCTAGCTGGCTTCTGCCGATGACGATGACACAGCCGATCCTGGCAAGCTGGCGACTTGATCTTTGAGCAGGCGACTTTAAAAGAACCCTGGAACCGTCTTGGATGCTCAAACTGATGACTCTGTAACAGAACACCGCTCTCTAAACCAGTCGTGTCGCAGGGCTAGCCGATTCCACCTAAATCGGCTTCCTAGAGCAATGACCTTTAGGGCAAGCTGCCCCCCGAGCCTTAGTGAAGGCGAACCAGACACATGTGCCGACGTTAGCCTTAACTCATGACGTGGCCCCAAGCAGAGAACCTTCAAGGTGAGCTGCCCCCCGAGTTTCCTTTGGTGGATCTAATGTAACCCATCCTTGACCTGATCCGCACGCCCAGGCTGCTCCTGACATTGTTCTTGAAGAGAGGATCTGAGCTTCCAAACTACTCCATTGAGGAGTTCCTTCATAAAAAATCTCCCCTTGTGCTCCATTGACCCTCTGATCGTAACAGTTACTCCTCTTGAGTCGATGGTCATGCATCGGCTTTCATATCCTTAAGTCGATGCCTGCTGCATCGGCTGTGCTCGAAAATTTTCGAATTTTCATATATATATTTTTTTTTACGGCCGACCTGTGCATCGGCCCCCATATTCCAATACCCATCACCAGAAGATGAGATGCTTCCGTTGCATATCCTCGTATTTTATCTACCTGGGTGCCCCCCGGAGCCGATTCTGTCAAGAGAATTGATGGTATCGGCTCTGTTGGATAACATGTTGAACCCAGGCAGAATAGTGGGTGAGGATAATTTTGGCCGATTGCTGGAATCGGCCTCCACGTTGCTTGCTCGTTGAAGGTTTTGTAAGTTCCCTTCATAAATTTTTGGGGCCGATCACAAGGATCAGCCTTGCCCGATTTGCTCATTGGTTTGATCTTGCTATTCGGTTAGGCTGGATAAAACCAACCCAACCTCTGACTTGATGCGCTTGCTGTCGTCCACCTTGAGTGCACCGTAGAGTCGTGAAGCACTAAGCTCTGTCGGCAAGACGAGTACCATGTTTGTGCCAGCCGATGTCTCATCATCGGCTTTCCTTTGTTTGGGGCGCCACTCCAATTTTCCGTGGACGACCATCTTCATCCAGGGTTCGCTGAACCTTTGCAGCCAGATCAGGTCGTGCCTTCCTTAGCGTATGCAGGTACAACCTTTCGGCTTCCTCCGGGCCGCGCAATCGCTGAACCCTGCGCTTTTGGGAACGGCTGAGTCCGTCAGGGCACCACCTTGGCCGGTGGCACCTGTCTTCTTCTACTTCTCCCTCGTCTTCTGAATCCTCAAGATCTGCCCAACGAGGTGACTCAGCGCATTTGCTTTGTGGCGGGAGAGGCCCTAGGCGCTCGAACACAGACACGCTGGCTGCCTCCTTCTTCTTCTTGTTGCATTCTGGGCAATTGCCGATTGTGGGCAATCGGCTCATTCTGAATCCCGGCGGTGTCGAAGAAGGGACAGTCCCAGTGCCCGGCGTTGTCGTCTTGCTCCCTTGATTCTTCTTTAGCACAGCGCTCGTGCTCCTCCTCATCACGATTCTGCCGACGATGTCTTCTGGCTTCTCTAGCCAGACGATCCCCTTCATCATCATAATTGGACCGTCGGCGTTGGTCATCTCGATTCACATATTTGTTGAGGAGGTGATCGAGAGAGGCCGTTGATATCTTATGTTCTTCACCTCTCCCTACGTGACGTAGCGCTTGCCATCATGACGGAGCCGATCGCGTGGAGCGGCCTCCTCTGTATCCTTGCTATGAGAGCAGCTGCCCTCATCCCCATCTCTGCCAGAGTGGTTCCCAGGTCCTACCATGTTGATGCTGAACGAGGGACCTGGCTGGCAACCCTCAGGGTAGGTGACTTCCACCATGTTAACGGCGGGGAAGGGTTGGGTGTCGACCTTCATGGCGTACTGGGTTTAAAATTAGCCGCCCCTTCTCTATCGCCGCTTGGATGTCTTGACGCCACACCGGCGGTCGTTGGTGGCATGGGAGAGCGAGTTGTGGAATTTGCGGTACGGCTTTCCGTTTAGCTCTTTCGCCGTGGGGAACTTGAGACCTTCGGGAATCGTCAAGCTGTTTCTCCTTGAGCGGGAGGTCGAAGATTTGTTCAGTGTTGGTCACGTCGAAATCAAATCCCCTGGGCGGCCCTGGTGGCTTTACCCATTTGCGGGACACGGGGGTTCCTCCCCGAGTCCACTCAGCCACTGCTACTTCTTGGTCTCCCGCAGGCACTTCATCTTCCTCGCTGTATCGACCATGACCTACGCACGCTTGAACTTGTCTTGGTACGAGGTCCGGTGGCGCCTGTTCATATGCGATAGTTTCTGAACCATGTGCGCCGGCGAGGATAATCTGCTTGGGAGGCCATGTCCTTGAGCTGTGTTGCAAGGCACACTCCTGCCAACTCGGCTGCTTCCTTTTCGGTTATACGAACCGAGATAACATCGGTTCCTAAGATTCCCGAAGCGCATTTGGATGTACTCGTCACCGTTTCCCCGCGCTTCTGACGTAGTTGTGCTAGATCGGCAATGCCAGACTCGGAAGCTTCTGAATGGTATTGCATATGGAACTGTTCTTCCAATTGCTTCCAAGGCTGGATGGAGTTTGCTGGCAAAGAGGTGTACCATCCAAAAGCCGATCCCGTGAGGGACTGTGAAAAGAGCCTCACGCGTAGCTGATCCGACACGCGAAGCCGGTCCTAGTTGAGCCAAATATCGGCCGACGTGCTCGATGGAGCCGGAGCCATCTGATCCATTGAATTTGGAGAAGTCAGGGAGCCGATATTTAGGTGGCGGCGGGATCATCTCGTACTCGTCGGGGTACGGCTTGGAATAGCCGATTGCCCTTCTTTTCGGCACCATGCCGAACTGGTCTCTCGGTATGGTGCCGATCTGATCCGCTTGTGCTGGCCGTAGGAGTTGCACTGCGAAGATTCGCCGGGGTGGCGTACTTAGCCGGCCATGTTTGCTTTTGCAGCTACGAGCCAAGCTGCAGGGGCTGGGCTCGGGAAGTTTCGTCGGTGTGGCGTACTTAGTTAGCCACGTCCGCTTCTCAAGCTGCATTGGCCGACGTTCCTCCTGTCTTCGCGCGGAGTCCCCGATGTTGTGGCCTGGTTTGTGAGTGCCCGAGTCACCACAATCCGGCACATACGTGCACGCGTATCCTTGAGGGATCTCCTTAGGCGCGCTCGGCCAAGAGCTCGGTAGTCACTAGGGTCACCACCAATCTTGTAGACGAGGAATG